>NC_056726.1:1309548684-1309808684 GCF_019279795.1 Protopterus annectens
TTCTGCTTTTCTACATATGTGCCCAAACCACCATAACCTGTTCTCTTTGATATTTTCTGTAATTGGAGCTACTTTGGCTTCTGCTTTTATGTCCTCATTTCTTCGTCTGTCCCACAGTGTGCATCCAACCACCTTTATTAGGCACTTCATTTCCATCACCTCTAGCTTCTTCAGCTGTTCTGACTTTACTGCCCAGGTTTCTGCACCATACAGTAGTACTGTTTGCACCACTGTCTTGTCCACCATACTTTTCAGCTTCTTTGGCATTCCTCTGTCATAGACTACATCTGATACTCTATGCCAGTTGGCTGCATCCCCTCTTGATTCTAGCTTTGACCTCTTCATTCAGACTACCCTTCACATCAACCAACCCTCCCAGATGCCTGAAGCTTTTTACCTGTTCCACTATCTTCCCTTCTGTCTCTATTCTCAGCTTCTTCTGATTTCCACAATTTGCTACCATTACCACCATCTTATATGTGCTTAGTTTCATCCCATGGGCCTTCAGATTTGCATTCCATTCTCTTATCCTTTGCTGAAGTTCTGGCTCAGAGTCTGCATGTACTGCCACATTGTCTGCATATAGCAGCTTTGCTGATCTGTCCTCTCCAACCCATTTGCTAATGTAGTCCATCACCAGTACGAACAGCAGTGGGCTCAGAGCTGAGCCGTGGTGTACACCCACTCCTACTGGGAAACCCCTCTGTGAGTCTGAACACTGTTCATACTTGAGTCACTGGGTCCTTATACTGCACTAATTCAACCAATGTTTCTGGGACTTCAAACCACCACAGTACTGCCCAGATCAGCTTTCTTGGAATGCCCAGTTGGACTCTCTCCTCATTTTTAGTTTTTTGTCAAGTTTAACAAAGTCAACAAAAGTCCAGTCTTTTCTTAACCACTTTTATTTGCTGAGCCATATTTCACAAATGTGATTGATGCTTTATAATCTCTCATTTATTCACTAATTTAAGTTTTGCTGGTCTTCTTCCTCTTCATCTCCATTTCCCAACCCAAGACTCTGGTTCAAGTCCAAGGTTACTACACATTCTTCTAATAATTTCCTGTGCTTTTTTCTGTCGAGTTTTCCTTTGGAATTTTGGAACATGTTTCACTGGCAAAGTCTCTCTATGAGTTTTATTGTTAGAAGTATGAGAAGCAGAGCCCCCTTTTGCTTGCTGGCTCACTTTTTGTTGGATAAACTTTTTTTTTATTTCCTCCTTAGTTTTTATTGCATCAAAAATGTTTTTGATTAGCTGGGAAAGAATACTCTGAATACAGCAACCTGAA
The DNA here is from genome assembly GCF_019279795.1 of Protopterus annectens. Taxonomy (NCBI): domain Eukaryota; kingdom Metazoa; phylum Chordata; order Ceratodontiformes; family Protopteridae; genus Protopterus; species Protopterus annectens. The sequence goes on from NC_056726.1 coordinate 1,309,549,975, forward strand.
TCTCACACCTGTCTCTCAACATTTCATGACTGCTGAGTTAAATTTGCTTCTCTTCTGCCTGATGTACAGTGAATAATCACTTTCCCCAAACACACTGTTGCCTCCATTTTTTAATACATTTTCCCCTCTGCCACAATTTGTAGAGACTGACTCTTTCTGCTAGTATGATTGCGTCTTTACTAATTTAGATATTGTCTACTTTCTCATGGCCAGGTTTGGATTATACACATGATGTGCCCTTTTCAATTAACAAATTCAGCTGTGGAGCACCAGTCCATTTGCTTATTTGTGCTTTCAAGAAAGCAATACAGTGTCCTTACACTGTCTGTATTAGAAAATGTCACGTTTTCTTTGCTCGTTCTATCTTCTAATTTTACTATTTTTTACCAGCTCTTTTTGAGAAGCCTTATACTCTGCCAGCCTTCTCTTCATTTCATCCCCTGATCTTTCCATTTTTATCAGTTCATCTAAATACCTAGTTAAAGCTTCTACTGTTTTTCCAGCCTTATGTTATTTGAGTTGGTATACTCCTTTAATTAATGTTTCATTTGATTATATCACCACTGAGTGTATTTCATTTGTTTTGTCCTCTAAATTACTGGAAATCATCTCTTTCTTTTTTTTTTTTAATCAAGAAAAATCTTTATTAAACCATCACATATGGTATAGGCATGCATACATTTATACAAATGAAAACAAACCACACCAACAAAATCCATGTTGCAAGCATTTTACATCACAAACTGTACTGACACACTCCCCGTTGCAAACATTATACATCACTTATAATCTACCCAATCATTTTCACTCAAACATTATATAGCTCATTTAAGTCCTGCCATCTTTTAAACCTCATTCTTCCCCTGTATGTATTGTTCCCACAATTCCCATTTTTCCCTATGTATGCTGCTACCCTTTCTAAAGATCTCATTTCCAGTTTTTTTATCTCGATTACTATATTCACTACTTCTAGTATAGTTAGTTTAGATTTTGATTTCCATTTTTCAGTAATTGCTTTTTTGACAGCCACCATAATTAGATACATGAAGGCCTTAGCATGTGTAGGCAATTCCGATTCTGTATTATAGCTTGGAAAAATCATCCCCCTCATCACATCAAATTACCCACCCAAGCATCTCCACCAGTGCATCCCACAGGGGATCCGTAAAGTCTGCCAACAAACAGCACTCCCAGAAAATATGTTCCCAGTTACCTCTTTCTTCCCCATAACACCTCCAACATTTTGCTGTCTACCTGAGGAAAATTTCTCTGGCGTCTACTTCGGGTATAAAATTATATACGTAAACATTTCCAAGCAGAAATCCTAAATCATCTAGATTTTGTTAACATGTTTGGGAGACACATATATGCTCCCATTGTTTATTTGTAAACTCCTTATCCAGTTTCTCTTCCCACTCCTTTCTAACATTCTCTGATTCTTATAGTTATCATGCAGTATGTTATATGTTGTACTGATTATTCCATTTTTAGTGACAGCTGCTGTTCTAGATTCTACTAAAAACCCTGCCAGTGCTGGTGTTTCAATTAGGACTCCCTATTATTTTCTCTTTGCCTGTATTCTTTTATCAGTCCTTAATAGGGAAGGCAATCTCTAACTTGCAATCCAAATAAATTCTTGGCATCTTCCCATTCTATCATCTTTCCCTCTGTAGTTACTTTCTCCTAATACCTTGATTCCTTTGCCAGTTTTCTCCAATAAATGCCAGCCCCCTCTTACCTATTGTCTGTATGCCTAATAGTAGTATTTCATATTGGCAGACTCTCCTTTCCCCCTTCCCATGTTGGCTTAGTTGTCAGGATACTTTATAGATATAATATTATGTATGATTATTGTTATTCTCCTTAAAGGCCTGCATCCAAAAATGCAGTCACTCCTTGTTTCTTGACCCCCCCCCCGTATCATCATCATCCCTTTCCACTTTGAGTTATAGTGACATTAACTGTGTAGCTCTGAAATGTCCCTTCAAATTGTGTAATCCCATTCCACCCTGTTCTGCTGGAAGACTCAGCTTATCATACTTGACTCTTGCCATCTTCCCCTCCCAGATAAACTCATTCAGCTCTTTATTAATTGCTATCCACAACTTCTCCGCTGGATGATAAAAATATGCCTGACCTATGTGTAAGACTAAAGGGACTAAAACATTTTATTTGCTTGTATCTTACTATCCATATCCATATAACAAAGCTTCCGTTTTCTCAGTTTTTGTATTATCTTTTGTTTAGTTTTGTCAACGTATCCTTAGCTGTCACACCAGGATCATTTTTAATCTATACTCCTAAATACTTCCTTTTATTATCTAACCATAAATATGGATATTGCTGAACCAATTCATATGTAGGTACACAATTTACCGCTATTGCCTTTGTTTTAACTTTGTTAATTTTATTTATTTATTTTTGTTTGACATTTGTTTACCGGAAAAGTCCAACTGGGCACAAAGCCCATTTTCAGCTGAGACCAGTGATAAAAGCTCCACAGTCATATGACAAAAATGACACAAGTATGCTACAGAAAGAAACGCTACAAGAACAAATCTTACATAGACACAAATAATTCAAGTCTTAACACTTGGATATGTAGGTAAAATCAAAGGTAAGTACATGTATGCATACAGTTGTTATTTATCTACAAAAAAATTAATACAGAAGTTATGGTATCAACATATTTCATGGAAAAAAAAGATTAGTAGGATGGGTTAGAGTATAATTTTAGGATAGTAATAATTGTCTTAGTGAAATATCAGTATAGCAGAAGTAAGGCTTTAGTGGAGTAGTTGGTGTCTCAGCTAGTAGATATCAGAATAGCTAAAGGAAATGTTAGATGGAAGAACTTTTGGGCAGTACTAGGGTAGAGCAGTATGGCCAGGCAGTATGTAGAAGTAGTAGGCAAGTATTAGATTAAGGGAGGGAAACATTAGATGGGATAGTATGAGTAGCAGAGGTAAAAATTAAATGGAAAAGATGTTAATCAGTAGTAGGGTAGAGCATTAAGATCGGGCAGCCTGAAGAAGCAGCAGTAACTAGACAGGTCTGGTACATGGACAGATGCATTTATTGGATAAATGTCTTTTTAGTATTTTTTAAAGTAAGCAGTTTTAGTTGTGGATCTGATAATTTGAGGCAGAGTATTCCAGATTTTGGATATATGATAGTAGTAGAGAGAGTTACCTACAGTATTATTGGGTTTGGATACTTGTAGTAGTGATTTATTAGAGGAACGTAAGACATAATTATTGTATCCTGAAAAGATGTGAAACTGTCTCGGAATGTTCCACAACACTGTAATGTCTTTTTCTGGTTTTGTCAGGTATAAAACAAGATCATCTGCAAATAGAGACAGCTTTTCTTGACTACCATACCAATTATATCCTTGAATTTCTGAGTCCCTTATTTTCTTTGCCAATGGTTCTAAATGTTATGCAAATAAAGAAGAAGAGGACAACCCTGCCTGGTTCCTCTGCTCAAGCAGAAATTATCAGAGAGGACCCCACCCACTTTAGTTTTTGCCTCTGATCTCCCATATATCCTCTTAGTCAACCATATAATTTTTTTTAGGAAATGCAAATGCTTCCATTGTCCTGTTCATAAAGTCCCAGCTTTTTCTGCATCAAAACGCACAAACAACAATGCTATTGTATTGCATTCTGCTTTCCTCTAGATCATCACTGTTCTGTTAATGTTGTAAAATGTTTGCCTTCCCTCCACAAAACCACACTGATCCGTATCAATATGTTTTGGCATTACTTTTGCCATTCTTTTAGCCATTATAGATATGAACACTTTATAATCATGGATGTTAAGTTGTCAATCTCGCCTTCATTCTTGCTGGATGGGTTCTACTTGCTAAGCTCAAAAGTCACTTCCACCAGCTTGAGGCAGCCCTATATCCCATGATGCAAGGCGGAGATTACCCAGATCTCGTTTGCCGCTTCGCTCATGAGGTAACTTTTTACCAGCTCCTGGTAAGTGAATTTTTTTCTAACTTTTTCTGACACTTTAGCCACCCCAGTACTTTATATATATATATATATATATATATATATATATATATATATATATATATGTATATATATTACTTTGTTAATCCCCGATTCACTTAGCCCTATTCCCGTTAGTGTCCCGTTCCATTTATTTATATTTTTACTAGTCGGGCCTTAGGTCTTTACCCCTCCTATATTTTTCCTGTCAGGGTTTGTTTGGGTGTGTCTGTGTGTTTTTTCCCTGTACTTAGTTTTTTGTTAATCTACTTAATTTTTGGACTGACTGTGTAGTGTGTTTGTGTTGGGACAGTCATGTCTAAAGAAGCTAGGGTCTCAGGCTTCAGGAAGTGTGACTCGTGCTGTCAGAAGATGTCTCTGTTAGACGGTCACACTTCTTGTATTTACTGCCTGGGACCTCTACACCTGCAGGACTCCTGTGCTATTTGTCACTCCTTCAGCCAGAGAGTCCTGCAGGAATGTAGAAACAAACTCATTCTCAGGGGCTTATTAAAGCCTGAGAGCTCCCCGGCTAAGTCCGGCTCGGGGAAGCCCTCAAAGCCTCCCAAGGCTCAGGCTTCAGTGTCCAAGCCTTCGTCCTTGGTCCGACTCCCTCAGAGTCGAGATCGGCTCCGGCTGGAGCCGATCCTTCCTTCTCTGAAGGTTTGGTATCGGCGCCAATACTCTTGCTTCCATGCCTGTGTCGGCTCCGGCTGGAGCAGACACATCTCTGACTCAGCTCGGAGCCGACAAGTTGTCGGCTCCAACTGGCACCGAAGGTTCTTCGGCTCCGATGGCTCCGTCGAGAAAGAGATCCAGATCTCCATCGCTGGAATCTATTCATTCGGCTCCGGCCTCTCCTTTACTTTCGGAGCGGAGCCATCGGAGCCGATCCTCAAGGTCTTCCAGACTCTCAGACCATGACTTGGAGATAGTGGTGAGTAGACTATTGAAATCACAGGCACTGGCCCAGATGATTCATAGCCCGTCTCAGCAGACGACCGCTATTCCACACCCTCCAGAAATTCCTCCTTCGACTCTCCTCCAGAGCTCGGAGCCGGATCTTATTGGAACTGTGACTGTTGGTGCTTCGGAGCCGATACCACTCCCTTCGGCTCCGTCGTCTTCGACTCCTATCTCCTCCTTGAGACCGTCCTTGGAGGGATCCGGTCGTCGGGCTTCCTTTGTCGGCTCTGAGGGGGCGAGTGGCATCGGACCCTTGTCCGACCCCGTTCTCCCCCTCGGAGCTTTGGCTTTGGTAAGCTCGGCACCGACATCTGCTTCGGAGCCTTCCCTTTCAGTGGGGCCAGGGATTCCTGTTTCCTCGGAGCGGGAGCTCTCGGTCCTCCCCAGGAGGGGAGCCTTCGAGGTGATGAGGAGTGTGCTAGCCCCCGAGCTGAGTCAACAGTCGGTCCCTTTAGCTCCTCCCTCTTCAGTGCCTGTAGATATCTCTTCCCACTCTCTTGCTCCCGGACCCAGAGATCCATCGCCCCAGGTTTCCCCATTGGGAATACCTTCCTCTTCCGAGGTTTCTCCTGATCCTTCAGGGGAACCCCTGCGTAAGAGGACTTGCAAGAGGAAACATTTAGACTCCCCTGAGTCTACAACATCAGATACCAACTTAGATGAGTCGGAGGGGTCCCCAAGATCCCCCTCTGAGGATGTCTCCTTTTCAGACATTCTTGAACTCCTGAAACAGAGGGGGAACTGGCCCTCCATTAACCCCTCCGAGGATGAGTCGGTATACCTGGAGGCTTTTGGATCTCGACCCTCCACCTCCTGGGTTTCTCCGCCTTTCGACCCCCTCATGGATGTGATAGCTCGAAAGGCGTGGGCATCTCCTGATTCCGTGGAACCAGTCCCAAGGAGGCCTTCTAAATTTATCATGGCTCCAACTGAAAAACAGTTTTTCACCAAAGGTGTCCTGGTTGATGCCATGGTGGTGGTGGCCACCACCAAAAAGGAACTTGCAGATCCTTCAGTACCGGTCCATCCTCCTAACAAGGAGTCTAGGACCATGGACAGGTATGGTAAGCGGATGTTTTCCTCAGCGACCTTTGCTATGTGTTCGCTGAATTATCTATGTCACTTCACCCGACTTCAAAGAGATATCCTCAAGGAATTGGGTGAGGTGGTACAGGATCCGTCAGCTGCTGGGGCTCAAGAGAAGATTGCCTCTCAGCTGGGAATCCTAAATTCCATAACTAACTCCTCCATGCGGCTCATTTCTTATGCAGCCGATGGAGCGAGCAGAGCTGCAGGTACAGGAGTGGCTCTCAGACGTGAGTCCTGGATGCGGCTTTGCAATTTTGCAGACCCCTTTAAGGCGTCCTTCACAAACTCTCCCTTCGATGGGACAACTTTGTTTGGACCTCAGGTGAAGGACACTTTGACCAGGTGCGAGCAAGATGGCAAGACTCTTTCTGCCGTAGGAGTCCGTTTCTCCACCCCTTCAAGGCCTTACCCCAAAGGTCAGAAGGGAGGGAAAATGTGGTTCCGAAAATCTCAAGGAGTCACGCCTGACGCACATGGTCAGTTTACCCCCAGAGGCAGAGGGGGTAATAACAACAGATGCTGCCCTAGGGGCAGAGGGGGTCCGCAGAACCAGGGCAAGAGAGAGTCTCTCTCTGACAAGCCCTTCCAGCATCCATGAGGTGTTGCCCGACTGCCCACCCTTGGAGGCAGTCGGGGGGAGATTGTCAATGTACCCAGAAGCCTGGCTTTTCCTTTCTCAAGACAAATGGGTACAGTCGATAATATCCGAGGGTTACAAAATACCTTTCGAGAAAAGCCCCTTTCCTCAAAAAGGATCCCTTCTAGACGTTCCACCCGGTCTAAGGGAAATTGCAAAGCTAGAGGTTTCAAAACTTCTAGAGAAAAGGGCCATCCAGCCAGTTCCAGCAGACCATTTAGAATCCGGAATCTACTCAAGGTTCTTTTTGGTCCCCAAAAAGTCGGGAGACTGGAGACCAATATTAGACCTCAGCAGACTAAACAAGTCTGTCAAAAAGACGAGTTTTCGGATGGTCACACTTCAATCGATTTTGCCCTTTCTGGACAAAGACAACTGGATGTGCTCTATAGACCTTCAGGATGCGTACTATCACATAAAAATCCACAGGCGCTCCAGAAGGTTTCTCCGCTTTCGGCTGGGGACCAGTCATTTTCAATTCAGTGCCCTGCCCTTTGGTCTCACCACAGCCCCCAGAGTGTTCACCAAATGCATGGCAGTGGTCACGGCTCACCTGAGACGTCAGGGATTCCAGGTGTTTCCGTACCTAGACAACTGGCTCCTCACAGCCACCACCAGGCATCAACTTCTCCAGGCCAGGGATTACACTCTACGTCTCTGCAGCCAGTTAGGGATTTCTGTCAACTTCGAAAAGTCTTCCTTATCGCCTTGCCAATCTATTACCTTTATAGGCGCAGATCTAGACACTACTCGGATGTCAGCAAATCTAACAAATCAAAGAATCCTGGATATCCAAAATCATGTTCGGATCATCCTACTCAGCAAAAAGGTACAAGCCAGGTTGGTCCTGAAAGTGTTAGGCCTAATGGCAGCTGCCATCACACTTCTTCCTCTGGCCCGCTTTTACATGCTTCTCCTACAGTGGATGTTGTTTACCCAATGGTCCTTCCAGCAGTTGCCCATGCGTCACAAGATCCTTGTCACACAGATCTGCAAGAGCCACTTATCCTGGTGGATTTCTTCCCCCCTAGTCCATCAGGGCAGACCATTTGTCCCCCCGGCCCCAGTAGCCACGGTCACTTCAGATGCCTCCCTGATCGGGTGGGGGGGGCATTATCAGGGCAGGATGGTCCATGGCACGTGGCAACCGTTCGAATACCACCTGCATATAAATGTCCTAGAGATGAGAGCAGTGCTTTTAACGTTGCAAGCCCTCAACGACTTTCTTCCTTTAGGAACTATCGCAGTTCACACGGACAACATGTCCGTAGTATGGTATATCAACAAACAGGGCGGGACCAAATACTATCCTCTATGTCGAGAAGCCCTCAGACTTTGGCAATGGGCGATCTCCTCTCAGCGGTTTCTGATAGCAACGCATATCCCCGGGAAAACCAACATCATAGCGGACAGGTTGAGCAGAGCTATACTCATGCCTCACGAGTGGCCTCTCAAACAATCTATAGCGGAAGAGATTTTTCAGAAGTGTGGCCCTCCTTGCTGCGACCTTTTTGCTACACCCCAAAACAGCAAATGCCCAGACTTCTTCTCTCTCTTTCCACTTCCATGCCATTCCCCCAGAGACACTCTAACCCAGGATTGGCCCCGGGGACTTCTTTATGCTTTTCCCCCTTTTCCGTTGATTCCTCAAGTGATTCAGAAAGCTACCGACTTGAGAGCCAAGCTGATCCTCATTGCTCCTTACTGGCCTCGACAAATTTGGTTCCTGTTCCTTCATCGACATCTCGTAGTGCAGCCTTGGCATCTGGACCCAGTTCCAGATCTTCTGATCCACCAGTCGGGTCAACTGCACCGGTCCATTCGTTCCCTCAACCTCACTGTTTGGTTGCTCCACTTCCTTCCTTAGCTAGGCTTCCTATGATCTCTAATCCCGTTAGGGATATCATAGTAGCTTCTCTAAAGTCCTCTACCAGAAGGATTTACTCTAGCAAATGGCAACGTTTTTCCTTTTGGGCAAGGTCTAAGAACATAGATCCCTTTACTGCCCCTATTGAGTCAGTTTTGGACTTCCTAGCTGAAATTTTTCACTCTGGTTCTTCTTCTTCCACAGTTAAAGTCCAGCTGGCAGCAATCTCGAATTTTCATGTCGGATTTGCAGACCAGAACATTATGTCTCACAAACTTTGCAAAGCCTTTCTCAGAGGGATCTTCCTGCTTAAACCCCCTGTTAGGGATCGCAGTGGGATCTAAATTTAGTGCTGGCATCCTTAATACTTCCCCCTTTTGAACTGGCTGCTACATGCTCGTTAAAATTTCTCTCTTGGAAGACACTCTTTCTAGTCGCTATTACTTTGGCTAGAAGGGTGTCTGAACTTCATGCTCTCTGTGTTCGTCCCCCTTACTTGGTCTTCCACAAGGATAGAGTATCTTTGAGAAGTAATCCGTCCTTTTTGCCCAAGGTTGCTTCTAAGACTAATTTAAACCAATCTATTGATCTTCCAGTATTTTTTCCCAATTATTCTGACAGGGCGGAACAAAAATTGCATTGACTAGATGTTCATCGCCAACTCAGATATTACTTGGACAGAACAAAGCAATCTAGAAAGTCTGATCAGCTTTTTCTTTCTTATGCTGAAAATAAGAAAGGTCTCCCTGTTTCTAAGGTGACCTTATCCAGATGGCTGTCTTCCACTATTTCTTATATTTATCAGCTTAGGGGCAAACAGCTGATCTCAAAACCGAAAGCACATTCTACCAGAGGCCTAGCCACATCTACAGCCTTTCAGGCTAGGCTACCCTTAGACACTATTTGTGCAGCAGCCACTTGGGCCACTCCTCATACCTTCGTCTCACATTACAAATTGGATTTGGCCTCCAGGGACAGGGCAAGTTTTGGTTCCACAATTCTCAAGAGTCTGTTCCATTGAGCCACCCAGGATAGAGGTGCTAGGGACGCGGTCCCATCCAGCAAGAATGAAGGCGAGATTGACAACTTAACATTTAGAAGTTATGTACCTACCATAACGTTCCATGTTAGTTGTCTTCTCTCGCCTTCTTTCTTGCATCCCTCCCTCCGGTCCCCCTAGCCTGGACAGACATTGAATTATCCTCTTCTCTGGGAGATTTCTCCCTTGGACACCAGTTAGCTCAGCACTTAGTTACCTGGGTTCCCCTTTCAGTTTTTCTCAGGTTAGTTTTTCTTCTTCCCTTGGGGGAAGATAATAGGTATTTTGTCCTCTAGCTACCAAACGAGATCTGGGTAATCTCCGCCTTGCATCATGGGATATAGGGCTGCCTCGAGCTGGTGGAAGTGACTTTTGAGCTTAGCAAGTGCCGAGTCGGAGCCGAGGATCGGCTCCGAACCCATCCAGCAAGAAAGAAGGCGAGAGAAGACAACTAACATGGAACGTTATGGTAGGTACATAACTTCTAATTTATTATTGAAATGGGCCTGTATGAAGCTGGATCTAATGGATCTTTACCCTCTTTAGGTATTACAGCTACCACTGCTTTCTTCCAGGATGTTGGTAGTTCTCTTAAAATACTGTTAAACAAAACCGTCCAGATCTTTATCCCCTTTTTTCCCCTCATAGCTTCCAAACTTCCACAGGAATACCATCTGTTCGTGGGGACTTTCCTGTAGATTGTTTATATATTACAGTTTTTATCTTATCTCCTCCCATCCTAACTGTTAGTAATTGAGCATCATCTGCCTCTAATCTTGCCATATTTAATTCTCCCATAAACATTTCCATTTGCATATTTTCTTGATTTCCATATTTCTCTGCTTTATACACACTTTCATAAAATTTCCTAAATGTTTCTAATACTGGAAGTCATCTCTTGAACCAAAGCTGAAGCTTGAACTGCATTTTGCTGAACAGCTGCAGGATCCTTCCCAGCCAGTATTTTATTTTCAGCATTTCTGGTTGATTTCTTTTCAGGTTTTCTAAATTTCTTCTTTATTGCCATCGAGGCCAGGTACTTACTAGCCAGTAACTGAATGTTACCAGTTTACAGTTTTAATGACACTCCTTTTTCTCAGTTTCTGTTCTCACACTGGAGGAGTTGAAATTAAACTGTTGACTATTGTGCAGCCATCTTGGAAGTCCTGAGTAGTTCCTTTCTTGATAGTTGTGTAAAAAGATGACACCCAGGTATGGAGACACACTGACACAGTGGCTCTTCTTAACAAAAAGTTCAGCCACATATTTTAAATTCCTAAATGACAGGTGATTTGAGTAGAGATTCCCAAGCCTGACACTGATTTCTGCAGCAGTCCTAGAAAAGACTCCCACACGCATACACAACTTTTGCCTTTGTGATATTAAACTGTTTTATCCATAAGTTGGATTTTGAACAAGGTATACTAGAAGATATGCACCAGATGATAGAGGCATTATCAAATTTTGAGGAAATACTTTGTAACACTGCTGCTGATGGAGCTGCCAGAGCCGCCAGATTCAGAATAGCCAGTAGCCGGCATGGCTATCTCAGGCTGATGGACTTTGTCTTACACACACTGGCAACATTTTTTTAGACTTCTAGTTTACTGGTCTGTCCATCTTTGGAAAAGAGGTAGAGGAACACCTGAAGAATATGACAAAAGAAGATAAGATCTTTAGGGCAGTGGGTGTAGAGTATTTGATCATACAACATATTTTCTAAACCCATATGTGGGTTTGGCAAGGCACACAGTTTTGCCTTCAGCAGAAGGTAGCTGGGATGAAACCATATTCCCAGCCCAACTTCAGCACATTTGTAGGCTCTGATCTGTCTACAAGTAGACAGCAGTCCTGATGCCATGTCCATGTGTCCCATTCTGGAGGCTCTTAGGGTCTATTTATTCCTCCACTTGTCAGCTTGGACTACCATCACAAAGGACAGGTGGATCAGAACAGAGATTTATTGAAGGTAGTCAATTCCCTTCAAAACAGCTCCATCCCAAATTTGTGTAACAGGTACTGAAGTATTTTCTTTACATCTTTGCAAGGCGCTGTTTTGATTCTGTACCCTTGCCTGATGCTCTACAACCTTAGAAAAGTTATGCAAGGAAATACCCAACCTTATGTTAAAGAGGCATCAAAGAGGTCACAACAGACCAGAAATATTTAAGATACTATTCTGGGTCCTTTATAATACTCTGAAAGGGAAAGTACCTCAGGCCAGTCCTAGATCGTAACAGATTAAGCATTTCCTGAGCACACTTCTTAGATGGGGCAGTCTGTCCTTGTTTATCAAGAGATGACTGAATAAGTTCTTCATCCCTCCAAGACACTTAATTGAGTCCAAGGTGTTTTACACTTCTGGGAAAGGGACATTTATTATCAGATCTAGTCTCTTCCACTTTGACTCATGTTAACCTCCCAATGTGTGCATTCAGTGTATGTCTGTGATTGCAGCCCCCAGAAGTTACGAGAGTCAGGTATTTAGATGACTTTACTGCTCCCGTCAGTCCAGATTTTGAGTGCTTCCAGAGAGTCTCTGCTTAGAATATTATAATTTTTGGGAATTGCAGTGAGTTTCTCAAAGATCCAGTTGATAACTTCACAGGATATCACACACTCCATTGCCAAGCATGTCTGCTTCAGAAATGTACATCATCTCTTCAGACCCAGGTGCCAAAGTAATCGATTCTAAATCTGTTTCAGCTCAGCTGTGCCTGACGTCTTTGAGATGAATGGCTGTGTCCTTTCCTTTGAGTCCCCAGTCCATATTTCCCTTCAGGGTACTACAGTGAACAGTGAGGTTTCAGTGGTGCCCAAATTCAGATTCTGTGTCCCATTCTATAAGAATGTCCAAATCCTGCCAGCAGCATCTTCATTTGAGAATGGCACTGGAAACCTGAACCGGTAGGGAAACCCTCCATTTGCCAAATCCACTAAAATTAGTCATCACAGAGAAGTTTGTTGTAATATAGAGGGGATGCCCTACAATGTGAAGACTTTAATGTGTTTGGATGTCTTAGTAGTCCAAACACCATATCATAATCTTTTAGATGAGTTCAGTTCTCACTCTTCATGTTTCTCAAGGGTCTTTCCTCAGGTGTAGCTACCACTGAAATTGACAATATAGCAGTAGTTTGACATATTAGCAAGTAAGAGAGTACTCGATCTTACCTATCTGCCAAGAGCCATCGAAAGTCTGCTTCACGGGTAAGTAATGTGCAATCTGTCTGCAGACCATTTCAAGCCTAGCCAAAAAACCCTATTCAGAATTTCCCTGTAGCCTCAAGGAAGGCAAGACACGATAGACTGAGAGAGAAATTGAGGCTGTGCATCCAGTTAACAAGGTTTAGCCTGAAGATGGTGCTACTGTGCTTTACATATAGTGGAAGCTTGTTCCAGATGTGAGGGATATCTTGGGATATGACTCTATCAAGCCAGTGTGTCTTATTTATCTAATGATGAAGGTTTAGTTCCTTTTAACTGGGTATTTGATGTACCATTAGCTCTGCAAAGGAATAGTAGATCAAATAGGGTTGGATCTTTCATGGCACGAAAGGCTAGACATAGATCTCCATGGAGGAGTCAGTAAGAGACTGAGTACAGAGAAAGGATTGCCAGTCACTCCTGATAACTAAGATTTTTGGGAAGACTGGTGTGTCTGGATGTTTCAGGAATTGAAAATGCACATAATCCATTCAGTCAGTCTGTTTCCTGCTGACTAGTCATATTCCACAAGAGACCATTTACCTTCCAGGTGGGCTAAATTGCTTCTTAGTGATGTTCCACAAATGTTCTCTTTTGCACACAGTGGCTTGCAAGTTGCCAAAACTATGAGGTGAGCCTCATTGCAGACTATCTGTTCCTCTGACTGGTGTATGGTGAAGCAACTTCTTTTTTTTTGTATCTGCTTTCAGTGGATAGGAGGGGATGTCCCATAGATGGTCTAGCGACCCTCCTGTACATTTTCTCCCATTTCCTTTAATAATGAGAAGGCCAGACTCCGCAAGGTGCAAGTCAGCATCATAGCCCTTGGTGTCTTTGCAAACATGGTTTCTAGTACTTCAGCATCATCTTCTACAGAATCCATTATGATTACAACCCAATGAAGCACTGCTGGTCCAGTATTTGTGCAAACCTCATCCAGATATTCACTCTTTTTGCCGTAATTTTGCTTTTTCATTTGCACTAATTGCCAGTATCCCCAAATTGTGCTCATGATGTGTACAGATTTCTTTTTTTCACATAGGCCATCTTATCTTTTGATTTACAAAGAAAAATGGACTTGCTTTTTCTTTCCTTTTTTAAATAAATTTATTAAATGATCCCTTTACATAGGCAAACATATCTTAACAGAAAACAAAATAAACTATATTAACATTTGTTGTCCGTTAAACCTCACTCCTGTTGCTTCTGAACATTATTCTCCTTGCATTCTTCCCACAATTTCCATTTATTTTTATGTAATTTGCCAATACTTTACATGCAGGTGGTTTAGAGTTCGACTTCCATTTTCTAGTAATTGCTTCTTTGGCAGCGAACATAATTAAATGCAATAAGGCCTTACTCTGTTGAGGCAATTCAGACACTGTCACAGCTGAAAATAATTATTTCCTTAGGTACAGGCATTTGCTAACCCAATATTTCTGATAGAGTACTTTGGACTTACTTTTTCTTATGGGTAACAGTTGGAGAAATAGATCCCTTTTCAGCCTTAGTCCCTTCAGTTTTAAGCTTTCCGAAAGTTTTGATTCTGAGCTTATCTATCAAAGTCCACCCTGTGGTCATTTCAGATTTCTAATCTGAGTTATATTCTTCTTCTGTAGCTTCATTCAAACCCAAAAAAAGCCTTCCTGAGAGGTACTTTTTTTCCCCTTAGTTTAGCCTCTTTTAGGGAATTTCGTACTACCTTGGGACTTGTAGTTAATACTGGAGAAGCTTACCTTTACTCCCCTTTGGCCTCTTCAGCTGACTCAAGGTGTATTATTTATGGAAGATACTTTATTGACATTGACATCTCCTACAATGATTTCTAAGTTTCATGCTCCCTCATTTAATTCACTATATTTGTTTTTTTTTCCACTAAGACACATTCTCCCTAAGAATAGTCTTTTCTTTCATGCGTAAAGTGGCCACAGAATCAAACCTGGCTAGTCCATTAGTTTACCTGTCTTCCTTCCTGAATGTTCCTGATCTGGGAGAATGTTTGCTCTGTTGCATGAACATGCACCAGTAGCAGAAATTTACTTTCAGGGTATGAAGTCTGTCCATATAGACAGTTGGTTTTATATGATTTCCTGAAGTGAAGTTTGGAGACAGGAAGTCTCCAAGCTTGTTGTTGTAGATGGCTGTCCAGTTGCATATATTTTCTTTTCAACATAAAGCATGGAAAGTCTCTCTGTACAGAAGCTAAGGGCCATACCATCAGGGTGGTAGCAAATTGTACAACTTTCTTAGACACACATCTGTAGATTTGACATTTGTTTGATAATTTTTTGCCCTTGAGTTAACATCTTTGCAACGTACTATAAGCAGAATGTAACATCCAGTCCTGTGTCTTCTTTTGAGGCCACTGTTACCTGGAGAAGGTTCCTATAGGAATGTACATACATTGAGGAGTATTTGCTAAGGATCATCTCCTGTACATATGGATAATGGGATTCCTCTTTTCAGATACAAAATTTATATTATTACCGTAAAAGTAGATTTGTAAAAGGCGGATCCTTCCTCCATAGGCTACCTTTTTCCTCACCTTTGACGAAGCTTGTTTAGAAATTCCAGTGACAGTGTAAACACTGTTCCCACTCAGATGTGTGCAATAGCATACCCTTCCCAAATACCAACCACAGTAAAGTGTATGAAATCTTGATGAGTGGATGGGAAATAGAAAATTCACCCCAGGGATCACTCCAGTGGCTCTACTCGACAGAGGCACTGGGAACTAAGGTTACGTGGTACGATGCCAGGGTAATCCTATGGGCTAGGCTTGTAAAGGCTCCAGGGATATTAGCCTAGTACACACCTATGAACCTATGAGGACCTATGTTGTTGCATTATGCATATTTAGTGAATATTATTTCCTATGTCTTTGCAACACAGATGGTAGCTAATGAGTATTCATAGTAGTGAGCTTCTAAACGTAGGAATGATGCCATATGCTATGATGCTCTGATTCAAATGCACTTATTCAGAGAAAAGGTTGATAAACAGACTTACCTGAAAAAAAAAACTGGTATACACATTGTCTGTTATTGCCATTTAAAATAGAAAACTGTGCTTACTTGCATGTAGCCTGAAATTGAAACTGAGAACAAAATCAAAGAAACCTTTAATATGAGACCTAACTTAATTTAATAATTTAAGCAGTTACATGTGATGGATACAGCATTTTGGCTAAACATGTAAAAATGGCTTTGTAATAAAAAGCAGTATAGAATACCGAATGACATTACTCAAATAAGTGGGCGGCCACGGTGGTGCAGCGGTTAGCGTTGCCGCCTCACAGCAAGAGGTTCTCCGGTTCGATCCTTGGCAGGGGTGCTTTCTGTGCGGAGTCTGCATGTCCTCCCTGTGGTCGCATGGGTTTCCTCTGGATGCTCCGGTTTCCTCCCACATCCCAAAGACATGCTGTAGGTGGATTGGACACTCGAAATTGGCCCTAGGTGTGAGTGCATGCATGTGTGTGCCTTCTGTGGAAGGTTGGGCGCCAGGCTGGCAACTCGACACCGTAAAACTCCACTGCCAATCATGAGCGGACAGTGATCCGCTGTGGCGACCCCTAACCGGGAAAAAGCCGAAAGAAGAAGGAAAAAGATTACTCAAATAAGTATTACACATCCCAACACCAGATTTCTCATAGTCACCTGAATTCTGAAAGTAGCATTGTATCATGACAGTAAACTTGAAAAACGGTATGTAATTTGAGTTAACATTGGTAAATACCCTTTGGGAAGATTAAGATTGCCTGTAATTTACTCAATTGAAGTAGAAGAAGAAATATGAGAATCTTAGCATTTTTTTAAATTAAACAAAAACTGGATAGAAAAAAAACATTTTATTATTAGGTTTCATATTAGGGTTTAAATTTAAGGGTTGAAAGAAATCCAAAATTACATCTAGATTTAAAAAAGATTTTTCAGAGAAAAAAATTTAATCCATAAGAAAGGTGTGGATTTTAAGTTGCTTGAGTTGTTTTATATCTAAGAAGGGAAGAGTGAGAGAAATGCATAGATAAGATAACTGAGCCACCCAGATTTTAACCCATAGTGGTACATGTGAATCATGAGATGGTTTATGTGTAATAATTTATAGTAATCATTTAGAATTTATGATTAGATAGTAAAGATAGAAGTCAGGCAGGGAAGCTTTCCCTTTCCCCCTTTTGAGTTATGGTGATTAATTTATTGTAAGATAAGTGAGTAGATTTTGGTTTCTAAATGAATTCATTTAAGAGAATGAATAATACTATTACAAAATTTTTAGGGATTTTTTGAAAAGAAGCTCTCATTAAAAAGTATGCTTGGAAAGACATTCTTTGTGATAATGGCAAAATTTGAGAAACAAGAAAATTTAAAGTTAGACCAGTGATTTGACATCATCAAGGGTCCTGGAGCAAGAGCCTACCTCTCAAACTCTTAGAGCATGAAATCTGGACAAAGCCACAAATAATGGAGGGGACAGACGGCCAAAATAGGGTCACTATTTAAATGTTGCTCTTATAAATTTAGAAAATTGATAGAAAAACAGGTTTAGCATTAGCACAATTTTTTTGAAGGATATGAAGTCTGAAAATCAAATGTCTGCTATTATTTTCCGACTTCAGTCCTCAATGATTTGCCAGAAAACTACAATTTTATGAGAATAAGACCAAAAATATAAGTCATAAATCTGGACATTTTGCAAAATCTGGACAGTTGAGAACTGTGACCATGAGTCTTGGGTAAAGTCCATAAGTATTTCCAAGAGAAACTTGTTTGAAGGTGCTGTAAACTGCTATTTTCTGGAATTATATAGTAACCTTAAAAGAGAATAGGATTGACTCATGCAGATTATGTCTAAAATAGGATAATATGGCAAAATAATTTATAGACTGATAAATTTTTGGAACAACAGAGTAGTCAACAGGTAGCTGTTTAAATGATCTATGTTTGCAGTTAGTGGAAGATTTATGTTCATAGGTAAGTACTAAGCTAGTTGCCCTTGTGGGCCAATATAATCCCAGCCAATTTCGCTTTATGTTCTTAAGTTTACGTTGGCTGTAAAGCTTTTTCTGATTTAGTGACATCAATACTAGTTTGATGTAAGTAGTAATTAAGTAGAGAAATAATGGACAACCTTGATGAATCCCATTTTGTAAAGAAACAGGTGGAGAATAAAGTTTGTTAATGTGTAATCTGGTTGAAGGGTAGAAGTATAAAATTAGGATGTGCTCAAAAAAGGTTTTGGAAAAATCAAATTTCTGCATTATTGTAAATAAAAACTTGCGGGATAAGTGGTCAAAGGCTTTTGCAGCATCTATAGCTAAAGTAAATGGGACTTGATTTTAAGAAAAATGTAGAATTTGAAGAGTTTCAGGAGAACAGTCAGTATTTCAAAGTGAGCATCTTTTTAACTGTTATTAGCAATCTGCTGATAGATGAATATGCCTGCTGACTCACGTATGCTACGTGCGTTATGTGTAGTGGGCGACTTGCATACCCTGTTTAGTATCAAGTCCATTCATGCAACATTCAGTTAGTCTGGTGAAGTTTCTCGACTTTTGAGAAATACAGAATCTCATCTCTCTTCTTGACAACATCTTCAGGTGGCAGGCAGGTCACAGGCTCTCATTCCCACCAAAACAAAAAAGACCAAAAATAAAAATAAATAAATGTTAGTTTGGTGTTATTTATTTTTCAGCTGAACACCTGTAATATTAAAAAATAAGAAGCTGCAGACACAAATAAACTTGAGCAAATAAGTTTTACAAATGCCGGTGGTCGTGGTGCAAAATATGAAATATTTCCACTAACTGCTTCCAGTGCTCTGACCAGTACAACCAGCTCCCCAGTGTTTTGAGGCTGTGCATGTGGCTTATCCCTTCCAAAAATGTAATGATAAATGTATATTTGTTTATATGGAGCCAGAAGGGGTCAGGGAGCAGCCAAGATTAATTCTAGGAAGCATAGATCCGAAAAACAGAAATGTAAGCAATTTTACTTATTATTATTAAAAAAAGAAGAAAACAAAAATGATTTGCATGGAGTTTTTTTGTGTCCCCTACAAGCAAGCACCTGTGGCAGATGATCATTTCATTCCACCCTTCATACACTACTGCTAAAGGACTAAGGCTAGGATACTAATTCCACAAACAAACTTATTTTCTTCAGAGGTTTGGAATATTTTCAGTATTTTCAGAGGTTTAAAAAAATCCAGCAGTAGGAATGTTATTGCTGTGGATTGTCAAGTAGTGTCCATCGATGCTAAAACCACGCTAGTTTGAAGCATCAAATGGACCAAAGAACATTTTTGTGTTTTTTATTTGTTTTTGCATACCCATCACCTTATTTAAAAATATTAACTCCATGACTGCACAATTGCAGAGAAAACTGGAAAAAACCCAGAAATATTAAATCATTGCCAATAAACATTCTTATAAAAAAACACGCTGGTAATGAATTTCTGTGACAAACAGAAGTTGACACGTTTCAGCTCCTGAAACTGTACTCAGCAAGTTGTAGCCTCATTCATTTCATACTTGATTACAGGTAGGGAAACCAGTAGAATACCATGTCTGCAGAAATGGAATAGATTTCAAGACAATTAAGGATATTTCTCTCACGGTTTAGAAGCTAACTTTGTTTACTCTCTCGTTAAGCATGCATTTCTGTTTTTCCTCTGCAGGCATTCTTTCTGTGAGGACATTCTTTTGACGTAACCTGCACCTGAGACACCAAAAAGACAAATCTTTCCCCTCTTGGGACTTGAATTGCATACTGAAAAGACTGACTTTACACATCTTTGTGTTCTCTGTTGACTTTGTTTCCTCTAAATTTCTGTTCTTGTTAAAAACTTCATGCATATGAATTTTTAAGTTGTAGACAATGTGTAGACCTCCTTACAATTCTGTTCTATAAGAGGGTACAACTAAAGACTGCTTTGTTTTTCATGCTAGATTGCTAGATGTGCGTTGCATGTCTGTTTGGAGCAGTGTATCTAGGTCCCAGTGTTCTACTCAAAATACTATGCAAAAAAAAAAAAAAAAACTTTCATAAAAATCACACCAACAGTTTAAATCCTTCAGGAAAAGAAATAAGGACATTCATGTTTCAAAACGGTCCATATTTAAGTGACTGGGTCACAGTTTTGCTCTTTATTATGATAAATGGTGCAGTGTACAACATGGTGATATTAGCACTTATTTCCTCTAGGGCAGCAGCTATGTCCTCAGCTTCTTTTAAAAAGGCATACATTCATACAGAGCATTCTAGAGGCAGAAGCATGGACTGTACAATGCATACATTTATGCATTATAAGGCATTTTAATTTTGAAGCTGATTGCAGGTTAGGACAGATTTTGACACTGCCTGTGCTACAAGGAATTGGTAACTGTCCCTGTTCATTATACCCTTTTACTCCTTGGGATCTTTAAACTGGTCTTCAGGGTACCCCTTTTAGTGCTTAGGATGCCACTGAAATATCATGATTTAAGTACCCCTGTCTGAATTAAGATAGTAGACCTGTGTGAGATACACATTACAAATATAGATGTCACTGTGACAATAAAGCTGCCCACTCTCCCTTTCCTTGTTTGCTTGTGATTGTTAATAGGAGTTTGAAATGACTGTTTAGCTAAACCTTGAGAGAAGGCTTTGTTTAATTTGCCAAACAGTTTTTTTTTGTATATGGTACTAAAAGGCACTTATACATTTATACAGATAGATTGCTCCACTGAAAGCACATTTTACTCATGGGGAAGTCTTTGACCATAGTTATAGAGGGTGCATCACAGTGTTGTTTTGCACAGCCTGTGTCAGTAGCTTTACTTGACTTTCGTGAGAGAGAAATGCTGCAGCTGAATGCAGCAGCTTATTTGGTAAGTGACTGCATATTTTATGGTTTTCTGTTAAACTGTCCTCTTCTCAAAGATGAACTGTTATGGCAATTATCTCACACAGCTGTACATTGTCAGCCTGTGCAGCATGCTGTTTCACATTGGTATTAAGAATTTTACTTTCTGATTTACTGTACTTGTAAATGGGCAATGAGTAATTATTACTGACACATGGATCTTTAATAATGCCCTGAGCGATCAAGGTAGAATCCCCTTGTTATATACTTTTCAACCTTATTAGGTCTCACCAAGATGGAATAAGTGGGAAGTCTGATTATGATATGGACAGAGGTAGCTTATGAATGCCTGACCCTCAATGTCCCATTTGGATGCAGGACATCATTATTCTTTTGGGAAAACTTGGCTAGGTTTAGAAAGGCCCCCATGGGTCATTAGCCTATTAACAGTCTACAAATGTATGAACTGAAAAGTTCAGCTTAAGAAGCCACTGATCTATTTAGTGCAGGGGTATGGTACCAAGTAAGATGTAAAAAAGCAGTAAATATCCTGCATCTAATGCATATAAATCTACACGTCTCAACCAGAATGACTAAAAATATTCACAAGCATTCCTTTATTAAGACTAGCCCTGAAAAATATTACAGTCCCCTTTCTTATAAAACTGTATGGCACACTCGTTAGTGTGATAGTAGTTGCATGTATAAAGCCAAACATTACATATAAGATCTGTTTACTCTAATCATTTTAAAAGATATTTAAACAGACCTCCACATGAATGCATATACGTTTTTAGTTATGTATTTTATCTGACTTGCCCTGCTGAAAAAAAAAAAAAAAAAAAAAGATCCTTCTTTAGAGTTGACTTACATGAGCTCAGTGAGTTAATGATTTGCTTAGCGCTTGGCACTGTGCTTTGCTACTGTATGATAATGAGACTCCAACCCAGACGTCTGGATTTACAGATCATTGCCTTAATTACTAAATTTTGCTGACCCCTATAACCATTAATAGACTTTTGTCTACACTGCAGCACACTTTAACCATGCTGAAAACCTGTGACACAGCCCTGATCAGAGCAGTGTTTTTACATTGCTAAGTATGTCAACAGCGGTACAGTTAATGTCATGCTGTAATAATTCTCTTTCATGTATCTTGTTAAATTAGTTGTATTTTTTATAACACTGTTGCTGTCCAAGGATTTCATAACCCTTAAATCTAGCAATGACCTCCTCCAGAAAATAAAATTGTGTGTATTTGATCTGATGTACTCCCAAGCTGTAGTTTTTCAGTAGTTATTACTCAAAATGTAATAGTAATGCATATGTGGGGTAGCTATGGTGTCAAAAACATAATGTGGATGCTTCACGTGTATTGAAGTACAAAAATCCATTATAATGTATAAACAACATATTAGCTGCTTACATAATAAGGAACACTGACCGTCATGTTGCACAAGGTCAAAGTAAACACAGCAGATTATTCAGTTATTGTTACAAAGTCAAGCTAAACCTTTTACGCGGTATATTTATAGTTTCTCATTTTAATTAACATTGCTGCAGTTTATTTCTGACTCCATTTATTTTTCTGTTTGTAGTCCTTTACTTGCCCGTCAGAAAACTGTACTTGTTATTGACAAAAGAACACCTCGTATAGTTGAGTCAGCAAGGATATCCACACAGAATTTTAGCGTCCACACTGTTTATTAGCCGCTTTCACAAAAGCCTTCATCAGAAATCAAATCCACAGTAAACTCCACCCCTTAAAAATACTACATTCAATTAACAATCGATTAATCATTCAAGCAACAAGAAGAATTAACTGTTTAAACTTTCTTAACATACGCTCTTGTATTTCTTAAAAAGCATTTAATATTCACTGCATCATTAAGCCCTGGACTTCTGTTCGAGCTCAGCTTTATTTGCCAGAAAGGTTCTGTTTGCTCCAAGTGTGATTTTAAATCACCTCCCCTTAAATCTAAATGCCCTTGTTCTATAACCGAAAATAGAAATTTCTTAAAATTAGGACATGTCAAGGTATGTTTTTGCAAAGCAGGTTTTGTGTCTTTCTTTCTAATATAACACTTGTAGCAAAGAGAAGCTTCCTGGCAAATAAAGTTGAGATCGGATAGAAGTCCTTGGTTTAATGATGCAGTGAATATTAAATGCTTTTTAAGAAATACAAGAGCGTATGTTAAGAATATTGTCTTGCTGACTCAACTATACAAGGTGTTCTTTGTTGGCGTTTTATTTTTCCTCGGGCTGTGGTATTTTTTCCTGTACTTGTTATTGTTTTATTGGTGCATCTGTATACATAATTTAGGATTGTGTAGTTGGATTATATTAAATTCATGCTCACTTCCCTCTCCCATTATTTATCTCTGAAATTGCAATTTGTTCTCTCTTTTTGCCTTTCTTGGCTTCTGAAATACAAATTTGAGTTAAACAGAATGGCATCGTTTGACTTTATTTCTTTGTTTTTTATCATTTGATTCACTTATCTGAGATTACTATTGCAAAACAAGTTGTCACTTGTATATGTGAAAGTGGCTGATTGCACTGGGTAATACCTTCCATCATTCTGACAGTGGAAAGCATAAGCATATTTTATCATTCATTGACACGCTGTCTTGGGAGGAAGCTGAACCATGAGGGTACATGTTGAACCTTACCATAGTCCCCTTCTTTATTTATTTGACATTTGGTGACCGGGAAAGTCCGTCTGGGTCAGAAACCCATTTTCAGCGGAGGCCCAGGGAGAAAAGCTCCGCTAAAGAAAAATAAAATATAGCAATATAAAATATACTCATATAAAAATATGAAAATGATATTTAACATAAAATTAATAACAAACACAAAACAATACCCAGTATACAGGTAAAACAGATAAAAGGTTTACACATACATTTAAACGAGAAACTTTACAAGCATAACTAACAGGTTGGTATATTACAAAGAATATTAGCTGTTCTCACACGAACTGTAAACAGCAGGTATACTGGTGAAGCTAATAAGCTGTATACCAATATTTATATGAGAGAGACTTTACAAGCAAATCTAGCATGTAGTCATCATACAAAATATTGATACTTCTAGTTGCAGGCATAAATTTTACAGAGAAAGTTCTATAGGATGAGATAGATAATGTATTTATCATGAGAGACATAGTTATCCATGATGGAGTTAAAAAAGTTTTAACAGTAAACAGAAACTGTATAGTTGGTAAGGTTATATAGATGAAATAATGGGCTATTCAGATGTAAGAATTTATAACGGGAGAAAGAAAATGTTAGGGTCAATGATAACAGTTACAAGTTGAGAAGGAATGAAAAAAAAAAGTAAAATGTAGGATTATAACAAAGGGAGGTAAGTGAATTGGAAAGTAGGTGGATTATTCAAAAGGGAGTTATTTTAATAGGAAAGGTTGAATAAGAGGTGCTAAGTGTAAGGATAGAGGGAGTTGACAGAAAGGAGTGGAAATGGGAGCAGGTATTTGTAGTGAAGGGGTTGGAAGTTAGTCTAGATGAAGGCTGAAACATGGAAGGGGGGAGGTTAAGTAGGAGGACTGGAGTTAGTCTAGATGAGGATGGATGTAAAGAATGGGGAGGGGCTAAGGAAGGAAGAGTAGGGGAGAGTAGAGGGTTTTTATAAGAGAAGGAGAAGGGGAGTATTAGTAAAGGTGCTAAAGTAGAGTTACAGGTGTGAAAATAGAGGCCTGGGGGAGAGAGTGGTTGAAGAGTAGTTGAAGCAGCAGAGGTGAAGGTGGGGGAGTATTATAATTGAGCTAAAGCTGGAGGCAAAGAGATTTGAGGGGGTGAAAGTGGGAGAGGGGTAGTTGAAATAAAGGTGAAAGGTAGGTGAGGGATTAGTGGAGACAAAAGGAGAGTGTAAGGGAGGAAGTGGAGATGGTAACGAGGTGGTTTTGGAACAAGGACATATATGATAATTAAGAAGGAAATGTTTTAGTGTGAATTTAAATTTCTTAAGGTTAGATACAGCTCTGATATCCATAGGTAAAGCATTCCGAAGTTTTGTAACAGTATAGAAATATAGACATTGTCCAGCTTTTTTGCTTGGTGTGTGCATATAGTTATTAGTTGCTTATCTTCAGAACAGAGAGCCCTGGTAGGTATGTAGCTTTGGAAGATTGAATTTAAAGCAGGACAGTTTTCAGGTTTGTATATAATTTTATGAGTGACTGATAGTTGGAGGTAGTTTAGATGATGTGGGAATGCGAGCCAGTTAAGTGCAGTAGGAGTAGTGCAGTGTTCTTTGTAGTAAGATGCACCTATAACAAATTTATTGTAACAATTCAAGTTTACTTTTTAGTGAAATCTGAAAGTTGGTTAGAATAGGGGCACCATGTAATGGAGAAGGAAGCGGGTAGGTTGGTGCAAGTGTTGTTTTGGTGGCTGTATTCATAAAGCTTTTGTGTCGATAGAACATCCCTCATTTGTAGTGCATTTTATTGATAGCACCGTGTATATATAGATCAAAGGTAAGTTTACTGTGTATTGTAACTCCTAATAATTTGGCATGCATAACAACTTCAATTTCTGTATTATTAAGCAAGTATATCTTAAAGTCAGATGAGAGTGTCTTAGGTGTGAAAAGGAGGAGTTTTGTTATATGGGGGTTGAGCAGTAATTATGCCCTGCTGAGCCAAGATTTGATGGAGGAGAAGGCAGTTTGGTTTATTTGCCTAAGATGGGCTATGTTATTAGAGGAGGAGGAGGTTAGCGTAGAATCATCGGTGTATTAGATTAAGGAACTTTGATGAGAGGCAGTGTGAAGATTGTTTATGAAGATATTGAAGAGAAGGGGTCTGAGAATGGGCCGTTGTGGCACTCTTGCTTTGTTAGTTAGAAATTGTGAGAGATAGCCTTGCCATTTTACATGTTGTTTTCTCTCCGATAGATAGTTGGTAAACCACTATTGAAAGGATGGAGAAAGACCTAGAGAAGAAAGTTGCTGTAAAAGTTTGGGGTCTGAGACTGTGTCCAAGGCCTTTGAAAGATAGAGAAGTCTTACTGAGGTTACTTGTTCAGAGTGTCTAGCTTTGTTAATTGTATCCATGAAGGAGATTAGTGCAGTTGTTGTACTATGTGCTGGCCTGAAACTGTGTTGGGTGGGTGGAAGTAAATTGCTGTGGATAAGGTGGTCAAGAAGTTGTTTATGTACACATTTTTGTAACAGTTTGGATAGAGGAGATAGGATGACAGTGGGGTGATAATTATTTAATTCATTTGATTTCCCTGCTTTTTGTAAAGGGGTTATGATGCATCTCTCCCAAAGTGAGGGGACATTGGATTCTATGATGGATCTTTTGCTGAAAATACTAATGCGATATGCAATAGCATCTGCAGCAAGTTTCAAGTATTTGGAAGGGAGGTTTTCAGCAGAAGGAGAACATGGTTTTAATTTGAGAAGTAGTTTATGTATATAGTTTGCAAGTACTGGTAGAGAAATGAAAGGAAATTGAATGTCTTTTGTAGAAATATTTTTGGGGGAAAGGGAAGAAGTTGTGCTGTGTTTGGGGATGTTTGAGAAGGAAGTGGGTTGAGATTATTTGTGGAGTTCAGATTTGTGGGCTTATTAGGATCATTGACTATATTAACTATGCTTTCTATAAACTGGGTGTTAAACATATCTTCTGTTTGGGATAAAGATTTATCTGTGCCTGGAGATGCGTTTTTGGTTGGAATGAGAAGTGATGAGATGGTATGCCATTTTTTTGGAGGGTTGTTTTTGTGGTCTGTTAATTGTTGTGAGAAGTATTGCTTCTTATCATTTACCCTTTTTTGGTTAAATAATTGTCTATATTTTTGTAGTTTAATATATTTTTTGTTCTTTTGCCACTCCTTCCAAGCTCCATCTCTGATTACTAGTACTTTTTTTGTGTACTTAACCAGGGTGGATGATTGATTTTTGTTCTTTGTTCAAAATGGGGCTAAGCTATTGAGGGTGTCAAGAAATAATTTCTTACAGTAGCTGACATATGTTCTGAGTTAATTTATTTCATTTCATTTTAACTTTTCCTGCTTCTGCACATATTCATTCACACATTCATTTTACCATTTACACTTCTTTATATCCTTCTAACTTCACGTGACACATGATCATGTTTGAAATATTCACATTATTTGGTCTCATCATCTTACATTGTATTTGTGGGCATTAACGTTTTATTTTACTTCACGCACCAAGTGATGAACATCATTTCCTTTGCTTGAGATAATGTAATAAAGAATATGTTATTTGTGTTACAATAATGCTTTATTACATTTCAGAATGAAGCTTCTCAGTTATTTAGTTTTCAGCTCTATTTATACTTTGATCTTCGTGCAGTGGAAGCACAACACTCTTGAAGCGCATAGTTTTCTCTATTGAGGCTATGCGTCAGGGATGGTTTGATTAGTTTTAAGGAGATGACAGCAGTGTTTCGCTGCTATCTTAGATTTTATGATGTCCTTCAAGGATGCATCTGCAGTCATCACATATGGGTTGCCCTGCCTCAGGTAGCCCTTCGGTCGGCCGGATTCCAAAGTCTGGGTCCGGCGTCGGCTGAGGTCACCCTTTCCCCAACGTCAGAGCGCCTGGGGTATAAAAGCGTCAGCCGACGCCATCTTCCTCAGTCTTTCTTGCCACGTGGTGCCCGAAGCAGAAGCAGTTCGCAAGTGCCGGTCGGCCAGCTCCTGTAATTCAGCTAAACCGAAGACTTCAAAAGCTAAGTACCCCGTTGGGGACTCTTTCTTGCCTCAGCCGATGTCAGATAAAATTAATAATTGTTTAACTTGTGGGAAACAAATACCTCATAAGGATTTCCACTCTTACTGCCTCCCCTGCCTAGGCCCAGACCACGACGTCTCGGCCTGTTCAGCCTGTGCTTCCTTCAACCGACGCGCTCTTAGACTTCGGGCAGAGTTTCCAGAGGAATTTTTTGGGGCTAGTTTTGCTTACAATATGCCGTCGGAGACTCCGACTTCACATTTAACAAAGAAACGGAAGGACAAGGACCGACACACGTGGGCCGCGGTTTCGGCTGAAACCTCGGCCAGGCCTACCGCGAGTGTCTTGGTCTCGGCTGAAACCGAGTCCTTGGAACTTCCGACCACCGAAACCGTACAACCGACAACCTCGGCCCCGGAGGCCCCTACTGTATCGGTTATTGAATCTCCATTAGAAACTGGTGTCCTGGAACCTTCCGGCACCATTCCTCTAGACAAAATTACACCAGCACATGGTGCAGCCAGGCCTCCTGCATCCATGTCCATAAATGCATTCTCTAGGGCTAAAGCTGTTAAGCACTCAAAATCTTTGCCTCCCAGGGTTATCACTCCAGGACCCACTACAGGTTCTCAGATCCTTAGTCTAGCAGAGGACCTTATTTCATTAATTAGGGGCTCACAGCCTCATCTGGACAGGGGCTCTCAACCTCCTCCAGAAAAAAGGCCCAGGGTTGAGCCCTCTGATCCACACTCCTCAGATGAGGCCTCTGATGGCTCTACTCTCTCGGACTACCAGGAGGAGGCTTTTTCGGCCTATGAAGATTCTGATGCAGAGGAATCTATCCCCTCGGCCTCCCCTCCTGAAGAGCTGTCCTTTGGGGAAACTCTGCACACTATGAGAGAGCATTTCCAATGGCAGGGCCAGGAATACTCTGATTTTAGGATGAGATTAAGGACTTTCTTGCATTTGCCTCAGCATAGACCTTTGGCTATTCCCCCTGTTTTGAATGTCATTGATGATGTGTACTCTGAGTCTAGCACAACCCCTGACACTCTCCCTCCGGCTCCTGCCAAACCCGATAGGTACTACAGGGTCCCGGAATCACATCTTTTCCTTTACAAGGCCCACTCTGCTGATCCAGAAACTATTTCCCAGGGCCCTAAAGGGGTTGCAGCTGCCACTACAAAAAATCCACTCCCTTCTGAAAGGGAGTCCAGGGCTTTAGAGAGATGAGGTAAAAAAGTGTATACTTCTGCTACTCTTTCTATGAGGGCTTTAAATTGTCAATTTCATATGATACAGTACCAAGAGTATTTGTTAGATGAATTGCATAAAAAAACTGTCTTCACCTGAACCCCTAGATCGCAAATCACTTCAGGATCTGGTGCATAACTCCCAACAGGTTAGCAACCATTTCTTGCAGTGTGGTTATGATGCATTGGAAGCTTCATGAAGGTCAGCTATGACAGGTGCAGTTATACGTAGGCATGCTTGGCTGAAGGAACAATCTCTGCCTGACCATGTTAAAGCAAAGCTTCTGGATGCTGCACTGGAAAAGCAAAAGTTATTTGGCTCCACTGCTCAGGAGGTCTTAAAGAAATTTGAAGAAAAGGCAAAATCTGTACAAACGGTCAAAGATTTTCTGCAAGTCCATCCACCAAGATTCAGCAGAAATTGGCCTTCCAAGAAATGGTCCTTTCCAGACACAGAGAGATTTCAGAGAGGCAAGAACAGGCGTGCCAGAGGTAGAGGGCAAGCTAGAGGCTCCTACAGAGGACCTCAATGGCAGCCTCCCAACCAGAGAGGTAGTGCAGGACCTACAACTGCTGCACAAGGACAGACTCAATGACTTTACTTTGACACCGCCAACCAGGGCTCAGTTGGAAGCACCTTTGGGCGGAAAGCTTTCCTTATTCTCAAAAAACTGGCACAGTATTACAAGGGACAAATGGACACTACAAATAATAGACATACCAAAAAGAAAAGGCATGCCAGACCTACCACCAAATCAAAGGGCAGAGGCTTTGAAACAAGTCTCCAACTTAATGCAAATGAAAGCTATAGAAAAGGTTCCTCTCTCAGAACAAGGCCAAGGATTTTATTCCAGACTATTGCTTGTTCCAAGAAAAGAAAAGCAATGGAGGCCTATTCTCGACTTGTCCGCACTGAATACTTATCTCATTGTGCCAAAATTCAAAATGCTGACTCTACAGCAACTCCTTCCCATGCTGGGCAAGGGGTCTTGGCTGGTAACTCTGGACCTCAAGGAGGCATACCTGCATGTCCCTATCAGACAAAGTTGCAGAAGACACCTCAGATTTCTTGCAGGTTCAGAGCATTATCAATTCTCAGCATTGCCCTTTGGCTTATCTACTGTGCCCAGAGTATTCACAAAATGCCTGGCATCAGTAATTGCACATTGCAGACTTCAGGGGATTCAAATATACCCATATCTGGACGACTGCCTTATACAAGCGGACAGCCAACAAACTTTGGTAAAACACTTGAATTATGCTATCCACCTACTTCAGTCCTTGGGATATACAGTCAACATTCACAAGTCAAGACTTGTTCCATCCCAAAGAATAACTTTTCTGGGTGCGAATCTAGACACAACCACCCAAATGGCTTTCCTCACAGAAGAAAAACAAAGTCAACTACCAAATTACTTCAAAAATCTGTCAAGACAAACTCATCTGACTGCAAGGAAAATCCTGCAGGCCCTGGGTTACATGGCTTCTTGCATTCTTCTGATTCCACAAGCAAGGCTGCATATGAGGAAACTACAATGGTACCTAAGGAGTTTATGGACTCAGCACAGTCACAACTTGGAAACTTTGATACCACTCATCCCATGCCTTCAAAGGGAATTTCTGTGGTGGGCTCAAGCAAGCCAGTCAAACGGGGGTCTGCCCTTCAGCAATCCAATAGCCAGCCAAACCATTACAACGGACGCTTCAGACCACGGATGGGGAGCACACATGGAGGGAAGATGCATTCAAGGACTATGGTCACAAAAAGAGTTATGCATACACATAAACCAAAAGGAAATGCTGGCAGTGATGCATGCAATCGAGGCCTTCAAACTCTTTCTACATCAAGGCCACTTACTAATAAGGACAGACAACACCACAGTTATGTGGTACATAAACAAGCAAGGAGGCACCCATTCCTACCCTCTTTGCAGACTGGCAATGAATCTATGGGAACTTTCCTTGAAACTCAATATAGAGCTGCAATCCCAGTTTGTGCCAGGAAAGGACAATATACTAGCGGACAGCTTAAGCAGAAACATCATGGATGCACACGAATGGATGCTGCACTCAGACATCTTCCTTCAGATAACACAATCATGGGGGAGGCCGGACATAGATTTCTTTGCCTCCCCACACAATCATCAGCTGAAGAAATTCTGCTCAAGGACATACCACCCACAAGCATGGAAAGTGGACGCCCTCTCTTTCAGCTGGAGAACTCTAACAGTGTATGCATTTCCACCTCTTCTATTAATGACCAAGGTCTTACTGAAGATCAGGGCAGAGCAGCCAAGAGTGATTCTGATAGCTCCGGACTGGCCAAGACAGCACTGGTACCCACTGCTAAAGACCATGTCTCGCACGAAACCATGGCCTCTTCCACAATGGCCACTTCTCCTGACACAGCACAATTACAAAACTCTGCATTCCAACCTGAAAGCATTGCAACTGACAGCCTGGAAAATACCTTGATTCCTCCTCAGGATAAGCTATCTAAGAGAGTGAAGGATATCATCATGGAAGCTCGCAAAGGCCTTCCACAAGAAAGGCATATTCAGCAAAATGGAAAAGATTTCACACTTGGAGCACCACAAAGGGCCTAGATGCGAAAGTGATGAACATGGCACATATCCTTCAATACTTGGCAGAAATGCTCCACAATGGCCTGTCTTACTCTTCCATTAAAATTCATGCTTCAGCAATTTCAGCAGAGTACAATACTGATCCACCTGTCTTCTCCCATCCTCTCCTAAGACAGTTTCTAAGAGGAATTAAAAACATCAATCCTCCAAGGAAACCACCAGTGCCTACTTGGGACCTTAACTTCGTGCTGGAAAAACTAACACTGCCTCCCTTTGAACCAGCAGCATCTGCAGAACTACAGTTCCTGTCTTGGAAGACTGCCTTCCTTCTGGCCATAACCTCAGCAAGAAGAGTATCTGAGTTACAGGCCCTCATGGCAGTACAGCCATTTCTTATTTTTCATCAAGACAGAGTCTCATTGAGAACCAATCCTTCATTTATGCCAAAGGTGGTATCCAGGGTCTCATTAAACCAAGTTATTCACCTGCCTACCTTCTTTCCAAATCCACAAAACAAAGGGGAAAAGCTTCTGCACACCCTGGACATACACAGACAGTTGCGCTACTACTTGGACAGAACTAAAAGTTACAGAAAAACTGACCAGCTGTTTGTAGCATATGCTGCTGGTGCACAAGGAAAAGCAATTTCAAAACAGGCAATTTCCAAATGGATAGGGAATTGCATTCGTTTTTGTTACTCTTTTCATGGAAAAACTGTGCCAGCTAACATTAGACCTCATTCCACCAGAGCCACAGCCACCTCCACAGCCTTCTTAAGAGGGGTGGCTACCAAGGACATTTTAGAAGCTGCTACATGGAGCTCCGTGCATACATTTTCCAAGCATTACAACTTACCTTTATATTCCAGATCCAGAGCAGGCTTTGCTACGGCAGTCCTGCAGGGCATTTTAGCTACACCATCCTTTACATAGATCCTCCACCCCCAGATTGGCTATGGTATTCTACCCATATGTGATGACTGCAGATGCATCCTTGAAGGACATAGTACAGTTTTGTACCTACCATAAATGTAGATGTCCGATAGGTATGCATCTGCAGTCAGGTTTACCCTCCCTCCTTCCCCTCTGTGGTACCTCTTGGGTACTTATCCCTCTCATAGCTAGCTGGGGTTATATATATATATATATATATATATATATATATATATATATATATATATATATATATTTATATTTCTGTGCATGTTTGGAATTTATTGCATTTCTCCAAATTTAGCCTTCCTTAGAGGGCACCTGGCATCTGGGGCAAGAAAAACTGAGGAAGATGGCGTCGGCTGACGCTTTTATACCCCAGGCGCTCTGACGTCGGGGAAAGGGCGACCTCAGCCGACGCCGGACCCAGACTTTGGAATCCGGCCGACCAAAGGGCTGCCTGAGGCAGGACAACCCATATGTGATGACTGCAGATGCATACCTATCGGACATCTACATTTATGGTAGGTACAAAACTGTACTTTCTTGCATTTAAGGTGTAAGGAAGGTTGTATTAATTGCCTTGCTACTTCTTTATTAATATGTATATCTTGATTTTATAATTGAATAGAAATGATCATTGTATGCGTTTACAATTTGCATTATTCTTCTGAAAGCATTTCTGAAGGCTCACAATAATACTCAGGCTGAATTTGATGTTTGTTTACTTTAGTAACCATGGTTTTAAATGTATAATTAACTAAGCAAATTGACTTTTAATTGTTTAATTTCCCGCCTAGTGCGCTATTTAAAGAGCGTTCTTTTAATGTATTTTTATCTGAAGAAGCGTGGAGGAGTCCACGCGAAAGCGCTCATTTTTGTTATTAAAGCTGTGTATTTCTGGATTTACTTGGCATTTTATTCATTTACCAGATCGTGTTGAGACTACAAGTATTTATAGTTGTAGTTGTAGTAGCTGACATGATCTAAGGGTAAACTTTATAGTATGGACCAGTCTAATGATTTAGTATGCTAATAAAAAGTTGTTGATTAAAGTTAGATAAATTGCAGGAGGCTTTATAATTGTGTTTTTTGGATGATTGGGAGGTTGTCCTATAAGTATATGCAGGTAGATGGTCACTTAAAATATCTGGGGAAGTACTGGAGTTAGAATCTTTATAGGGATCTGAGATCAAGATCCAGTCCAGAATATATCCTGGTTTGCTGCTTTTCTGTATTCTAGTAGGTGTTGCAATGGGTTCTGTATATCCATAAAGACATACTATTTACTGGGAAGTACGAGATTAAGTTTTGCCAATTGACATTAACATCACACGTGGTGGTTGTTTCATTGGATATATTTTGTGACATCCAGGAAAGAATGTCTTTTAGTATTGGAATGTTGTGGCCATGGGGAATGCACACTACTGTAATACCTAGTTGTTAATTTTTAAGTAGGCTGTAAGAATTTCAGCATTACTGGATGTGGGTATGGACTTACAGTAAGGAAGTATTGTGTATGTGTTGGGATAAATTAAGCCTACCCCTCCAGCTTTTTTTTAGTTCTGTCAGCTCTTATTATGTTAAATCCTGGGTGGAGCAGTGCGGTGTCTTGGATGTCTGGCTTTAACTATGTGTGTATAGCTGCAAGTATGTCTGTAGAGTGTTGTGATAACCATGCGCAGAACACTTATTTTGTTGCAAATGCTCTGTAGATTTAGAGTAACTAGAAATTGATTTTTGGGGAGAGGAGTTTGTAAAGGGAAGTAAATATAAATGGGCCGTGGGTTGAGGTGGATGTCCCCACTTTGGGATAAGTCAGACTAGTGGGAGAAATAGTGGCTAAGGTGAGTAGGTTTTGTTATTTGCTTTAGCTGTGAGAAAAAAAAAACAGCAGTATAGGCTTAAGACAGAATTTTTGAATTTTCTACTTAGTAAATAGCATATGTGACTCAATTAGGCTGGCTGACATGCTAGAGAAGCTGTTTGCTTTTCAAAGATTGTGTTAGATGTTGTTGATTTTTCTATTAAAATGATTTTTTGGGATTTGATTGAAATGGAATGTATAAGAAGAAAGGTAAAGTAAGGGATATGATTATACCATGTTGATGAATAATTAGTAGGATTGAGGGGTAAAGAGAAGAAAAGGTCTGGTGGGAAAGGGAATTAGACTAAGGGGGGGTATGTAGTAAGAGAGTGAGTTAGAATAGAGGATGAAGGGTGGAGAAATGTAGATGTAGTTGAGGCTGTGTCTGCTTGGGTAGAGTGTTACAAGGGGTGGGGAGCATACCTCCCAACTGTCCAGATTTTTGCTTCACATTTTTGGTCTGTTCTTTGTAAAAGTTGTGTTTTTTTTTTTTGGCAAATCACTGGAGTAATCTGAGGACTGAAGTCACCAAGTAATGACATACATTTGAGTTTCAGACTTCAAATCCCCTCAGAAAATGTATATTGACACAAACCTTGTTACTTTAGCAACTTTCTAAGTTTATAAGAGCAATATTTAAAATCTGTCCCTATTTGTTGGGCCTTTGTCCCCCTATTTTAACGGGCTTTGTCCAGATGTCTTGCACTAAGAGGTTGAGAGGTATGGCCGGGAGGTGTTAGCGAATGATATGAGGCTGTATACGATTGGATAGAGTGTAATAAGGGTTGGAGTTAAGGTAAGTATAAATGTAATTGAAATGGGGGTTTAGGGTATGGGAGCGGAGAAAGCCTGAGCATAGTGAGTTGTACCCGGTTGGAACTGCCTATAAAAACCAATCACTAAGTTAAAGGCAGCTCGAGCTGAAGCTGAGTTTTGTAAAAAGCAGGTGAAAATAACAGTAGGAAAATTAATCACAGGCTAGGGAAGTTTACAGCTGTTGATTTGTTAAACGCAGCTGATAAAGTAAACAAACCTTTGTTTGGAACACTGGTATGAGAGAAAAATAGCTGGAGAGTGGGTAGTAGTATTACAAAGACTAAGTAGATATGCTGGAGCTGAGTATTACAAAGACTAAGTAGATATGTTGGAGCTGAAAATAAGTACTGTTATGGAGGTGAAACAGAATAGACTTAGATGGAACTAAAATACAAGTAAAACAATAAGAGAATTGCCAAACTACTTAAATTATGGATGGCGTGTTAAAAAGAACTGCTGAGACTTATAGCACTGAGAAATAACCAAAGAAATTCCTTTTAACCTAGACAGAGAAAGTTAGTGGCAGAAGGACAAAAAAAAAAAACAGATAGGGAAGGAGAGAAATTTGAGCATGTTTTGGTGATGTATGAGGAGCCGTTTTAACATACAAATTGTAATATATGCAATCACTAATAGTACAACATACATTGAATAAATGGCGGTTTTAGAAAATGAAGGAATCCTGTGACTTGGTGAACTTCCTTTGCATCTGTGTAAAAGTTATTCAGTGTATTTCTGTAAGGTCTGTTGGTTATGGATGCTGGAAAGTTGCAAGGCGTATGTACTTTCAGGTTTTTGCGAATTCCATTAAAACAAGAGAGACAAATGAAACACGGTGATCGTACATTACCAGAACAGCAGCTGTTAGAATGGATCAGAGAAGAGTGCTGCTTTCTTGTTAACCACACCTTCCATGGTAGTCATTTTAGAATGCAGCTGGCAGTACTGGGCCACTTAAGTAACTCAGCACCAGAATTGGAAAATTCTGTATCATTGCATTGTGGCAGGTTCCTATTAACAGAGTTTGGAAACTGAGATTAAATAAAGGGCAAAGTAGAAAGTGAATTGAGAGTTTACTGTATTAAACACACAGAAGCAAAGGATGATGCCATTTGCAATGTCTGATGAAGTTTTTTTTTTACTTTTCCAAGACTAAGATACATGAGAGTTGAGTGGTTGGATTAGTGCATCTACGTCTGTTATGTGTTTGTGTACTCCAGATTCTGAGTTTTTATTTTTAAATATCATCTTACTTAGTTTGTTAGACTGTAATAATATTGTACACTTGATCATTTTTCTTTTAGGACATTTCAAGCAATGTTAAGCCTCATTGTGGTTTTAGTTTTAAAACATTATTTTAAAATTGGTATAGATATTGTTATAGTCATGGGACACATAACTGTGTTGTATACACTTCAAAAGCTGTCAGGCAGTCAAGTGGAACTTCACGTTGTAACTAAGGGCATCATGTAGTATACTGGCAGCTCAAGAAACATGCAGAATTTTGTGTATTTTTCTATAAGCACCCCCACACACACACACACACACACACACACACACACACTTTCTGTTTTTTTCAGAACTCTTGGCTATTCTTCCATCTACTGACCCTTTTTTTTTACCAGTAGGTCTTCTCCTCCTGGAGAGAGAGTTTCTGTGTTTGTTTATTTAACTGTTTTTATTTGATATGTATTTGCTTTTGTTTACCAGGAAGATTTGACTGGACATAGCCCCTTTTTGGCGGAGGCCCAGGAAGAAGAGCTCCAAGAGAGAATACAAATATAGATTAACAATAATACTGAATACAGTTGAACCTAAGGGAAAATAAAACCGTGGCAGATGAACATGAAAGTATTATATGATTTAAAACAAAATACAAGGTACAATTAAAGGGGATATGTGCATGGATGTACAGGGGCAGTCGGTGCTAGTTACTGATCTGCTCTGCTAACAACAGCCATCTAACTATGGTCAGCTAGGGAACAAGGGCATTACATGGCTAGGCTTGTTAAGGCCATAGAGCCGTTAGCCTAATAATCCCCTATGAACCTATGCATATGATATGGGCAGTATGCACCTGGTTTGCTAGCAACTAAGGTAACAGAAGCATGTTAGTATTTTTAGTGAATATATGTAGGAAGATTGAGAAGTTGGTAGTGAAAGAAAGGAGGAGGTTGTTGGATTTGGAAGGATTTAGGTGAAAAGAGGGAAAAAAGCTGATGAGGGAGGAGATATGAGATGGAGGAAGTAACATCTATCCATCCATCTTTTGTTGTCCAGGTCCCATTAGGCTAGTAGCCTCTTTTCAGGGGAGATCCAGTAGTATTTATACTGTTAGGGGAAATTTGGTCAAGGCATCTGGGAATTTCTGCTATTCTTTTTGATAGGTGCTGTGGAATGTTTTACAACCATCTGAGCTACCAGCAACATAGGCAGATGAGCCGTGGTTTAAAGTATCTTCCAAAGGAGGACACATTTAGGAATGCAGTATTGTTTGCCAGCATGTTTCATTTATATTATTCGTCGTGAAGGGAAAAGGTTAAAGATGGTTGTCTTGTTACCATTGTGATTTGTCATTCATTCTCTGTCTCCACCCTACTCTCCAGAATGCATTCCTGTCAGTATACTCAAACTGACTAGGTAAACCTTTTATCTCCTGCGTATTCACTTAACCACTAACACATACTCTTATCTATTCATATATAAAACCCAGGCTATGTTTAGCTAAATTACTTTTTTCTCAATTGTGGTTATGTTTCCTCTAAATTTTATGATGTGAAGTTGTTTGAGCTTTCCATTCATTCTTACAGATGGGTTTGGTTCCAAGTTGACCTGCTACAAAGCTCGAGGTCTTCAGACAGCTCGAGACCAAGTCCCTATCCCATGATGCACCTTGAGTTACCCCAGATCTAGTTTGCCTCTGCAACAGATCGGAGGTTTCCTCTCAGCTCGGGCCAGTATAACAATTTTTTTCTAAAAAAGATTCCTGTTTTCAACCTTATATCTTTATATTTTCATAATTATAACTTTTAATATCTTGTTAGCTACTGTTAGCTTAATTGTGATAGTTTCTTTTAGTCCTTTTGGCCGTCATTTATATAGGCCTTTTATCTCCCTTCCCTTTCTTTGGTGTGCCTTTATATATATATATATATATATATATATATATATATTAGAATAGTTTTAATAGCTTAGAAGTGTGTTTATACATTTATAGTTAACTCATATGTAACCATATAGAGCCCATTTGTTTTTTAAGGGCTACTTACTGTTTGAATATTATAGTTTAGTTTCAAATTGTTAAAAACTCGTGTTTGTGAGTGTATTTTTTTGATAATACAAGTTTGCTTGTGTGCATTTAGATGTTTCCATGGCTGACCAAGATAAAGAGAAACATCCCAAGTTTGGGTTTAAAAAATGTCCAAAGTGTTGACAAAAGATGCCTGTGACTGATAGTCATGTAAATTGTGGTTATTGTTTGGGTGCTTTGCACTTGCAAGAGAGTTGCTCCATCTGCCATTCTTTTTCAAGCCGTGTACTTCATGAAAGGAAAAGAAAGTTAATCGACAGAGGACTATTAAAATCTTCCTTTCAAGAAGCTTTGGGCGACCATGATAAAACTAGTTAGTCTCCCAAATCTTCCAAGTCCTCTAAGGCTTCATCATTGGATTCGACAAAATCAAAAAAACCTTCAACGTCGGCTCCACAGCCTTCGGAGAAAAGCATCTTGTCTTTTTGGAGCTGGTCCCCAGTCCTGGAACCGGTCTCTGCATTATTGTTCCGGCACTGAGGGAATCAGCTGTTTTGTTCAGATCCAGCGGTTCCTTCTCATCGGAACAGAGGTGCTTTTGAGGCCATGAGGAGAGTAATGTCTCCTAGGACATCTACAACTTCAGGAAAACTACCTCTTCCCCAAAAGCGCCTGTGTCCACTTCTGCCTCACAGATCCCTTTGAAGCGTAGAGACCCTAAGCCTCAGGAAGCCCCACTGGGTGGCTCCTGCTCTTCCGAGACCTTACCAGAAGTTCCCACTAATGAGGTTCCCAGGAAGAGAATTTTCAAGAGGAAGCATCTAGACTCCCCGCAGGAGTCTCTCACATCTGACACTGACTTAGATGAATCCGAAGCGTCCCCACGGTCCCCCTCTGAAGATAACTCATTTACAGATATATAGGAAATCCTTAAGTAGAAGGGTGGCTGGAAGCTCACCAGCCCTACTGAAGATGAGTCGGTCCTCCTGAAAGCTTTCGAGTCTCAACCCCTCCACCTCTTGGGTGTCTCCGCCCTTCAATGAGCTTATGGAGCTGGTCTCACAAAGGGCATGGGAGTCTCCAGACACTGTGGAGCCTGTCCCTAGGAGGCCCAATAAATTTATTTCTGCCCCTCATGATAAGACCTTTTTCACTAAGGGAGTGCCTGGTGATGACATGGTGGTGTCGGCAGCCACCTAAAAGGAGATGCCAGAAACTTCTTCCTCTATCTATCCACCTAACAGAGACTCTAGGATCATGGATAGGTACGGGAAGCACATGTATAATTCAGCAAATTTTGCCATGCATTCACTGAACTATCTTACACATTTCACAAGACTGTAAAGAGACCTCCTAAATGAGCTTGGAGATACTCTTCAGGGTATGGTAGCTGAAGGAGTTTCAGACAAGGTTGCCTCCCAGCTTGCTACCCTTAATTCCATAGTGAACTCGTCCATACGTCTGATCTCATATGCAGCTGATGGAATGAGTATGGCAGCAGGTACAGGAATTGCTCTCAGGAGACGCTCCTGGATGTGCTTATGTTCCTTTGTTGAGCCCTTTAAGTCATCCTTTGTCAACACCCCTTTTGATGGCTCATCTCTTTTTGGGCCTAAAGTTGAAGAAGCCTTGACCAGGTGTGAGCAGGAAGGAAAGATTCTGCCGTCTGGGTCCGTTTTTCCACCCCTACTAGACCCTACCCCAAGGGTCAAAAGGGAGGAAAGATGTGGTTCCGAAAAGCCCAAGGAGCCTTTCTGGGCACACGTGGTGAACCCCCCTCCAGGGGCAGAGGAGGGGGCAATAATGGAAGATGCCGGCCTTGCGGCAGAGGGGGTCCACAAAACCAGGGCATTTTCAGGGAAGAACAGCACAAGGCACATGGACTGAACAAGAGACACATCCGCATATCAATGTCCTGGAGATGAGAGTGGTACTCTTGGCGTTGCAGTACTTTCAGGATTCTCTCTCTCTCTGGGGACAATTGCGATTCAGACGGATATGTCTGTGGTCTGGTACTTGAACAAACAAGGAGGAACCAGGTCCTATCCCCTTTGTCGAGAGGCCCTAAGTGTATGGCAGTGGGCTAAATCCACCCAGCGCTTTCTGATAGCAATGCGCATACTGGGGAAATCCAACATGATTGCAGACAAACTGAGCAGGACAATTTTGTTGCCTCACGAATGGTCCCTCAAAAAAGATATAGCAGAAAAATATTCCGCAGATGGGGCCAGCCTTGCTGTGATTTTTTTGCATCCCCTATGAAAACAAAATGAAGAAGCTACTTTGCCCTCATTCCCCAAGGGACACACTCGTATACAATTGGCCTCCAGGTCTCCTCTATGCATTCCCACCGATTCCCCTGATACCCAAAGTACTACAGAAAGCAAAAGCCCTGGGAAGGACCATCATTCTAATAGCCCCTCATTGGCCTTTTAAAATTTGGTTCCCCTTCCTTTAACTTCATCTGTTGGAAGAGCCTTGGATTCTGGACCCAGTTCCGGACCTTCTGACACATTCGTTAGAGGCTCTTCATCCCTCCCTTCAGTCCCTAAAATTGACAGCTTGGCTGCTTCAGTTCCCAACATAGCCAGGTTCCATAACCTCTCAAACGAAACGCAACATATTTTAATATCTTCTCATAAATCCTCTACTAGGAAGTTGTACCGTAGCAAATGGAGATTTTCCTTATGGGCTTCTCAGAATAAAATTGATCCTTAACAAGCCTCTATTTCCTCTATATTATAATTTTTTACTATGATTTTCAACAAAGGAGTGGTGGCAGGTACAATTTGTGCACAGCTTGCCACCATCTCTGATTTTCATCTTGGTACTGAAGGATTTAAAATAATGTCACACAAGCTATCCAAAGCTTTTCTCAAAGGGACTTTCCACCTTAGACCACCAGTTAAATCCCCTTATACCCCCTGGAACCTAAGTTTTATGCTGTCACGCATTACTCTCCCACCTTTCAAGCCAGCTTCCTCATGTGATTTGAAATTTTTATCTTGGAAGACTATCTTTTTAGTAGCCATCACATCTGCCTGAAGAGTATCGGAACTACAAGCCTTGTCCATAAAACTACAAGCCTTGTCCGTAAAAGGTCCGTATTTGGTTTTTCATGCTGACAGAGTTTCACTTTGAATAAATCCTTCATTCTTACCTAAAGTTTGTACTGAAGATAACCTTAACCAAATTATAGATTTACCAATGTTTTTCCCTAAACACACCAACAATTTAGAGCATATGCTGCACAAGCTTGATGTTCATAGACAGCTCATATTTTACCTAGATAGAACCAACGAATTAAGATCAGAACAACTTTTTGTCTCCTTTTAGGATTCTAGGAAAGGTATGCCTGTGGCAAAAACAGCACTATCTAAATGGTTATCTGATTGCATCACTTTCACTTGCTCAGCTGCCTATTTACCTCTACAACACAAAATTAAGGCTCATTCTACCAGAGTTGTGTCCACACCTTCTGCATTTTCTGCTAGGCTACCTATAGATGATATTTGTGCAGCAGCCACTTGGTCAAAGTCTCATACTTTTATCACTCATTACAAAGTCGATAGGGCATCCAGGGGCAGGGCCTCCTTTGGTTCTACTGTCCTGAAAAACATACTGCCGTGAGCCACCTGAGAAAGATGGTGCTTGGAATGCTACCCATCTGGTTGCTTTGTCTTTCTATGGTTTTTACCTAAAAAAGTGAAAGAATGGCATATGGTATTATTAGAGACAGCAAACTAGATCTGAGGTAACTCAAAGTGCATCATGGGATAGGGACTTGGCCTCGAGTTATCTGAAGACCTTGAGCTTTGTAGTAGGCCGACTCTGCTCCTGTAAGAATGAAGGCGAGATGAACAACTCACATGGAGTGCTATGGTGAGTACATAACTTCTTTATTTTTCTTGTCGAAAATTGTAACTATTATAGCTATATAAGTTTTTTTCTTTTTCTTTGACCGTTGTAACTAATGTTATAGCTAAATATGTTTTTCTTATCATCCTGTCCTAACATATGCTTGTAATAATTTCAGCTGGGATTACTCTCTCTATCTTGTGGGGCTTTCCCCCAAGGCCTCTGCTGAAAATTGGTCTCTCACTCAATCCGACTATCCCGGTAAACAAATATAAAATAAATAATAAATTAATAGTTTCACTGACATTAATTTGAATTGCTTAGTTCTGCAGTTTTGCCTTGTTTGTGAGTGTAACTAGTTTGGTCTTGCCTTAGGTATTTCCAAAAATGAAACTACATATTACTTTAAATCTGTAGTGCAGTCATTTTTCTGTTTCAGTGCTGAAAATTCCCACATTTTGTAGTGTGTCACATGCTGTATGCAGATACCTAGTTAAATTCTGTTTTTTTTTCCTTTCATGTCTTAGATAACCTGCCCAGAATTTGTTTGATTACACTAAGATGATTGTTCAGAGGAGGTGGTGGCTCTGGGCTGCCTAGTTTCAGTGAAAACTGGGCACCATAATCAACTCGCCAGCCGACACAAACATCCTTCAAAAAGGTCTCACAGAGACAGATAACTGGTGCCAGCGCCATGGTTTAAAGCTAAATGCCAAAAAATGTATAGTCATACCCTTTGGCAAAAACAATGTGCACACAAATTACCACATAGGCGGAAACCCATTAAGTACAGAGAAAGTTATTAGGGACCTGGGGACCCAAGTTGATAGCAATCTCTCCTTTGAAAACCAAATTGCCAAAGTGGTTAGAAAGACCTTCTACATAGCCCACCTCATCACGAAGGGTTTCACATCTAGATCAAGAGAGGTAATCATGCCCCTTTATTCATCCCTCATCAGGCCCATCATAGAATACAATGCCCCTTTTGGGATGTACCTTACCCGACACCTGCAGCAATTAGAAAGACCCCAAAAGTATCTCACCAAGAGGATCAAGAGTCTCAAACAGATGCCATATGCTGCTCGGTTAAAAAAAACTCCAGCTCTACTCAGTTGCATACCGCCTACTTAGAGGCGATCTATGCCTGACATACAAAGCTATGTCAAATTCAGAATTAATGGACATGCTCCACCTCAGTAAATCTAAATCCCTTAGAGCCACACGCTCGAGGGACTTGAACCTCAGCACAGAAATAAATAGAACTTGCTGGAGGGACAGGTTCATAACCCAGAGGCTCCCTTCGCTCTGGAATAGAATTCCATTTCATGTGAGCAGAGCACCTCACTGAATCTCTTCAAGAAGAATCTCGATAGGTGGATGGGGAATCGTAGGTTTGTTTCAGGGATTACTCCCGTGTCACTATTAGACAGAGGCACAGTAAACTAAACCTTAAAAAGGGCACAGTATACTCAAATCAAGGGGTGGCGTAAGCCATACAGAATCAGGCTAGGCTTATAATTGCCCCAGGGCAGATAGCCTAGTATGAACCTATGAAACCTTGCTGATGTTCCA
Source organism: Protopterus annectens (assembly GCF_019279795.1). Taxonomy (NCBI): domain Eukaryota; kingdom Metazoa; phylum Chordata; order Ceratodontiformes; family Protopteridae; genus Protopterus; species Protopterus annectens. The sequence goes on from NC_056726.1 coordinate 1,309,593,485, forward strand.
CTCAGAAGGTTGCTAAATAAACTGGTGTAACTCGTTGTTGGCCTTGCATTAATAAAGCGTATTGTAATCTTTGACAAAAGCAAGAAAGGGAGTAGCAAAAGGTGTGATGGGTAAGGAGAGGGGCTACTCAGAAGACCATCACCGAACATCTGGGCTGCTGTGGTAAAATGTCGCCATTAGTAATATAGCAAAGAATTGGAATGGGAGTATTCTACCCCACAATTATTTCCAGATTACAACTGGATAGCAAAAATGAAAGCTACTGGTCCTGTTTAACTGTGCTTACCTGTTGAGTGTTGTGAAGAGTCTTGCCATGAAAAGAGAAGCGAGAATCCTGACCACTATAATTCAGGAGAGAGATTTAGGCTTATAGTATCTGAAGGGAATTAATACCCCTTTTTTCAGCTATATGACAAGGATAAACATGTAACAGTAGTGTTACAGAGAGAAATAAATTAGTATAGACTGAAGAAAAACATAAATGTTACAGCTGTTCGTAGGAATACACTTTTCATGTACAACTATATGTATAGTTATACAAAAAAAAGACAAGAAAAAAATGTCCAAAGATTCAGGAAGACTGCAAACAGAACCTTAAGAGTAGAATAAAATACTTTCACCTAAGTTGTATAGTATTACAGTATTAGTCATAACTCACACAAAGGTATGAGACAAAGCAGTTAATTATGAAGCAGCAATGTGACAGTATACTCCAGAAGATACAGAAGTGTAGACTAGGCTATGGTGTCTGTGAGAAAGCAGTGAACATGTTGCAGACATTAAATGGTATGGTGTCAGACAGGAAGACAAATGATAATTGCTACATGGCCTCTTGTGGGGTCCTAGCTTAGGCAGGTCTGCAGGACACTGAAAATCAGAATAATCATGATGGGTTAATTTGTTTTTGGGTGTCTCCAGTGTTTTTCTCTGGCCTGGTGGAAGCATCCTCAGTATTACAGTTCCTTCTCTTTAGAATAAACTTCCTGAGATAGTAATTTCAAGAGGAGGAGGAAGTATTGGTCAGTTCCTTTTCTTGTTTCCTGTGCTGATGTGCTCTTTTTTTTTCTCACTCTTTTGCTGTTCCTGTGACTTTTGTATCTTTAAGACCACAACTGTCTTTCTCCCATATTGTTGTCTTCCACAGCCTTTCATATGAGATGTTTAGTAGTCAGACTATGTGTACTTATGTTATCTCACTGTCTGTCTGCACTATACTTTAAATGTTTTCTTAACCTCTGTGACCTTTTGTTCTCCTTTCACTGGTTAACCAATTCATCTCCTTTTTACTTTCCAGCCCTTCTTTCTTGATGTAGTAACTGCTTCCTGTAATGCTACTACCTCTCTTTATTTGTTGCATTCTATGTACCTTTTTATTTTCTTACATTCCATCATGCTCCCTTGACAACACATCTGTTTCTTACTGCTGTTCTGTCTGCTTAATGCTGTGACATTCTCTGTATTAATCTTAGGTTGTGCCATTAGCATGTATTTTTGAACAACAGGCATGTTTGTTGTTGTCATCTTCTAGACTGTGTCATGGTGTTAAAAGCCCCTTGGCTTGTAATTATGTTGTTAGCGTACTCCCACTAGATTATCAGTGCTGTTGCCTAGCCCTGCATTACTTTGTCATTCATATGTCTATGAGCATATGATTAACTGCAAGTACTCAAAAGTTAAAATGTAGCGGTTGTCTCTCTCATGTAATGTGCACTGAGTTGCCTTCTGTGTGGTTATGTTAGTGTACTTTTATTCCATAAATTAATAAATTTTATTAATAATTAATTTTTGCTCTATTTTATGACTTTTTGTTGTTGTTTTTTTTTTTTTTTTTTGTTGTTGACTGCATTGGCCCTAACGTGCAGTTGGGAATCCAGTCACATCAACGCCAAATAAATGACTTACCCATGTTAGAACAGCAGTCTTCAAAAATGATAGGAAGAAATGGAGTAATGTGAGCAAACATCAAACCTGGCAGGTAGTCCTGATCACAGGTGATAAGACGTTAGACATGTACTAATCAAGGCATTACAGTAAGTAAGAGCTATGAAAATGAACATGACACATGTACAAATAAGTATAATATAGATAATATAGGAACAAAATAGTACGCAGGACTATTACAGTTTCTCATATTGCCATGAAATGTTATTTATATTATAAGTGTACCCACTCACTTATGGAAAAGTAAGTGACACGTACACAATGACCATGCATGGAATTCAACTGGGTGTGTGAACTATATGGTCATTATATGTCCATGTGAATGGCTGAATTTGTGAGGTCAAATACAGGGCACAGACTTTTAGTCATCAGAGTGACAATGCTGTCTGCATGACTGTTTATATGACCTCATCTCTTGTAAGTGGACAGAGCAGGTCATTATGAAGCAAAAATAAATCACATACAATACTTCTGGGGTCTTTTCTGGAAAAAAAAAAAAAAAGATGTTGGCTCAGTGAGGCTATACATTTCGCAGAATGAGTAAATAAACATGAAAGAGGTTCTCAAGATGTGTAAAACCTTTACTCCAAACCCTTCATGGGAGTGCTAAAAGACTAGGTATTTGAAGGCAGAGAGTTGTAATAGATGTGTACAAGTATGTTATTTTAACTGGTTTCACTCTATTAAAAGAACTAAAAGAAAAATTACATAAGCAGAAAGGGGACTTATTTATGGATCTGAAATGTAGTTTAGCAGGAATGCTAGAAGTACTCCAAAAGGGTGGTGGTGCCATGAAGCATTGTTGTCAGGCTAAGTGGTGAAAGAGAGAAAGAAGACAAGCCCATGTGCTTGTGTGAGGCAGACATAATGGCACACTGAAAATGAGCACCCTACCAGAATTGCAATTCCTTCCATTAGGATTTAAGGCTCAGTTCACAAGTGAAAAAGTATGCAGGTTTCCCAGTTTTCTTATGTTAGCAATATAAGTGGCAGAACACACCCCATGTTTCTGTTTAGATATAATTAAGGTAAACAGGGCCCTAATATGATTTGTAGTAGTGTTTTCTCTTAATGTCTTTATAGTGCGATAACCACATGGCCTGAAACAAAGTATTTTTGCAGGGAAGCAAGCTGGAGGACTCTCCCCAGCGCTATAACTTCTATATACTGATTCATCATAGTCACACAACAATGAGAATAAGGGCAAATCCTCAGTATGCTGAAACCGGTCTTCATCAGAATCATTTGGAGAACCAGGACTTGCACACATTACCATTGCATGCTTGTCATGTTCCCAATGAACTGTTGCCTTACTGCTGTGCACTGTCAACATGGGTTTTGTGTAATTGTTTATTACATGGTCACAGCAACTGTACAAATCCTTTTATTGTCATTCCTGATACTCCAAAATGGTAAAAACACTTTGACGAACTGAAAACAACTTTTTTTATTTTCCCAGTGGTCAAGCTCCCCTGTTTACACAACAGTGAGGGAAAGGACAAATTCTGGCACACTGAAACTGTTTTTTGTTGTAATGGCTTTGGTGTGTCAGGACTCTCATAAGTTACAGTTGTAGACTTGTCACATCCATAGAGAAACATTCTTACTGTTGAGCAGTCCCAGTCAGTTTAATTTCATAGTTTATTATAGGAATGTTGTTTTACCCGCGGTGGTGGTGCTGCGGTAGCATTGTCACCTCACAGTAAGACGCTGTCCGGTTCGATTCTCAGCTAGAGCATCTTCTGCGTGGAGGCATGCGTGAATGGGTGTACCTTTGTTGAAGGTTGTGCGTCAGGGCTGGTAACTCGGCATGTAAAAATCAACTACCAATCATTAGCAGACCGGAGTTCTGCTGTGGCGACCCCTAACCGGAAAAAGCCAAAAGACGCATTATAGGAATGTTGTTTTGTATATTAGTTACCTTGCCCTATTTGTTAATACAGCACAAAGTCTTTCACATTCACTGTCCGAGTGAAGAAGAATCTGTCACAGTAGAGTATCATCAGTATTTAAAGTAAAGTTTGTTCAATGTTTTTTAAAGTTGTTTTTCTCAGTTAAATGAATGTGCGAACTTTGGTCATCTCTCCCTTTATAGACACACAACTTAGAACTCCTGTGAAACTGCAGTCCTGCAACATTCAGTCAAGTCTGCTGCCTGCCTTTGGAAGACCACCATACCTGTCAAACTTGTAGTGCAAGAAATCTGGACAAAGCCTGAGAAAATGGGGGGACAAAGGCCCAAAAATAGGGGCAGATTTTAAATACTAATCTTATAAACATAGAAAGTGGCTATAGGAGCTGGGTTTGTGTTAACATATATTTTCTGAATAATGTGAAGTCTGAAACTCAAATGTACGTCATTATTTAGTGACTTTAATCCTCAGATACTCCCAGTGATTTGCCAGAAAAACAAAAATTTTATGAAGAATAGTCCAAAAATATGAGTAAAAAAATCTGGACAGTTGATGGGTATGAAGGCCACATTCTAAAGCAGTATACTCACTTCAAAGTGTAAATAAAATAGCAAGCACATTATTTTCTGCAGAGAAAGAATAATGAAAGTTGCGCTTCTAATGGCTGTTCAGAAATTAAGCTCTCGTTTCTTTTGAATGGCATTCTTTTACACCATACCAAAGCATGGCCAGTCCCTTCATGACCACCGTTACATGTTGGGGGGAAAAGATTGTATGACAGTACCTGTAATTAAAAGGGGAAGTATTACTGACAGTGCAGGTTTTTTTTAAATCAACTTAGTATCCTGTTATGGATAACACCCATCTAGTAATACAAATAATCAGCACATGGACGTCATAACCAACGGATAATGAATGAAAAAATGCTGCACGGCCAGTCCTCACAAAAAAAAAATAATGTATTGAAAGAAGTGTAGCGCATTCATTTCTACTTGTAATGGAACTTCTTCAGGACTACTAAAACCATCAACTGGAAACATTTTTAAATGCTAAAATAAGTCATATGACTCGTATCCCACAAAAAAAAAAAAAATTACCGAAAACAACAAGTAACTTTACATATATTGAAAACATTAAACAACATCAAGACACACAGAACTAATAATCCACAAGGAAAAAACAGCTCAGATCCACACCAAAATGATGGATTTAGCGCTTTTGTTTTTTAATAAAAAACTTCATCAGAATCACAATAATACAAACACTGACCCAATAAATATCCTCACAACCCTCCAAATTACCATACAAAATTGCTGACATCATCATCAATTAAGCCTGTTGCATGATTAAAATTAAAGAACCATATATCAAAAATGTGGAAAACGGGTATATACCACAAAAATCCATCCAGTGTAGTGTATTACTACAGATAATGTTACAAATAGCCCTCTGTTTTAAGTCTAAGAATAGAACTAGCAGAAATGTTAGTATTCAAACCTGGATAATGTGTTGCATTTGTTCTAAGTTGCCATCTCAATTCCTTAGATTCAAGGAAGTCATTAAGGGGTCCACCCCCGTCTCCTAGTGTGACTTGTTCAAGAACTGAAAATCAAAAGGAATGACCATCATTGTTTTTAACATGGACGGCTGACACATTTTTGATGTCCTGTTTCTTAATATCGTAAAAATGTTGATACATTCTGCTCCTAAGGGCATTGATGGTTTTACAAATTTAAAAACAGGGGCATTGGGTACACATTCCTATATATACTACTGCCTTGCTACTACATGTAAACTTCTTTTTATGTTAAAATTTACCAAAATTAGGTATATAAATTTAATTTCCTTCTATAATAGCCTGGCATTGTAAACAAAACCCACACTTAACCATACCCCTAGTTCCAGAGTAGGGTTCAATAGTGTTCTCCAACATGTTTTTAATAGTGGTGTCTTTTCTATATATTAAATTAGGCACTGAACCTACAATATCGAGCAATTCCTGATTAGTGTTGAATAAATTCCAGTTGTGTTGGATGATTTTCACAATATTATTATAATACATATTGTATTTAAAAGTACCATACTTATTAAATATGTTGTTCTCTCCATTAGTATTTTTTGTCATAATAATATTGGCACCTTTACCAAGTAATGGAAAAAAGAAACAATTTTCTCTTTTTGTGGTCACCTCCTGGAGAATGTTGTCCACATATTGTCCAGGGTATCCCCTATTTATTAACATCCCCTTAAGTATTTTAATTTGATCCAGGAACTCGTGATGCTCTGAGATCATCCTGGCCAATCTAACCCCCTGTCCTTTCACTAATGCCTTCTTTTGATGTATAGGATGAAAGCTGCTAAAATGCAGTAGTGTATTGGAATAGGTAGATTTTCTAAATATAGTAGTCTCAAACCGTTGTTCCATCATATTTTTGTAAATAGTAATATCCAAATAGTTGATTTTCTCATATGAAAATACATGGGAAAATTTCAAAAAATAAGTATAGTCCTCAATAAATTCCAGAAACTTGTCAAGCTGGTCTTTACTATCATCCCAAATAATAAGGATGTCGTCCAAATAACGACCATAATATTTCCAACATTTTGCATATAGGCTTGAAAATATAAACTCTGTCTCCCAAAAAGCTAGGACAGAGTTTGCAAAAATGGGGGCACATGTAGCCCCCATTGCTACCCCATTGCACTGTTTGAATAACTCTTCTTCAAACACAATAATGTTGGTCTCTAAAACAAGTTCCATTAGTGTTCTAATGGTAAGAATACGGTTGTGTCCTAAATCAGTGTGACGACATAAAAATAGAACCATTCAATACCGGTTTCGTGAGGAATAATAGAAAACAAATCTTTTACATCTATAGTGACAAATATCAAGTTGTCACTATACATCTCCTTATTGAGTTTTTTTAGAAGATCCCATGAGTCTTTAATGATCCACTGACAATTTACCAAGATGTTTTTAAGTAATGTGTCAATAAATTTGGCAATAAAGTATGTTTTAGATGCTTTAGCATCTACTGTAGGCCTAAAGGGGGGGGGGGGGTTACTAAGATCTTTATGGATCTTCGGAATGCCAAATATTGTAGGTGTTTTTGGCCATTTTACTAACATGAAATAATGTTCATCCAATCAGATTTGTCTACTAAGGAGTAGTTCTTATAATATTAAATCAACCCTCCTATAATAGAATATTCTTCTCATTAATGCTAATCTGATGACAGTAAGTGTCTGAATGTAAAATATCAAACATTTTCTCTTTGTAAGTGTTTCTGTCCATTATAGTCAACCCACCCCCTTTATCTGGTTTCATAATTCTTATTGTATGATTAGCACACACCTTTTTAAGTGTGTCCATCTCAGATCTGGTTAGATTCAACTCGTCATCCAACCTACCTCCTTCTTTAAATAATGACCAAATGTCAAATTCACACATTTTTTCAAATGTTTGGACAATAGAGCAAAGGGGAGGGTTGAATGCACTTGGTTTTCTACATAAATTTATAACATTGGTATCCTGACTGTTGTTCTTGAAACAAAATTGAAAATTCAGTTTTCTTGTGTATAACTTCAAATCAATAAGTACATCATCCAAACCACCTTTTCTATTGGGGACAAAAGATAGTCCCTTCTCAAAAATGTCAGCAATATCATCCTGAAAACAAACATTACTAAAGTTGTAAATCTTGAAATCAGCATTCTTGTTACTAATTAACTTAGGAAATACAGCATCCTGAATAGTATTGTTGATCCAAGAAGCCACCCTGGTTAATGTATGTTGGCTTTCCCCCTGTAATTCCGATAGTACTGTTTCGTCCCACCTCTCTGATTCTTTAGTCGTTCTGACCTCCTCAAAGGGGGAAACTCTAAAGGGTCAACACCAAATTCATTTTCACCATTGGGAGTATATCCATGGCCATTATAGTTGTGGCCATATTCAATATTAACACTGTTGTTTTTATTTTGACTTAGTGGGGGAGGGGGCTATGCTCTATTCTCAGCATACTCCCTTTCATCCTTTCTCAATTTCCCTTCCTTTCTATTTTTTAACTCGGTAATGTAAAGGTCAATGCTCTTGAAAAATTTTCATACTGTGTTTTTTTAAGTTCAAACAACAAGTCTGATTGAATAGAATTGTTAATATGCACAATTTTGTCATTAAGTAAGCCCATTTTTCTATCATTATCTTTTATAAGACAGTCCAGTAATTCACATCCATGCCGATTAAAAAGTTTTACCAGTTCCTGGTGTAATTCAGAGTCCTTAAGTAGTCCAGTCGGGTACCGCCATATTCTAAGCCCTTTAGGGACCTGTTCTCGTTGTAAACACTCCCGAAGGTAGCTATTCTCTACTTGGACTTTACGAAAGTCGTAGATGTAATTTTCCAATGTAGAAATGTGTTCACTAAGTGAACAGTTGGAATTACTGTTATTAATCGAGTTACGCCGCCATTCGCGGTCTCCCTCCAGCCATTGTGAAAGCGTATGTCTTCCATTGTAAGATGTGTAACCTCTAGGGTTGTCTGGATATACGGAAGTCCATCCTGCATCTCGCTCCAGTGAAGAGACTCTTACGTTCTCCTGCCGCTGCCATTGAGCTGGTGTAATGTCAGCATTAAAAACATCATCATCACAAGCATTACTGCTAGTTCTCCTAGCTTCTGAAGCGGGAAAAACCCGCAGGCTTTCATTATGTTTTTGCTATTGGGTCAGTTTTTCCATGAACAATACTAGGTTACTGACTGTCGAGTTCAAAGTTTGAATAGATGTAACCAAAGTGTTAAATAAAGGTGAATCCGCTCCATCTCTCCTTTCCATAGTAGACTTTAAACAACACCAAGACACACACAACTAATAATCTATGAGGAAAAAACAGCTCAGATCCACACCAAAATGATGGATTTAGTGCTTACGCCCCCTTTAGGCCTATAGTAGATGCTAAAGCATCTAAAACATACTTTATTGCCAAATTTATTGAAACTACTTAAAAACATCTTGGTAAATTGTCAGTGGATCATTAAAGATTCCTGGGATCTTCTAAAAAAACTCAATAAGGGTCTCTGCAACCACAGGCTACTTCTTTAAAGCCTGCCCTAGTTTCTTCTTCCTCTGATGAGGAGCAGGATTATGACTGACCATTCTCTAGACTATTCTTCTCAGCTACATTCTCCAGGGCAAATCTCTTCTGACAAAGAGGAATCCCTCTCATCTGATTCCCCTATTGAGGAAGCTTCTTTTGGAGAGACTGTACAGAAGATGGTGAAACACTTTTTTGTCAGTTCACACTGATCTCCAATGTTTAGAAGAGGTATTACACCCTCTTGGAGGTGGGTACCCCTGCCCCTTTCCCATTCCCTCCTGTCCTAGAGGTCTTCCAGAACACCTTTCAGTCTACCTCTTCTGCACCTGATCCTCAACCACTAGCTCCTGTGAGACCAGGCAGAATTTACAAGGTCTCTGGTGATCTAAAATATCAATATACGAACCCAGTAGCAGACCCATCTGCAGTATCTCTCTCTGTCTCTCTCTCTTCAGATAAGCTTCCTAACCTTCTGCCCAGTGCTGATGCCCTACCTACTAGCAAAGACAGTAGGGCTATGGTTAGATGGGGAAAAAGGTTTACACATCTACTACCCTTCCCTTTAGGTAGTATACTCTTGCACTCCACTCCATTGCTAAAGACAATCCACAGTCCTAAAATTAAAAGCTTTGGAAAGAAAGAAAATTGGTTGATTATGCTATTTAATGACAAATCTTTCCATATCATTATCATATTTATGGATGTATATATACATATAATACATGTTTATAACATATATATTTTTCATATACATAATTTTTATATGGACATAATGCTTACATATTTAAAACATATATATATATATATATATATATATATATATATATATATATGTGTATTTTTTTAATATAGTATGCATAAGCTCAACATATTAAATTATTTTATTACTTTTTAGCATTTTTAAAGGTATTCATGAATGTATTTATTTATAACAGCAACAAAGTAGCATGCGTATTGGTTGGTTAATTAATCTATTAAGGGTCCAATGAATTAATGAGCACCTATATAAAAGGATGTGATGTAATAGTTTTAATTGTCTGACGTTTAACATAGCCTTAAATGAAATCTCTTACAGTGTGTTATATTTCTTGTGAATAAAGTGTGTTTTTTACTGCAAATATTGAATTTGAGTGATTCAGCTGTTGAAGTTCAACTCTACCTGCCTTATCTTTGCACATTTGTGTCTTTAGGCAATGAGCTTGATTTGTCATTACAGCTGAATGAGGAAGAAGGAAGGACCGAAGGGTCGATTGGTAAACTAACTGCTTTGATTATGCAGTTAACACAATGAGTGAACTGTCTAAATGAGTGTATTAAAACTCCCGAGCGTATCTCTTCTAATTCACTTGCTAATACGTTCAGGGAGACTAATTCTATGGACTTTAATACAACGCCTCTTTGTTTGGGGAGTAATATCCCACCATTTCACAACCACAGAGTTGGACCCGACCATCTCTCTCACACAGAGCAAACGGATGTCAACAAACATCAAGGAGCATGCGTATCTAACAAAGAATACAATAATACCAGTAATTTCGCCACTAGAAGAGAAATACCAGTTCTAAATGAATGACTGGAATCAGCGTTCGCTTTTTCTGCCAGACAGAATCAAGGTACTCATCTAATAGATCATAAACTTAATGATTTTGACAGTAAACTAGCTAAAGGCAGAAAGCTACAACTTGAGAATGCTTATTTAAGGGAGTGTAACAAACTGAACATCTTCCCCAAGGATTTGCGGTTTTGATGCTACCCTTCAGGACTAGTTAACAATTCTCCCTTACACATGGATTTAACGCAACTATTTGACAAGTGTGGTAAAGAATTTTTAGATATTATTATTAAATACAACCAGAAAGACATTGATGTGGTTATGAATGAACTGTCTGTTTTAGACAGAGATTTTAGGGAAGATATATCTTATGAGAACATAAAGTAATGAGATGTTACGTATTTACAATAGTACTGACCAACAAATTGCCAAACGCAAATCTGGTAAAATGCAAAACTTAGAAAGTGACATGAATCAATAATGGAATTGCATATCCTAAACGCCCAAGTGGGCAACGGAGAAACAGACGGATTTATAATGCTGATAATTTTAATAAAGAGCCAACAAACACAAGGGACATTACACAACAGCCTAACTGACTATATGACCAAGAGTTCTCAGAACTAAGAAGGTCAGAAAGAACAAAAAATAAAACTAACCCCCAAAATACGTACAATCAATTAGCGGGGTTTCAAGGGGCCAGGCCAAAAACAAGCAGTGGAGGACTTAAACAATGACAACATTTTCAACATGAATCCTTGTATAATGAATGATATTCAGCAGTTTGATTTTGATGTTAAACAAGAATCTGAGCATGTTAGTCATATTATTGTTAACAATACAAAAGGAGATTTTAATGTTTACAATTTTTCAGAAGCATATGTAGATGAACATGTTGTAGACTTATTGGCCAAAAGAACAACATTTGTCCCAACAAGGCCCTTTGATTTTACTAGTATGATGATAGATCTCAAAATATTCCTAAGAAAAATGAACTTTAGTTTGCTATATCAAAATAATATAGATAATGAGAGAAGCAAATATAGCATAAATAGTAGATATAATCCTCCCCTACACACTAGATTAATTACCTACCAAAAAATATGTCCGCATGAGTTAAAGTGCTTACACAGAATAAATATGAGAGGTAATTACAAATCGAATTTAAATGAAAATGAACAAACTATTTTAAATACATTAAAAAATGAGAATGCAAGAATTATGAGACCTGACAAAGGAGGAGGAGCAGTAGTTATGAGTCAAGACCCTTATAGAAAAATACTAAACAACATCTTGAATACTGGCATGTATGTAGAAGTGTCACTTAATGAACTGAATGGTGCCTATAGTAAAATATATGGCGAGATAAATTACATTTTCCTTGAAAGATGGATCAACTTAAGACTTGTATAATTACTTGAACATAACCTCTCCTAGAATTCCAGTTTTTTTTTGGCAGTCCCAAAATCCATGAGTGTGTCAATGACCCCATAATGCCTCCGTTAGTGGATGTCAGAGATTCTATTACTTCTGCATGCACTAAGTACATTGATTATAAACGTAAGAATATTCTAGTAAAAGAAGTACAAATCTGTAAAGATTCTTAGACATTTTTAAAACATATGAATGATGTCCAGTTTGACCATAATGACATTTTGGTAACAATAGACGTATGCGATCTTTATACTGTCATTCCTCAAGCTATAGATTAGAATGGGTTAATGAAATGCTCATTCATCATAAAGTTGCACGTGATACAGTTGACTTAATAATGGAACTATTAGAAATGGTGTTAAGCAACAATTTTATAGTTTTTGATGAGAAATATTTCCTGCAAAAAAGTATCGCTATGGGGTCACCTTGTGGTTGGGCATACGCAAATTTAGTGATGGCTTTTTAGGAGAGGAATTTTGTATTCAATACTAAATATAATACATTTTTTAAAGTCTTATAATAGATTTCAAGATGACATTAGCATCATATGGAATTTCTTATATATATAAATGGTATTATGGAATTTTTAAGGTTCACTTGGGATATCAGTGTGGAATACATGAGCTATTTGGATGTCCATCTTGTTAAAGATAGAATTTTTATTTATTTTTTATTTTACATTTGTTAACCGGGATAGTCCGACTGAACACAGGTCCATTTTCAGCGGAGGCCCAGGGAAAAAAGCTCCACATGTGGATAGTTACATAAGAGGTAAACAGTAGCAGTTTTATATAGTCACATACAGATACCAGTACAGAATTATAGGATTATATGCATACTTGGAATACTGCAGTGGTGGTGCTGCAGTAGCATTGTCGCCTCACAGTAAGATGTTGTCCTATTTGATTCTCAGCTAGAGCGTCTTCTGTGTGGATACATGCGTGAATGGGCGTACCTTCGTTGAAGGTTGTGCATCAGGGCCGGCAACTCGACACGTAAAAATCTACTGCCATTCATTAGCGGACCGGAGTTCCACTGTGGCGACCTCTAACCAGAAAAAGGCGAAAGACACAACAACATGTATACTTGGAATACATACATACTTAAACTTAACATTGTAGTTTTCTTGTTCGAACTTAGACATTGTTAGTGGTACAAGGCTGAAAAAGGTAGCATGTCATTCAGTAGTACAATACATATGAGAATGAGACTAAGTCTGAAACATTGACTATTTTACAGATAGCCAGGTAGTGAAGAGAGTGGTAAGCTTGTTAGTCAGGGTTCGTACAGGGGCACAGCCAGTGATGTTTTAGGAATTTTTTGAGAGATGTTTTAAATTGGTTAATAGTCTGGTTTGCTGTAAGTTCGGCAGGGAGCCGATTCCAGATTGTTCCAACAGAGTTGCAAAACAATGAGTCACCTGCTGAGTTTTTAGGTTTAACAGTTTGTGCCAGTATTTTGTCAGAAGACCGGAGAGTTTTTAGGTTACTGTAAGGGGTAATTATATTTTTGAGTATGGATGTGCTTTCGGGCTGATGGAGGACTTTGTGGGCTATTATTAATTGATTATACTGGATCTGGGAGGGAAACTCTAGCCAGCCTAGAGATTGTAGGTTAATACAGTGGTGGGTTCTATATGCTGAGCCTATGGCAAATCTGGCTATGGTGTTGTAGAAGCTGTTGAGTTTACTGAGGTCAGATTTACTCAGATTTGTATAGATTGGGGAGGCATTAAGAAGGGTTGAAAGTAAATGTGTTCGGGCAATAACTGTCCTAACAGTTGGGGTTAGAAATGCCTTAATTCTGTATAGAGATCCTAGCTTTTTGTTGACTGTTTTAATGGTTTTGTCGATGTGAGCGTCAAACTTAAGGTTATTGTCAACAATTACACCTAATAGTTTTGTATTACTTTCTGGGGAAATTATTGTGCCATTATTAGATGTTATGGTAAATGATGGGAGTGTAGCTTTCCAGGTGGGGGTGAAGAGTAGCAGTTTTGTTGTATTTGGATTCAATAGAAGATGCCTGTCAGTGAGCCAGTTGTCTACTACATTGAAAATATTTTGGGTTAAGGTCTGCAGGTCTAATGGGGAGGTGGCAGAACAGATTAGGGTAGAGTCATCTGCATATTGAATGCAGGTTACTTTGGGGATGACTGTATGAAGATCATTAATGAAGATGGAAAATAGGAGAGGTCCTAGTATAGACCCTTGAGGAACTCCAAGGGTGACTGGCAGTAGGGGAAAAAGGTTATCCTTCCATAGCACAGCTTGTTGTCTGCCACTTAGGTAGGAATGAAACCAGTGTATTGCTAGGCTGTCTATGGCAAGAGATTTTAGTGTTTGAATGAGTAGCTGGTGGTTTACCATATCAAATGCCTTAGATAGGTCAAGAAAGACAGCAGAGGAGGGTGTATTATTATTACGAATTTGATTTATTGTCTGAGAGAAGGATAGAAGGGCTGTGGTGGGTACTATGGTGGGGTCTAAATCCATGCTGTGAGGGAGCTAGGAGATTGTGCAAATTGAGGTAATGAAGGAGTTGCTTGTGGATATATTTTTCCATAATTTTAGCCAGAGGGGATGGAATGGCAATGGGCTGGTAATTTGATAGGTCAGTGGAGTTACCCCCTTTATGGAGTGGAATTACATAGGAAATTTTCCAGATGGAGGGGATATATGCTTCAGAGATGGTTCTGTTAATTAATATTGAGATGGGATACGCTATTGCATTTGCAGCCTTTTGAAGATATTCAGCCGGGACTAGGTCTGCTGAAAGAGTGGTGGGTTTCAGTTTCTTGATTAAGGATTGGATAAATGCTGTTGGTACAGGTTGAAAGTTAAAGGATGGGTGGGTATTGGATATGGGGTTAATAGGGTCTAGGTTGTTGGGGCCTAGTTCCTTGGCAAGGGATTGTATAGTTTCTGTAAAGAAGGTGTTGGCAATATTTTCTGGAGGTTTTTGGAGGATAGACTCAGGGGTAGGGGTAGCAGTATTACCTGGATGGAGAAGATTGTTTAAGCTGGACCAAAATTTTTGTGGTCGAGTTTGATGTTTATGTTGCAGGTTACAGTAATACTCTTTTTTTGTCTAACATAATAGACTTCTTAGTATCATTTCTTAGCTGTTTATGTACTAGTTGATCCTTAGGGTTTTTATTGGTTTTCCAAGACAACCAGGCTTTATTTCTATTCATGATTTTTTGTCTAGTTTCTTTGGACAGCCATGGTGCTACTTTTTTCTTTGTTCTGATGGTTCGAGTGGGTGCATGATTTTCAAGGATTGTAAGAAATGTGGAGTTAGTGTGATACTGCCTCGTCTAGTGGGAGTAGTTTTAGTCTATTCCAGTTACATGTTTGAAGTTCTAATTGGAATTTGGTTTGATTGAAGCTCTTATTGTTCCTGATAGTTCTGAAGCTAGGTATTTGAGGGATATAATTTATTTGTCTGAGTATATATGTTAGGAGGTGATCACTTATTTCCTCAGGTTGGGTGCCTGCCTTATACATTTGGGGAGGGTTTTTAATGAGAATCCAGTCTAGTATGCTTTCTTTGTTATTGGGCTTACTAGTTCTGGCGGTGGAGGTTATGACTTGGGAGAAACCATATAGAGTTATGTGGGTAGTAGGGAAGTCTGCGGAGTAGGTGTTCCAGTCTATATTAAAGTCACCTAAAACAATAGTTTCTTGTGGGGAGTTTATGGACAGCCACTGTAGAATGTCTTCAAGGATATTGGTGTTGTTGCCAGGTGGGATATAAATGCAACCGATGTTTATAGATTTATGCTCGTTAATTTATAGTTTTGTAGAGAGTATTTCAGCTTTATCAGCTTGAGGAACTTGTGGAGAGTTGGAAATAGTTACATTAAATGAAGATTTATATAAGACAGCTACCCCGCCTCCCTTCTTTGAGGTGCGGTCCAGTCGTATTATATTGTAACCTGAAGGAGTAACTTCATTGTCAGTGGTGGATGGCTTAAGCCAGGTTTCTCTAAGACATAGTATATCTGGGGAATGTACTGCTAAGGAGGGCATGCAGGTAGTGGATTTTATTATTTAGGCTTCTGATGTTTAGGTGGCAGATGAGGAGAGAGGTAGAGGAGATGTTTAAGTTTTGCAGGCTAGAGGGGATATTATATATTGGGTTGGATGCTTCTGATGGGGTTGTTCCTGGGTTGGGGTGGATGTCCCCATCCATTGTGAGGTTAATTTGAGAATAGATTATTAGTTTTTGAAGTTTGAATAATAGTTTGTAGTAGTGTTTAGTTCTAGGGTTAACATAACTGACTTGAATGAGCTGTTGAGTTATTGTAATATGGGAGTTGGAAGGGAGGGGGAGTAGTGGCTGATTAAAGTTATGTGAAAGAGCATGATTATTGGTCTGTTATCTGGGGTAGTGGGAGCCTGGAAGGGAGAGATGTTCATAAGCTGTGATAAAATACGTAATTATCAGCAAGGGTAAAAAGGTAGTAGGAGGGCTTTGAATTGAAAGGTGAGGTTGAGGCTTGTAGTGGCATTGAAGAGGTTTTGCAACTTGCAATTGTTTAAGAATGGGGGTGGGAGGGTAGTAGATGAGGGTAAAGTAGAGAAATAGGGAGGGTGTTGTGGTTAGGGTGGGTCTAACAATTGCTGATTGAATCTATAATTAAGAGAGTGGCAGT
Organism: Protopterus annectens; assembly: GCF_019279795.1. Classification (NCBI taxonomy): domain Eukaryota; kingdom Metazoa; phylum Chordata; order Ceratodontiformes; family Protopteridae; genus Protopterus; species Protopterus annectens. The sequence continues at coordinate 1,309,610,079 of NC_056726.1, forward strand.
TGTGGCTGTAAATTTAGCACATCTAGGGGTGTGAGGAATTTGGGGGCAGCTTGGGACGTGGAGCGAGCCCGAGCAGAGCGAGGGCGAGTGTAGCGGGGCTAATGCAAAGAAACCAGCTAGCAGTGGGGAAACTATCAACACATTAAGTACAATGAGGATTTTTTATTTGTTTGTTTTAAATACTTTCTTACCCTTGTTGTTGCCTTCAGTATACAATTTTTATGTAGTATACTGTTAGTAATCACTTTTTTCAGCCTTTTCTCACATTAAGCTTTCTTCTGCCAATTGTCTGCTGTTTTTGTACAGAGCTCAAGAGTTTAAACCCCTGCTTCAGGTTTATTCTATGTAATTTCTAGTTTTATATGTTTTATGCAGGGAGCTCAAATGATTTTCTGTAGTTAGTATAATTAAGCTCAGTTTCTGAGTGCTAAAATCTAAGGCAGACAGCTGGGCTACAGAGCCTACAGTAAAAAGGAGCGTTGTTCTGTGTGAATTAATTTATGCTAGTGATATACCTAGAAACTTAGATATGTTCACTAGGTAATCCTTAGATATAGGAGTAACCCAGTTTAGTATTTTAGGGTTGATTATGGGGCTTTGAGGGATTACTGGTAGTGCTGTAGACCCAGTATGGCTAGTCAGTATAGTACATACAAACAGGATAAGATAATATTAACCTTGGCAGATCTTTACAGAGTCGACGGACAGTGCAGGAAAGTTTCCAGTTAGGTTTCAGCAGAGGAGGTGTCCTTCTGGCGTTCAAGCCTTTCAGGGATCTAGCAGATAGAAGAGGATAGAACCTGATGATAGATACATAAGTTAGTATATGTGCTAAGTAGCAGGTCCTTCAGCCAGTAGAATATAGCACTGTTAAGAGCATTTATTTTCTATACAGCAGAGCAGCAATAATCATAGAAAATGGCCATAACACAGTCAGAGCAACCCAGTAGTTAACACATTTCAAAGCACAATGGTAGTATTATTAAATGCAGCCATGTATTTAATAAGTAACACAGTCTAAATATTTATTTATTTATTTATTTTACATTTGTTAACCGGGGGTGTCTGACTGAGCCGAAAAGGCCCTTTTTCAGCAGAGGCCCGGGGAGAAAAGCTCCACAAAGAAAAATTACAGACACATTTAGTTATTTAGACATAATCAGTATACACACAAATTACAAGAGACATGTTTTTACAGTGGCATGCGGCACAAACAGTTACAGTGGAGCGAACAATCAAAAAAGATATTCATTTTAAAAATAAAGGTAAGTAATAGATTTGTGGTGTACAGCTGAACTTTGGAATGTAGGTAGAATACATACATAGTACACAGGTACAGTACATTGTAGATTAGCCAGTGTTTGTGAGTAAGATTGAAAAACTATTATAAATTGCTCTAGATTTAGTATGCATATGTTATCCGCTTTCACTAGCCTGGGGAGCAATCATGGCACTGCCAACTGTGCTTGAGATGTGTAGTATAAAATAGTGTCACTTTGGTTAAAAAAAAAGCAGTCAATCACCAAATGAATTACATTTAAAACAGCAGTTTTAATACAGCATAGTTGCATAAAGACAACATAGCTGCAGTGGTAATGCCAGTAAATCACTGTTGCTGAAAGGCAGAGTCAAACCAGTGAAATAAACAAATAAGCAGAACAGTAGCAGTGTGGTTTAAACAGGCATAAAACAGTGTATAGTGTTACTTGTCTAGCTTAACTAAATCATAGCTACTGTTTCAAACACCAATACCAAATGAATTGCATTTAATACAGCAGTTTTAATACAGCATAGTTGCATAAAGACAACATAGCTGCAATGGTAATGCCAGTAAATCACTGTTGCTGAAAGGCAGAGTCAAACCAGTGAAATAAACAAATAAGCACAGCAGTAGTCAAGAATCAGAAACTTGAATAACAGTTGTATACATCCAAATAATTAGCTAAAAACAACACTAAGACATTCCGGAGGTCTAATGGCTTACCAGTGAGCAGAATTCAACTGCTGTTGAGCACTTGTGTCCTGATGGGAGCCTAGTAATTTAAAGATGGCTCCATAAACAGCAGGAATCTAATATAGACTTGGTATTGGGGGTGGGGGTTAGCAAAAGGGTGTGAACCAGGTGCAATGCAAAGAAACCAGCCAAACCAGAGACGCTAGCAGTGGGAAACTATCAACACATTAAGTACAATGAGGCTTTTTTTATTTGTTTGTTTTAAATACTTTCTTACCCTTGTTTTTGCCTTCAGTATACAATTTTTACGTAGTATACTGTTAGTAATCACTTTTTGCAGCCTTTTCTCACATTAAGCTTTCTTCTGTCAATTGTCTGCTATTTTTGTACAGAGCTCAATAGTTTAAACCCCTATTTCAGGTTTATGCTATGTAATTTCTAGTTTTATATGTTTTATGCAGGGAGCTCAACTGTTTTTCCTTAGTTAGTATGATTAAGCTCAGTTTCTGAGTGCTAAAATCTAAGGCAGACAGCTGGGCTACAGAGCCTACAGAAAAAGGGGTTTCGTTCTGTGTGTCTAAATTAATTTATGCTAGTGATATACCTAGAAACTTAGATATGTTCACTAGGTAATCCTTAGATATAGGAGTAACCCAGTTTAGTATTTTAGGGTTGATTGTGGGGCTTTGAGGGATTACTGGTAGTGCTGTAGACCCGGTATGGCTAATAAATATAGTACATACAGACAGGATAGGATAATATTAACCTTGGCAGATCTTTTCAGAGTCAAGGGACAGTGCAGGAAAGTTTCCAGTTAGGTTTCAGCAGGGGAGGTGTCCTCCTGGCGTTCAAGCCTTTCAGGGATCTAGCAGATAGAGGGGGGTAGAACCTTGTTAGATGTTTTCAGAGTCGAGGGACAGTGCAGGAAAGTTTCCAGTTAGGTTTCAGCAGGGGAGATGTGCTTCTGGCGTTCAAGCCTTTCAGGGATCTAGCAGATAGAGGGGGTAGAACCAGTGAGCAGAATTCAACTGCTGTTGAGCACTTGTGTACTGATGGGAGCCTAGTAATTTAAAGAATTCACGAAGTTTATACAGCACTCATACATAGAAAGGAATCTTACTCGGATTGTTTTTTTACATTACAGCAGTTCACATCCAGAGCACCAGAAAAAGTCTGTTGTCAAGGTGCAACCTGTTAGGGCAGCCCGGATGGTGTCAAATCTTGAAGAATTTATGGATGAATGCAACTTTTTCTGTACTAAGTTTATTAACATGGATTATCATATGGCTTTAATAGATGCATTGATACAAGAAGTAACCACTAAGAGAATTAATGGGCACTTTAAACCCATTCTAGATAGGTTGAATGACTTGTATGATAGTAATAGTATTCACAGTAATAATGTAGTGAACCTAATCAATGACCAGAATTGTGTACCAGTGAATCATGGTGATTTTTCTAAAGCTTTGATTCTTACTTTTTCCCAAGATCATTATATGATAAGAGATGTATTGTAAATAATTGGACTATTCTGTTAGATGGCCCCTGTATTAGGAGTCATATTAATGAGAAACCTAAAATAGTTTACAGAAAAGGGAACAGTTTTAAAGAAATTCTTAAACAAGCAACTCAAATACCCGGACAGTTAAATATAGGTATGTCAAGATGTGGGACATGTCATTGGTACCATAAAGTAAAGATGGGTGACAATATTTATCTTAGAAATAAAAGATTTTGTTTACGTAGTAAATATAATTGCAAGTTGAAAGCAGTTGTTTATTTAGCTACATGCGATTCATGGCCAATTTTTATATTGGAAAAACTGAGAGACAGACACTTGTTCCAAAGAATGGGCAGCCACGGTGGTGCAGCAGTTAGCGTTGCCACCTCACAGCAAGAGGTTCTACAGTTCGATTCTCGGCTGGGGTTCCTTCTGTGCGGAGTCTGCATGTCCTCCCTGTGGTCGCGTGGGTTTTCTCCGGGTGCTCCGGTTTCCTCCCACATCCCAAAGAGAATGCTGTAGATGGATTGGACACTCTAAATTGGCCCTAGGCATGCATGCGTGCATGCGTGCGTGTGTGTGCCTTCTGTGAAAGGTTGGGCGAAAGAAGAAGACTTGTTCCAAAGAATATACGAGCATGAATATGCCATCAAGAAAAATAAATTAAATAATGCTTTGGCAAAGCATATTTGTGAATATAACGATCACCAATTTTCTTTCATGGCTATTGAACTTGTAGAAATTGAAGACAAGAAGCCTTGGGGTGTGCAGTTAGAGCTAAAAGAATTAAAATGGCAAATAAAAGTACAGGCTGATAACTGGCCTAGAATAAATGAGCGTAGCTGTATTGCCCCAGTCCTAAAATTAAAAGCTTTTGAAAGAAAGAAAATTGGTTGATTATGCTATTTAATGATAAATCTTTCCATATCATTATCATATTTATGGGTGTGTATATATACCTATAATACATGTTTATAACATATATTTTTATATATTTTTCATATAAATAATTTTTATATGGACATAATTTTTACATATTTAAAACATATAGATGTATATATTTTTATATATTATGCATAAGCACATCATAATAAATTATTTTATTACTTTTTAGCACTTTTTAAAGGTATTCATGAATGTATTTATAACAGCAACAAAACAGCATGCATATTGGTTGGTTAATTAATCTATTAAAGGTCCAATGAATTAATGAGCACCTATATAAAAGGATGTGAGGTAATAGTTTTAATTGTCTGATGAAGTTTAACATAGCCTTAAGCGAAAGCGCATACAGTGTTATATTTCTTGTGAATAAAGTGTGTATTGTACTACAAATGATGAATTTGAGTGATTCAGCTGCTGAAGGTCAGGTCTACCTGCCTTATCTTTGCACATCGTTTGTGTTTCTTGGTACTTATTATACTTATTTATAAATGATAAATGATCTTTCATGTAAGTTAGAAAATTGTTCACATCATCCAAATGTGCAACTTCTGCTTGTTGCTGTTAAAATTGCATTGTGCATCATTTGTAATACAGCAAGCTGATTAGAGTTAAGAATTATGCAGATAAACAACGTGGATGTTTGATAAGAATTAAAAACATGTTAGCACTTTTTTGTCTTCTGTTGACAGATTTTTTCCTTTTCTTTTCTTCTTGGCTGATACTAGCCCAGTTACTCACCAAAAACTCAGCATTGTAATTGATTACTTTTGTGGTGGATACAAAATTTATCTACCCCTGTTCCTTGAAGCGTTGTCAGATTTGAGTGCAGTGTTGTTGATTTCAGGTTTGCAAGCAAGTTACATTTAATTTTACATGGCAAAAAGTAGCACCTTTTTTGTATTTTGTCAGTATTTCTTGAGAGGAGTTGTGCCATTTCTTCAAAGTTGCTATGCCATGCATCCTGAACATTTTCTTTCTGACATCCCTTACAGAATTATAGGGCAGGTTAGTTTACCATGATTTAGCAGTATCCCCCCCCCCCCCCCAGCTAGTTTAATTTTATTTAATCTGGGTTCAGACTTGTTAGTTTGTGACACTGCTATCTCTGCTTTGCAGCTGAGGAGAAAAACTTTGCATTTTTTTAACATTCTCAAAATATAAACGAAGAACAGTAAAGAATGTGCATATCGGTTTATAAGTTTGCTGTTTCAGAATATAAGTGATTGATTGATTTATTTCTAAGTCTATCAGCGTGTGACATTACTAACAATAAGTAATTACTGATTCTTTTCATTTCTAGGCCCAGGACCTCAATGTAATTGAAGAAGTAATTAGAATGATGCTAGAAATCATCAATTCCTGCCTAACAAACTCCCTTCATCACAATCCCAATTTAGTATATGCCTTACTGTATAAGCGTGATCTTTTTGAGCAGTTCCGAACACATCCTTCATTTCAGGATATCATGCAGAACATAGATATGGTATGTACAATTATACGTATTGTGATGGAAGTGGGTCAGCAGTTGAGACATTATGTTTATGGTGGTAAAATGCATTCAGAAATTATCTTTGTATGTAATGGTCTGAACCACAAAGACAAGTTCATTAGCAATCAGAACGTGGGATTTATCAATTTATTTATTTTTCTTTTTGGCAGTTTGACCTCATTTTAGCTTCAGCTTAGTACTGTAATTTGAATAATGCTACAGACTACCCCGCCAAATTTAGAATTGTGACCATAGGATGGGGCCAGTACTCATCATCACCCATTGATAAAATATGGACCGTGGTGTGGCTAACTTTATTTTGTGAGTTGTAGTTCACCCATCTCAGAGAAGCTAGTCATTTTCCACATAGACCGATCAGCAAATTCTAGACTTGACTTGTGAGACACTTGCGGATGTTTGGATTTCCTGTTCTGGTATCCCCAACAGAAATATGGATTTTTCACTCATTCCTGTGCTTGGAGTATGAATAGCTACATGTAGCATATGTCATGATGTCACACACAAGAGAGAGAGGTGCACCCTCCTTGACTCACTGCTTTTATTTTATTTTTTTTCTTACCAGCCAATCCTGAGCTGCTTCAAGCTTTTATCCCATTGCACCCATGCTTGCCCATCCAGAGGTACCCCAGTCACTCCTTTCTGGTTATCCCTGCATATGGACCTCCTGAGTCCTCAGGAAGTTGACTTTGTGATAACTTAGTATATAGCCCAAAGGAGCAAGAGATCATATGAGGATTTGCAGACATGGTGCCAGGATGCATTTCATTCTTGTGTTGGGCAGTCATGTTCGCTATCTGTGGGAATGGCTAGTTCTGTGACATCAGGTTGTCATTAATGTTTCTTACTCTTAACCCTAATATATATTGCAAGGCTGATGCTTTCCACTAGATGTTGCAAAGACGTCAGTGTCCCCATATCCTCCTCATTATAGCAGAGCTTGCCATTGGCCTGTTCATCTCATTTTCCAATCAGCTCTACCTGTGGGGCTTGAATCTGCCCTGAATTCAGGTTGTTGACAGCTTAGAAAGGCACCATTTCTCTGTGTCATCAGAGACCTGAGATTGTAAGCTCCACAACTGTGAAAAATAAAGTACAGTTGTCAGTAAATACCTCACATCTTAAAAGCTTTTACTGTAATGCCCTTAGTGTTTTTTTTTTTTTTTTTTTGCGCATGGGAGCTTGCCACTATCCTGTGTGCTTGTTACCTACACCATCTCTGAGACTGACATACCGCAAAATAAGAGGAAGACTCCAATGTGTGATGTCCCACCACTGGCAACAGTAATCAAGGAGCCTCAGTCCTCACCACTAGCACCTGGGGGGCATACATTGGGAGGATGACAGGTACACACAGTATTTCCAGATGCACCTCTCTGCATCAAGTGCAGTTTCCCTTAAGAGCACACAGAGACCACAGTCACTCCAGGGCTGGTTTCTTCCTCTTTCTCCAGATCCCTAATAAGATTCCCCACTGGCACAGCTATAGAGTTGAGATCTCAGCTGAGTGGCCAAGCCAAGACCTCCAACAATCTCTCTGTCCAGCCAGTGCTTTGTGTCCCTGCTGAAGTAGCTGACACACACACACACACACACACACACACACACACACACACACACACACACACCTGGAAAAGGCTGGCTATGCCCCCCTTTTTCCCAGACTAAAAGGTATTTATAACTGCCACCAGCCAGCTCATTATCGGCTACTTTAAGGCCCTTAAAGGGTGTCCAATCTTACTGTGTAATGTTACTATCAATACAAATGGTAGTTTAGAAAAGAGAAAGGCTATTAAGAGTGGATACGCAATGTCACCAAATAAATATGCAATTACTCTCAGAACGTAAAGGACAACAACGGGATTCTATTATTAAATGCTCAACTTCTCTGTCCCTTTTCTCCCATTTTATTGAATCTACTGTAAATAAACAACAACACAGCATTTAAAATATTTTAAATTGACTGTTTCTCTCCACTAGAACATTACTTTACTGTACTGTGGTTGTTTCACTTTCAAAAATCTTTTATCCCACCCTTGCTGCAGTCTCCAGTTCATTGATGATATCAAGGCCAGTGAATACAGGTAGTTTTCTGGCCAGCTACCTCCCCAAACTGACATCACCATGACTGTCCTAAACACCCACCCATGCTGTGATGTCACAGCTCTCTGGTCCTTCCCCTACCCATACAGAAAGTAAAGGCTAGAACAAGGAAACAGTACATGAATCAAGTCTCCTGCTTTGAGCTGTCAATCACAGCACTTAACAGCTCAAATTACCCTTAACACCTGGACAGCTAGGGAAGTTTGGTGTGAAGGGAGATGAGTCAAAGTAGTACAATTCATCTTCACAAAAAATGCAGTTTAGCCATTCTAAAAAGAAGCATCAGTAAAAAGTACTTTGAAAGTCTGTTCTATGACATTTGCACTGTTTGTGTTTTAAGTAGTCAATGAACAGCATGAAATGTTACTTAAAACTAACTGACTGAAAGACAGCAGTGTATGCAAGTAAAATCAATACAGTGACAGGAGCTTTAGGAAGAAAGAGGGCCTGCATGATGTAACTTTTTACAGACGAGCATTACATTTTGGAATAACTAAAGGCAGACTAAACCATCAGAATTACTTCAAGATGCCCCCATGTGGTCAGACTCAGAAATTGCATATAAAATATTTAAAATATGACTGTCATTGTACATGTGGGTGTAAATGGCCTGAGACGTTACCTTCCTGGACTGCATGAAAAGAGACATGGGGGAGCTCTCGGAATTATGTAGCCCACGCGGGTACGACCCTAGCCCTGAGCAGCATCCTACCATCACCCAGAATGATACCACAGTACAAGCAGAAAATGATTGATTTCAACAATTGGCAAGTTTCTGGTGTCATTCTAAGGGGATCCAATATTTGTCTGCCTGGGATGACATGATTGACAGACCTCAATGCTTTGCCAGAGATGACCTGCATGTGTCACCCCTGGGCTTCCAGATATTGGCCAAGGCTCTTGCCACCCCAATACTTCCTTTTTTAGGTGGTATTCCAAAGACAAAATTACCACCGTAACAGCTACAAACAAATGCAATCTGAGGGTCATGCTGCTCAATGCTAGAAGTCTAAATCTCAAAATGCACATGCTCGAAGCACTCCTTAAAATGGAGAACATAGGCATTTGTGCTGTAACAGAGACCTAGTTCAAGGCAGCAGAAAGCACCCTTGCCCTACCAGGCTGTAACTCATTCCACACCTTTCAGCCCCAGAACTTGGACCGAAGTTCGAAATGTGGTGGTGTTTCCATAATCATAAAGGATGCGCACACCTCCAGACTGGTAGCCCAACATAATGCAACAGAGATACTTCAGGTGCAGCTAACATTTGGTAAGACAGCGATTCAGGTTGTAGCCTGTTACAGGTCCTCAACAATGTCCCAAGACACTCGCTGCATGTTCCTAAGCACCCTGGAGAATATTAGGGTCCAACCTAACATACTCATACTGGGCGACTTCAACTACCCCTCCATTAACTGGGAAAACTACTCCTGTACCAATACACTTGCCCAACGTTTCCAAGAATTCATTAATTTCAGTGCCCTGGACCAGCTCGTTCTTACCCCCACTAGAGGTAGCAACATCATCGACCTGGTCATTACTAACATGGGCGACTGTTCATAGGTAGGTACTAGGTTATTGGCCCTAGGGCCTATACAAGCCCAGCCAAAAAGGTACCCTGGCTTTTGCCAACCAAGAAAATTATTTTCCTGTGCCACTGTTGAGCAGAGCCACAGAAGTGATCCCCGGGGTGAATTTCCTATTTCCCATCCAATCGTTAAGATTTTTCTTGAAGAGTACTAATGAGGAGCTTTGTTTGATAGAGATAGGTAGTTTATTTCAGAGTATGGGAAGTCTCTCGGACAAGAATCTATCCCTCCAGCATGTTCTGTTCATGTTGCTCTGCACCAATAGTCAACTCCTCCCTGGTTAGATCCGGCCACAAACTAATCAACTTGGAAATCCACATCCCTCCCACCCCATACCCGCAAAGGTAACCACCATGAAAAACTTCTCCAAAGCTAATTTTGGGCTCCTAAGAAGAGAGGTGGCTAACTTCACGGCACCCATGCAAATGGAGCATAGATATTTTTCTTTATTTGAGACTGTCCTGCAATGTTGTTTTAAATATTTCCTGTGATTTTGAACTCCGATATCACTGTAAATATATATTGAGTAATTTGTTCTTTTATTATTTATTATGAAATATATTTAAACCTTTCATTGTGTTTGATCTGTCTAGGGCTATTTAAAGGTGAACCGCACCCACAGACTCAAAAAAATGTTTATTTCATCATGGTTTGGTTTTCCTACAGTTTTAACACCACTCTGGGACTATATATATATATATATATATATATATATATATATATATATATATATACATATACACATATATATATATATATATATATATATATATATATCTCTGTGTGTGTGTGTATATGTTGTATCTTTCGGCTTATCCCGGTTAGGGGTCGCCACAGCGGAACTCCGGTCCGTCAATGTTTGGTAGTGGATTTTTACGTGCCGAGTTACCAGCCCTGATGCACAACCTTCAATGAAGGCAAGCCCATTCACGCATGCCTCCACACAGAAGACGCTCTAGCTGAGAATCAAACACGACAACGTCTTGCTGTGACAACACTACCGCAGCACCACTGTATATATATATATATATATATATATATATATATATATATATATATATATATATAAGGAGTTTCCCTTAGTCTGCTGTCTGTGCTCACTTTTGCTCGGGCCATCCACAAGCCTCGGGATTGCACACCCCCACCCCCACCCCCACCCCCACCCCCACCACCACCACTACCACTACCACCACCTTCGGTTCTGAAGCAATATCCAGCTAAAGTGCAAATCAGCCCTGGGAAATCTCAACTTGCAAACACAAGCCTTCCAGTAGAAGTAATTATTAGTTTGCTTGGGTCATCCACAAGCCTTGGGATTGCTCCCCCACCACCTTCAGATCTGAAGCAATTTCCAGCTAAAGTGCAAATCAGCCTTGTGAAATCTCAACTTGTAAACACAAGCCTTCCAGTAGAAGTAATTATTAGTTTGCTCGGGCCATCCACAAGCCTCGGGATTGCCCCCCCCCACCACCACCACCACCACCACCGTCTTCGGTTCTGAAGCAATTTCCAGCTAAAGTGCAAATCAGCCCTGGGAAATCTCAACTTGTAAACACAAGCCTTCCAGTAGAAGTAATTATTAGGTGAATGTCATTGAATTTGTTTTTAACAATTTTCTCTTATTTTGTGACCATCTTTGTGAGGTGAGCACAGCAGCATTGAGCTCCATTATGTGTTGTCATATAAAGACATGGAGCTCTGATTGTATATATCCCTCTGTACAGAAATTTTTTTGTCATTTGTTGTATTTCTGCTGTTGTGTTATAGAGCTTTTCTCCCCAGGCCTCTGCTGTAAATGGACCTTGTCCAATCGGACTTTCCCTGTAAACAAATGTAAAATAAAATAAAAATAAAATATATATGTGTGTGTCTGTGTGTTCGACATTTTGGGTTTTCAGGGATTGTGGGTCTATTATATAGTATTTGCAATTCAGTGTGTTCAGTTATATAATATAGACCCATGCCTTGTCTTGGGATATTTCAGCTTTTCCTGGTTTTAGCACAGAAGAACGTCTCAACAGAAAGAAATTAATCTGGATTTTGATGTGTGATGCCCTTTCACCCATTGGGCTTTGACTGCTGTTCCATTACCCCAATCCTAAAATTGAAAAGTATGGAGGGATAATTCATCAGTCATAATTTGTTGTATATACATTGTTGTAACATGTTTGGCACTGTGTTTTCACTCATATACACTGTTTCAAACTGTCATTATATTTTCAAGTTTTTAATTTTTTAAGCATTATTTGTATTGGTCGGTTTTAACCACATGACTACAGGATGTTCCTTTATATTGTGTGGTTTATGTGATTACTGCAGTTCTGATGAAGTCTTGATGTAAGACGAAAGCCCTTGACTGTTGTTTTTGCTCAATAAATCTTTGGTGGTTGCTATTAGCTGTGTGGTTTATACTGGACTTGTGTGCTCCCTGGACCTCCATTAGTTTTTCTTATTTGGTGCCTTGTTTCTCTTGTTGGATTTATGTATGGGAAGTCTGTTCCAGAAACGGGGCAGCCTTTGAGAGATAAACCTATCTCTTCAGCAGGTTTTGTTGATGTTGCATGTTAGATTTAGCCCCTTCAAGTGGGTAATGCGTGAGGAGTTAGACTTACGGATATGGAGCATCTCTAGTAGGGCAGGGTCAGATATTGTCTTGTAGATGAGACACAGATCACCTCTGAGCAATCTGTATGATACCGAGTCGAGTGATAGTGATTTAAGCCTGTTCTCATAGGATAGGTGTTGGAGGCCATGGATTCTCTTTGTGAGGTATTTCTGTGGCCTTTCCAGTTGGTGTAGGTGTTTGTAGAGGTACATACCAAACGGGGCATTATACTCCGTTATAAGTCTAATAACGGAGGAGTACAAAGATGTAATGACCTACTTTTTCCTGGATGCAATCCATTTACTTATGAGATGAAGCAAGTAAAAGGCTTTTCTGACCACCGCCACCACATGATGGTCGAATGTGAGATTGTTGTCTACCTGAGCACCCAGGTCTCTCACCACAGGTTGTGTGCTTAGAGGGTTGCCGTTGATGTGGTAATCAGTAGGAGCTATGTTTTTGCCGAATGGTATGATAATACGTTTTTTGCGTTTAACTTAAGGCCATGACTTTGGCACCAGTTATTTGTAGCTGTGAGAACCCCTTGCAGTATGTTAACATCAATTGGGGAGTCAGTGACAGCACCTAACATACAGTCATCCGCAGACTTGGTCATCCACAGGCCCTTTGTCTTTGCCTGGACCTCTGAGAAGTATATGCCAAACAGTAGGGGTCCCAGGACAGATCCCTGGGGAACACCACTAGTGACAGGTCTGCTGTCGAGGTGGCAGAGCCTATTTTGACCTTGTGGGTCATATCTGTGAGCCAGTTGGCCACCCATCTGATTACATAGGGATTAACACCAAGTTGTGTTATCTTTTCAATGATGCCTGAGTGGGGGATTGTGTCAAAGGCTTTGTCCAAGTCAAGTTAAGCTGTGTTTACTGACTTTCCCTCATCCAGGGCCTTGCTGACAGTCTCAAAGAAGTTATCTAGGTTCAATAGGCAAGATCTGCCCCTGACAAATCCAAACTGGGTGGGGCCGAGTGCTTGGTCATTGTCTATGTCTTTATTTATGAGATCCATAGTAATAGAGTCCATGACTTTACAGATCAGACTAGTCAAGCTGATGGGGTGATAGTTTCCAAGGTCAGAAGTGAACACCACCTTTGTGCAAAGGGATAACAATGGCAGCTGTCCACTCTACTGGAATGAAGCCTTTAGTTAGGCTGTGGTTGAATAGGGTGCTCAGTGACTAAGCTAGTTCTTGCTGGAGATTGTGCAGAATACAGCCTTGGATACTGTCATCTCCCATGGAAGCTGTGTTCTTTGCCATGGATAGGGCTTTTAGCACTTGATCTACAAAGATGTGAGGTGTGGGACAAGTATCAGGGAAGTCGACTGGGCCTTTGTGGGGGGGGGCTATAGGGGGATGATGTTTGCACTGAACCTATCAGCCAACAGGTTGGCTAAGTCAGCAGGATCACTGTACGTGGTACCATTAAGTACTAGTTCAGAACAAACTTGGTCTTTGCCATGGAGGACTTGTGGTTTCCCTTTGTTTTGGAGGCTAGTTTCAACTCATAATTGGCTTTGAAGGTTTTCACTAGTGATTTAATTTGCTTGTTGAGGCAGAGGAGGGTGTTTTTCTGATTTGGAATTTGTTCCTTTTTACCCTTGGACAACAGTTTCTTCCTTTTGTCCATTGATCCAAACTGAGTTTGAAGAGGGCCAGGGAAAGGCACTGCTTAATGTGAATAAGAAGCCTGTTCAAAAGGAGGGGCATTCTCTGACACGCGTATCTGTCTGTCCATCATGTTTTTTGAGTCGCTAAGTTTGAATCCCTAGATTGAGTGACCCGCATGCTGTTTGACTTATGGAAGTGTCGCAGATCCATCAATGTTGAATTTGTGAGTGCCTTTTAGGTCAGGCATAGATCACCCCTTAGTAGTCAGTAGGAGACAGAGTAAATGGATAGGGCTTTTAGTTTAGCTGCACAGGACATGTTGTTTACATCCTGTATTTTCTTTATGAGCATCTTTTAAGGTTGCTCCAGCTGCTATAAGTGCCTAGCCGGGTACGTACCAAATGGCACATTGTATTCTGTTATTGGTCTAATGAAGGCTGAGTACAGCAGGAGTATAATTTCCTAGGATCTGGATGATGTACCTTTACTTATAAATTGTGCCACATAGAAGGACTTCCTCACCAGTGTGGCATATTGCAGTCAACGTTCAGGGTCCTATCTATCTGTGTACCCAGATCTCTCATCTGTGAGTCTAGTCTTAGGGGTGTGCTATTGATGTTGTAATTTGTAGGGGTATTTTACTTCCCAAAGGGTAATTTATAGCATTTAGTTTTAGACCATATTTTAGGTACCACTCATTTGTTTGAAGGATATCTACATCATTGGGAGATTCAGTGATTGCCCCTGGCTTGCAGTCATTGGCAAACTTTGTCATTCAGAGGCCTTCAACATTAGCCTTAACTTCAGAGAAGTATATTCCAAACAGGAGCGGTCCCAGCACTGAGCTCTGTAGCACACCACAAGTAACTGACCTCTTACTGGATTTGGATTCACCTACTTTAACTACGCGTTCTCTTCTTGAGTCAATTGGCTTTCCTTCTGGTGATGTAGGGATTTATGCCCAGTTTTGTGAGTTTATTTATAATACCAGAGTGGGAAATTGTGGCATATGCCTTGGCTAGGTCGAGGTAGGTGGTATATACTATTTTGCTTTCATCCATGGCTTTATTGTCTTTCGCAAAGAAATCCACAAGATTCCTTAAGCATAACCTGCCCTTGATAAAGCCAAAATGGGTAGGGTCCAGTGTTTGGAAGTTTTCTGTGTCATTTTTATCAGGTCCAAGATTATTCTTTCCATTGCCTTACATGTCAAACTTATGGATCTGTTTCCCAGATCAGTAGATGGTGCCGTTTTAAGCAAAATGATAATTGTTACTATCCTCCACTCTTTTGGGAGAAAGCCAGTGTGGAGGCTGTTGTTAAATAGAGATCCTAATGGGTCTGATATGTCCCGATTTAGTCAGTTTAATAGGCGTCCCGGTGTATTATCAGTTCCCATTGAAGCCGTTTTCTAGCCTTAGAGAGAACAGACGCAATATTTTCTCTGGTGATAATTGGCAGTATAGTGGAGTGGTAGAGGTTATTTTGGGGGGAGAACTGAGGAAAATGGGGAAGTGAAATTTGAGCTGAGTTTGTTGGCCAGCAGATTTGCTATAGTAAGAGACAAGAGTAAATGGATAGGACTTTTATTCTAGCTGCACAAGACATGTTGTTTACATCCTGTTGGGAACTTCTAAGGTTGCTCCAGCTGCTGTAAGTGCACATTGTTGGGCGTTGCCCTTAGGATTATGGACATAACTGAAAAATGCCTTATGATCATCATTGGCTTTGGAGGCTATTCTTACAACAAAGTCTGCTTTCAGAGACTTGACTAGTTCCCTGATTCACTTATTTAGAGTAATGAGGGACTTTTCACTGTTGTGCACATTGCCTCTTACTTCTCGACAGGATTTTCTTTCTTTTTTTATACAACATATTAATAACAGGGGTACACCAGGGTGGCTTGTTTGGTCATATGGGACTTTTTTGTATGCCTCTGGATAGGTTTCTGTGTTTTCTGGATTTGGGGGAGCTTGGAAGCTAGCTATGCTGTTCCTTAATGAGGGTAATTTACCTTGGAGAAGTTCTTAAAGGTTTTGGGGTTAGATGGGGGGGGGTGGTTTTACTTTTATTTCAAGGGAGACTGCTTTGTGATATGATCTTACCAGTGAGGACATCACACAAATGGGGTGCAGCATTCTCCTGTACTTGTGAGCACCTTACCTAGGATATCTGTTCCTCTGGTGGGAGTGTAGACTACCTGCTCTAGAGCATTTGAATTTACAAAGAAATCTTTGGGCCTGCATGTTAGTAGTCAAGTATGCCTCTCAATTAATGGAAGAGTAGTTAAAATCACCCATGAGTATGGTATTGAGCTAGATGCTGAGTGATTCTAGTAACTTCAGGTATGATGTATGGGTTTCATAGTTCATGGTGGGGAATCTGTAGCTATCAAGAATATGGTAATGGATTTTTTCCATGGTTACTTGAGCATGGAGTACAAGCATGTTATATTGTGAGATGTCCCCATGCTGAGCCATTAATCAAGGAGCCTGGAATTCTCACCACTGACACTGGAGAGGGACGTTCACTTGGAATATAAATGGATACCTTCAGTATGTCCAGATGCAGACCTCTCTGCAAAAAGCACAATTTCCCTTAAGAGTACCCAGGGAACATGCTCATCCCAGGGGCTGGTTCCGCTCTATATCTGTCCAGACCCCCAGTAGGACTCCCCACTGGCACAGCTTAGAATTGAGTCCTTAGCTGGGATTCCAAGCTAAGTTCTCCTACACCCTGTCTGTGAAACCATGCTTTGTGTCCCTGCTCCAGGCTGCTGACACACACACACTTTTTGAGATTTGCTTTGCGCACACACACACACACACACACACACACACACGGAAAATGCTGGCACAGATTCATCTACTGTACCCCATTTTGCCCAGACTATAAAGTAGTTATCACTGATATCAAAACCCCTGCCATCTACTTTAAGACTCTTACAAGGGTACACAGTTATACTGTGTATAAGTTAATATTAATGCAAACTGTAATGTTGACCAAACAGGTTTGAGAGTGTCCAAAGCTTTCACCAAATAAATAAATGCAAATACTCTCAAACCTTAAATATTTCCTAAAAAGGACCACCCATGATGAGAAGTTTAAATATATTTAATAATAAATAAAACAAGAACACGAAAATACTAAATATCTAATTATAGTTCACAATAGAATTTCAGTCACAGGGAATGTTAAAAGTAACACTTATGGAAAGTTTCATACAGTTATAGAAAAACAATACTTGTAATCTCACTATATTTTCCTGACTAATCTAAAAGAATTACTGTTCCTTGGTTAAGTTACTTACTACCGCAAGGCAAAATGATGTGGGTGAATGGTCCTTGTTGTTAGATCCAAAGCAGAATGCAGAGAGTAAACTCTTACTAATATCTAAATAATATTTTTAGCTTGCAGATTGACATCACACACATCTGATCATCTGCCTGTGTTTACCATGCTATCACCAACACTATAAGCTAACAGGATTTTAGCACCTATGTGTTACCATACATACAGAGAGAGATTTGCTTAGATCTCCTGGATGTCATAAAACCATAAAACACTTGTACTCCTTCTACATGAGCTACCAGCTATTCTCTAGCACAGAAGTTGCATCTCTTGCTCCATTTAAAACTGTGAGATAACATCTTTGTAGCTTAACCCATAAAGTAATTTAATTTCAAGAATATTTTGCAAAGGTGGTCTAAGACTGACGTCTATACTTCATGTATATGCTGTTGCATGTACATTTTTTGTCCTTGCAGGGTGCACTGTTGCTACATTTTAACACAAGCAAACCTTACAAATACATTTCCATCACAAACATCTGTACAAACCAGTTTGATATACAAATGGCATATAATTCTTTACAAAGGTTCAGCTTGCTGTGCTGGTATATATTACATATCCACTGCCTTATTTCTCCTGGCATGGCTGGCAGTACCTCCTGTCGTCACATATTATTTGACCAGCCTTATGGTGTGCTTATCCTTTATGTAGACAGATACACCTCCACCTTTTGCTCTTTCATGTGCAGTTGGTGGTCGAAACATAGGAAAGGCGTTATAGCCATGCACGGTCAGAGTGCTGTCTGTGCCTTTAAACCATGTTTCAGTAACTTCACAGATGTGCATTCTCCAGGGTGAAGAGAGCTTCCAAAGAGTCCAGTTTCTTTTTAAGACTCCTAGCTTTGAGCAGTAACACCTTTAGCTTGTACTGAGTAGCTTTTGTTATGTTGGAAGGCTTGTCTGTTTGACAGTACCCAAAAAAGGCACTGTGGGGGTGGATAATGTTTAGGCCAATATCTGAAAGCTTAGAGGAGCAGGTGAAGACCATCCCTGACAAAATAGCATGGCCTGTCAACCATGTCTTCACAGGATGACAGGTATTGGACCACACTGGAATGACACCAGTAGCTAAGGTAATTGTTAAAGTTGATCATTTTCTGTTGGTATCATCCTTGGAGATGGTAGAATGTTGCTCAGTTTTAGACTCAAACCTAAAAAACTACAAAAAATGCAGAAGAAATATCAAAACAAGGCAGGAACCCAAAGTAAAGTAAAAGAAAGAGTTTTAGTAACTCTAGAGCCTCAGCTGTAAAAAAAAGCCTTCAAGGAGTATAAAAAACAGTATCAAACACTATATTTAAATACACTCATCAATTAAATAGCAGCCAATGCAATTTCATAACTAATTAAAGAAGTACCCTCCAATTACAATCTAAATTGAGTACTGAAGGATGCAAAGTATTACATTTCAAACTAAAAATAGTTTCTTTATACAATAATTTCCTGGGCTGGTGATTCTACTACATTGAGATTTTTTTGTTAAACAACTGTATAGAAGTACTAATTTTTTAAGATTCACCTTTAATCATTCTTGTGACTTTATAGAATATCTACCATCAATAAATGCTGTTCGTGTTATTATACAAGACGATGTTTTGAGCCTTTGTGTATGCAGAGGGACGTGCTTCGTTCCACTGTATGTCTTCTTTGTTTATATAATTATTTTTGTTTACTCCCCTCTTCTAATGATCCTGTTTTTTTCTGGTGCTTTAGGTACATATACCTGTAGACACTGTTGTATTTGACTGTAAGTTGTTAGGACATTTGATTATATAAATGGTATTGCTTTCTTGCTCTCTGATGTTTATAATTGTGAAACTGAGGACATTGTTTATGCCCCCAAGTGTTCTTGTGATTTGATCTACACTGGGGAGAACAAGAGAAAATTTAAAGTGAGATTACAAGAACACATTAGAAATATTAAACATAATAAGATGGAAAGTTCTATAGCTACTCATAGGTTCATAGGTCGGTACTAGGCTATCGGCCCAAGGGCCTATGTAAGCCTAGCCAGCAAGGTTCCATAGCTTACGCCACCCAAGAAAGTTATTTTCCTATGCCACTGTCCAGCAGAGAGACAGATGTGATCCCCGGGGTGTATTTCCTATTTCCCATCCACTCATCAAGATTTTTCTTGAAGAGTGCTAATGAAGAACTTTGCTTGACATAGATGGGTAGCTTATTCCAGAGTATAGGAAGTCTCTGGGACAGGAATCTATCCCTCCAGCATGTCCTGTTTATTGTGGTGACAAGGTTTAGGTCCCTAGAGCTTGTAGCTCAGAGGGATTGGAATTTCTTTAGGTGTAGCATGTCCAACAGCTCTGGGTTTGACATAGCTTTATATGTTAGGCAGAGATCACCTCAGAGTAGGCGATATGCTACGGAGTAAAGCTGGAGTTTTTTGAGGCGGTCAGTGTGGGCATTTGTTTGAAGTCAGTAATCCTCTTTGTGAGGTACTTCTGTGGCCTTTCCAGCTGCTGCAGATGTCTTGTGAGGTACATTCAAAAAGGGGCGTTGTACTCTATAATGGGTCTAATGAGTGACAAGTAGAGGGGAACAATTACCTCTTTTTTCCTGGATGAGAACCCTTTTATGATGTGTGCCACGTAGAAGGACTTCCTGACTACTGTGGCGATGTGACTATCAGAGGAGAGACTACTGTCCACCTGTGTCCCAAAGTCTCTTATCATGCATTCAGTGTTAAGTAGATTGCTGCCTTTGTGGTAGTTCATGGGTACAGAGTTTTACCAAAGGGGATGACACTGCACTTTTTGGCATTGAGCTTGAGGCCATGGCTCTGACACCAGGCATCTGTCTTAGTGAGGCCCTTCTGTAGGATGTCCACATCATTTGGGGACTTGACTATGGCTCCTAGTTTGCAGTCATGTGCGAACTTCATTAGCCAAAGGCAAGTAGATAACAAACAGGAGAGGTCCCAGGACGGAACCCTGTGGTACTCCACTTGTCACTGCTTTGAGGTCAGATTTGGAGTCTGCAACTTTTACAGTGTGGGTTCTGTCAGTGAGCCAGTTGGCAACCCATCTTGTGACTTAGGGATTTATACCTAGTTTAGTGAGTTTAGCTATAATTCCAGAACGGGGCATGGTGTCGAAAGCCTTGGCGAGGTCAAGATAGGCTGTGTGAACCACCTTACCCTCATCCACGGCTTTGGTGACTGCCTCAAAGATGTCGATCAGGTTCAGGAGGCATGATCTGCCTTTCACAAACCCGAACTGGGTGGGATCCAGAGTTTGGAGGTTACCAGTGTCTTTGAGTTCCATGATTATAAGTTCCATGGCCTTGCAGACCAGGCTCGTCAGGCTAATAGGTCGATAGTTCCCAGGATCAGTGGTGGCTCCCCCTTTGTGGAGTGAGATAACTGTTGCTGTGCGCCATTCAGTGGGCACAAAGCCTGATGCGAGGCTATTATTGAACATGGTGCTTAAGTGGGGAGCCAGTTCATTCTGAAGTTCGTGTAAAACCCAGCCTGGGATGTAGTCCAGTCCCATGGATGCTGTGTTTTTGGCTTTAGAGAGTGCAGCTTTTACCTGCGTAGTTGTGATTACAAGGACTCTGCATTCTTATATGGGCCCTTTAGGGAATGAGAGAGGGGGGGGTAAAGTTAGCATTGAACCAATCTGCCAGGATGTTGGCAATATCAGTTGGTTGTGTAATTTTCTTGCCTTTGTGCTGTAACTCAGAGCATATCTGGGTGTTGCCATCTAGATTCTTGACATAGCTATAGAATGCTTTGTGGTTGTCCTTGGATTTAGTGGCAATTTTGTTTTCGTAGCTAGCTTTGGAGGATCTTATAAGGGATCTCAGCTTCTTACTGAGGCTGACTAGGGAGCTCCTCCACTCATGGGATTTTACTCTCTTTTGCAACAGTTTCTTCCTTCTGTTGTACAGTTTGTTTATGGCAGGGGATCTCCAGATTGGCTTCCTTTTTTGGAGGATAGTGTCTTGGTTCTGTTTGGGATAGCACGATCCATGCACTCTTGTAAGTGCTTATAGCGTGCATTTGTGTAGGATTCAGCAGTTGTAACTGTATTGTCCATTTGCATGGGTGTCATGAAGTTCACCACTTCTGTCTTAAGAAGCATGAAGTTGGCTTTGGAGAAATTTTTTACTGTGGTTTTCTTAATGAGGGGTGGGGGTGGGATGTGGATATCAAGGGTGATGAGTTTCATGATTCAGACTTAAATGCATTGAAGGCAGCAAGTTTACAGAAAGTACCTATGTGTTTTTCCTCAGAGAACGCTTACAAAAGGAAATTATTGTATAAACAAACTATTTTTATTTTGAAATTTAATACTCTGTGTCCTTTAGAACGCAATTTAGATTGTATTTGGAGGGTACTTGTTTAATTAGTTATGTAATTTTATTGGTTGCTGCTTAACTGATGGGTGTATTTAAATATATTGTTTGATACTTTTTTTAATACTACTTGAAGGCTTTTTACAGCTGAGGAGCTAGAGTTATTAAAGTTCTTCCTTTTATTTTAGTTTGGGTTCCTGCCTTGTTGTTTTGATTAGAGTCATACCTGCCTGTGACACACATTCTGAAAGCTCAAGCATGTTTCTTTTCATATAGTCCAAGGTCATTCACCCCCACATGGACAATGACTGAGTCAGACTGATATTTAGGGGTAAGTGACCTGAGTGCTTGTGTGATCTGGCAAATCTTGGCCCCTCACAGGCAACTAATTGAACCTTCCCCTTATCCAGCCTGGTAATAGGGACTTATGTTTGTCTCATAATGGAGTCCTATGACCATTTTATTAGGTTGTGTGGAGTGTTTCAC
Source organism: Protopterus annectens (assembly GCF_019279795.1). Lineage (NCBI taxonomy): Eukaryota > Metazoa > Chordata > Ceratodontiformes > Protopteridae > Protopterus > Protopterus annectens. The sequence goes on from NC_056726.1 coordinate 1,309,632,064, forward strand.
CTTATGGACTTGGTAGTTGAGACACACTGAGATATGGCTTTATGTGTTGTGATGGGAATTGTCTTGTTTGCCTGCATGTGGAGTTTCTAAGGACTGTGCCCAAGAGGCCTTTGAGGTTTGGATAAGTTACATGTTAACACCTGCACATATGTGGATCTATGTGTGTGGTCCTTTGTGGGTGCAGTGAATGATGTGTGTGAAGGTTCTGACAACCTGTTTGTTGCTTTTTGTGTCTGTATGCCAGAGTCTCGCCTCCAGTGTCAATGTGTGATTACATTTATCACATAATGTATTTGTCTGTTCGAGAAATAAGTGGTTGTAAGTGTGTACATAAGGCAATTGTTGACATTGCCTGAGGAAGTCCACGTCCACCAAGCTGGATGCAGAGATAGCAGGAAAGTGCCCATTCGTGGTTGCAAGTCCTAATGTACACTTGCAAGGGATAGGGCTGGAGGGTGTTTGTAACTGAATGAGGGAAGGTTGATTATTTGGTGTAATCTACGGCTAATTTCACCATCTAACTTCACCCAACATCCAAACCAGATGCACTCTGAGCTGCAGTAGTCCTAGGTGCTATAATAATAAGGTAAGGTGGACCTAAATAGTCCTAACTAAATGTGTAAATGCTGCTTGCCATGTAAAGTAGATGCTCCATGAGTAATGCAAGGTGTTTTTGTAGAGAAATTTTAACTTCTGGTGATTGCATGCATGCAAGGTCCCAGTAACCCCCATTACAAGTAGAGGAGCAGCTTCTCACAAACGCGAGGCTTGTATATGGCCAGAAAAAACTATGCTCTAAGGCCAGTCAGGAAAGCACACAGCTCATATAGGTGCAATCAGCCCTCTCCTGCCACAAGAGTACAGACATTGATCCTCTTACTATAAAATGACTGGTTTGGAACCTAAGTGTTAAGGAACCTCAAACCGATGCCCAGTATTAACTAAGAAACAGTAGATACAATGTATTTCAGTGCAGAACAGCAGCCCTTATAGCAGTTTGAAAATGCAACTTTAAACTTTAAAGACGTGCAAAAAAATAATAGTAATTCATAGTATAATGAAAATAAGTAGTGTTTTCAGATGTTTGTATCTGTACAGGGCACTGGCACAGCAAGCAGCTCCATGTTAATGTGCCAGATTTATGCGAACACTAGAAATGCAGAAAACTGACTGAGTCCTCTGGACAATAAAGCTCAATTTACAGTAAGTGTGGGCAGCTTAAAATTGCCAACAGTGCTTGTAGTGTCAGAAAAGACAAAATCCATAGATATTCTCTGTGTATTTAAGTATCACTCAAGAAACAAATTAATCAATGAAAAAAAAAAGATGTGAAATGTGCAGCCTTGGTAATTTGTGTGCATCTGCCACATAGAAGAAAAACAGCAGGCCACGCAGATTTCTTAAAACAGAAAGCAGCTTAAGCAACTCACTGACCAAACATAGATTTACATTCCTCACCCAGCAGGGAATCACCAACAGTCCATGAAGTGTTTGCAGATGAAAGTATAAGTATTTTGCATTAATCGGCAGTTTTGGCACTTATTTTCCCAGATGGGTGAGTGAAAGTTAAGGTTAGCTCATCTAAAATGCTTGCAGATATTTTTGTCAAGGAATAAGTCCTTACCACTATGCCTAATGACATTATTTGGCTGGCATTAACATGAGGCCTTCCAACAAATGCGTCTCAGTTACTGACTTCTGCCACATCATTCCTTGAGGGGTGGGTAAGCTGACCTCCACTGCTCACCTCTAACTATGATGTTCAGGTCCTGCAGAACCCAGCCTTGTTACTTGCAACATGCTCTGCTGGGGTGCAGTGATTTCATCTATGTCTGTCTGTTAAGCCAGCTTATTTTAGTCATGTCTTTGACTTACTCCTAGAAAGATGGATAGGCAAAGTGAAGAGTCATGGAGCTGGGAAAACTAAAACACGGAATGAAAAAAATAGGGCCTACTACGAATAATCATGTCTTGCTTAATCAACAAATAAATGTTGTGAAAGAAAATTCTGCCATGAATGTATTTCCTAGTTATAAAAATACAATGTTATGTTGTCCTATCTCGCCTTCATTCTATGCTGGTTGGGTTTGGAACTGAGCATCGGTTCCGACTCGGCCTAATTCAAAAGCTCGAGAGCTTCCACTGGCTCGAGGCTATGCCCTATCTCATGATGCTCAGGGAAGATAACGCAGATCTTGTTTGCCACTCAAGCAGATAGGGTGAATTTTGGTGTGGCTGTTGGCTATGTTTTCTTCTTTTTTGTGTATTTGTAATAAACGTTGACATTTTTGATAGTTAAACTCTTCAGCCATTAGTTAGTCTCTTAAGGGTTTTTATCTGTGTTTCTCAATCCCTTTTTGCTGTTGGTCATCATCCTTTTTCTCGTCAGGCCTTCCTGTTTGTATTGTTGTAGTTCCCTATCCCCCGCCACAAGCTAATTTTAGTTAGAGAGCTTTTCCTCCCCTTAAGGAGCTCATTTAAGTTAGAGGGCTCCTAGCAGCCCATTTAACTTAGAGGGTCACTTCCCTACATTCCTGTTTGTGTTTCCTATTAGTCGCGAGGAGAATCCGTTATTTTCAGTATTCCCTCCTGCGTGTTGGTTGTGCATTGTTCAAGTAAAAAGTATTTCGTAGTCTAGTTAGTGTGGTGTGTTTTTGCATTGACTTTGCTTAAGTTTTTCTTTGGTAGCTTCTTGCTTGAAGCTGTAGTTATTTATATTATATAGATTCATATTTTTTTTGTTGGATTGACCTGCCTAGTGTAGGAGATTGCTTGTTTTCAGTTTTACTTTGTGAGGTAACAAAAGTTCAAAAAAAAAATTTTTTTGGATTGGTTCTGTTTTCTTGTTGCTACAGTCATCTCTAAGGATCAGAAAGAACCCAAACAGTTTGGGTTCAAAAAATGCGGCAAGTGCAGTCAAGAAATGTCTCTTACAGATGGCCACATCAGTTGTGTTTATTGCGTGGGTGTCCTCCATTTGCAAGAATCTTGTGCTTTTTGCCATGTTTTCAGCAGCAGGTTACTTGAATGCAAGAACAAACTGATTGTGAGAGGATTACTGAAGGTTCCTTTTTCAGAGGCTTTGGAAGGGTCTCCGAGCTCCAAACCTTCTTTAGTAATCCCCTTCTTCCTCAAAATCGAAGAAGTTGGGAAAAAGAACTCTAGCCTCGGATCTGGCTTCGGAACCCTTTAAAAAAAATTGCAGCAAACCCCAAACTCTGAACCAGTGGCTCTTTGCTCTGAAAAGACTACTTCTTCGCCTCCATCTGTAGTTACAAAACTGATAAGAGTTTATCCCCTGTTTTTGGAGCCAATTACTCTGACTTTGAGATCTTCACTCCGAGAAAGGGCAAGATCACCTTCATTGTCCTCCTGTTCCTCCAGGAGCCTGTCCGATGATGACGTGGAGCGGGTGGTGAGGAGACTTCTTCATACACCGGCGGTGGCAAAAATTCTGTCGACTCCAACCCATAAGGAACCGTAGCCGACTAAAGCACCATCCCCTTCTTCATTTCCTCCTCCAACCCGATCAGTGGCTTCGGAGCCAGAGGGCTCAGGCCTGATAGTAGTGGAAACATTAGAGCAGAGACCTCCAACAGGATCGTCAGTTCCAGCATCTGCTCTGACTACCTCAGATCCATCGGACTGTGGGGAGTCTAAGAGCCGAAGCTCTCTCGTCGGGTCCGGGGAGGTGAGTTGGATCGGAAAGCTGTTCAAGACGGTTCTACCTCTCGGGGCTTCTGCGCGGTTCTGCTCCGATCCTACATCGGCTTCGGAGCCAACCACTCTGCTTTAGGGCCGGTCCTTCAGTTCTTCGGAGCTCCTCAGAGCGGGGTGAGGGGGCTTTTGTGTTGATGGAGAGAATGCTGTCACCTCTGACAGCTCCACTCTCGGGTTCAAATACTCTTCCCCCAAAAGCGCCTCTGTCGGTCTCAGCACCATCGCTCCCCCCAAGCTATTGCAACTTCCTCTGCCTTCCAGGCCAGACTCCCTTTGGATTGGATTTGTGCAGCAGCCACATGGGTAAGGCCTCGGACATGGCCTCCCGGAACAGGGCTTCCTTTGGGTCCACTGTTCTGAAGAGTTTATTCCCTTCGGCCACCCAAGAAAGAAGGTGCTAGGGACGCTGTCACAACCAGCATAGAATGAAGGCAAGATAGGACAACGTAACATTAAGAAGTTATGTACTCACCATAACGTTCCATGTTTGTTGTCTGTCTCGCCTTCATTCTTGCGTCCCACCTTCCTTCCCCCTCCTTCACTCCTGGAGGATCGGGCAAATTATTTTATCTATAATTGGATTATGGAGTCTCTATTTTCCCTTCTGGGTCTTATATTCACAAGTTGTTTATTGTTATTTGATATTTATGCTTTCTGTTGCAAACAAGATCTGGGTAATCTTCCCTGAGCATCATAGGATAGGGCATAGCCTCGAGCCAGTGGAAGCTCTCGAGCTTTTGAATTAGGCTGAGTCAGAACTGATGCTCTGGTCTGAACCCAACCAGCATAGAATGAAAGCGAGATGGTCAACAAACATGGAACGTTATGGTGAGTACATAACTTATTTTCATATACAAATGTCTCTAGGGGTAAGAGCTAGATTTGGAAAATGTTATTTCTCATATCAGAAATTTGGGTTATTTACTATTTGTGTGCTGTGAGAGATGGTTGAATCAGTTATTGTCCATTGTAGAAAAATGGAACAGTACAAAGAGATAGTAGAGAAGGACATGATATTTCATGTTGCAGGCATCATGGTATTGCTACATATGTATAGAAATGTATTATGTATGTAGAGAGTAACAGTACATCATTTCTTCCTTCTCCTCAGTAGTTACTCTTATTATCTTTAAGGCTCTTGTTTGACCTTTGTTTTTGTGTTTTTTTATGGACTTCTATTTCTTTCTACAATAGGGGGCCAATCCTCCCCTGAGCTTTGCCTAACATATTGTAGGAATGTTTACGTGTCTTGATGATTCTACACTGTCCTGACATCAGTGTGCCTACTAGGACTGGGCACTTTTTAATCACAAGCTTTGTGCATCCAGACATCTTTTTTTGTTTTATAACGTACGTCTGTCCGTTATATATCCTGTATAAAATACAGTCTACATATCAGTGTCATCTTGGTGGGATTTTGTAAAGATAGGGTCCACTTTGTGAAGGTACTCACCAAGACTTAAGGATGAATTCATTTCTAGCTGTACTACTCTACTTTGCTTACTGATTTCATTCTCTCCCCAGTGCAAAGAGATGTGGGATACGTAGAGAAGGACATGCCATTTGATGTTGCCAGCATCTTTTTATTGCTGCATATGTATAGAAATGTATTAGAATGGGAGTGCAAGAATGATTGCACTCATTGTTGTCTCGATTTCGTAAAGCAGAACATGCAATCCTCATCTACTGCATTTAAAGGATGTTGTCTCAAGAGTAATTTTTTTGTATGAAATTATCATTCTGAGGTCATGTGTTAATACCTAATTTCAGTTTCTGACTGTTTTCGCTATCTTATTCCTGATGTTATCACTTTATTACAGGATGTTTTGTAGTTCAGTAGTTGTCAGAAGTTTATAGAAAATAATGATGCCACCACTTCGATAAGGCTGATTTCTAAACCAGAAGAGTTGCTTGAACACAGCAGTTCTGCTTTTTCCCTGCTAGAAGTGTTTGGCAAATGGAGTCTGTCTTTAGTTGGGTCAGTGTCTGTATGTCTAGAAACAGAAGTTTGTCTGTGTCTTAATGACTAAGTTGCATATTGCTTTGTGTCATTGTGAACATACATTTATGCAATGCATTGCTTTATCAAGGAAAGAAAAGCAGGTTTTAGTAGTGTCATCATCAAAAAGTGCATCTGCCCAGTAGCAGTTGAATTCCACTGCTTAACTCTGATGACTAATGTACAGCACACAATCCTGACCACTCATATAGTGGTCAGTTATGTGGTGGGCTTGGAGAGGGCAATAGTTCACTATGATCTTACCATGAATAACTTCACTACAACCTTATTAATGTTATTTCTAATAATATGCTGACCTCAATCAATTGGGTAGTTGTATTACTGGTTGACATTTTTCTTTATGAAAATCAGGAAAATACAATTTAAACAACACACACAGCTTCAGTAACTGCTATGCCAATACTGACACAGTTGTCGTTTTTCTTTTGGATTTTCCCGGTTAGGGATCGCCACAGAGGAACTCCGGTCCGCTAATGATTGTCAGTAGGTTTTTACAGTGCCGAGGTGCCAGCCCGACGCCAGCCTTCAACGATGGCATGCCCATTCACGTCTTTTGAACGCCACTCGACCGCGAGGAGGACATGCAGACTCCACACAGAAGGCGCTCCAGCCGAGAATCGAACAGGAGAACCTCTTGCTGTGAGGCGACAACGTTACCACTGCACCACTACGGCTGTCTGAGACTTTATCTTTCCTATCATATATGTGGGCTGCTTTACAGTCCATCTACAGGTGTTATTCATGTTATGAAAATATTATGATTGTCTTGAAAACTATGTAAATATACAGCATGGTCTTATGTGGAACATGCACTCATACATCACATTAAGAAATTAATGCAAAACATGTGGTTAGTATAAACGAGCATTCTTGTAAAGGTCTACATAGCCCAGTCATAGTGCAGTACATTTACTGAATTCATAGAGATTTATCTTGCCTTAGCTGATTTCTGAGTCACAAATAACAAAAAAAGATCTTTTAGGGATTTGGCACGGAAAAAGTAAATTTCTAACACTGGGAAGGGCAAATGTTAACTGAGAAACTTATTTCAACAAAGATCTTTTCCAAAGAAGTCCTGAGTCCATCCATAAAGACGTGTGTGTGGATGGGGGGGGGGGGGGCTTGCCACTGACAAATACACATGTTACAGCACGGCATCCAAAACTGACTCGGCCCAAATACATAAATGAGGAAGGGCTGGACAGTTCAGAATTTTCACATTGCATGTCTGTCGTAGTGCAAATACAAATGGAGGTGATACTGAACCACCTTACAGCGCACTCTGTGCTTGACTTGACAGTGGTCAGTGAAACAGTAGCTAGACAACAAGTGTTAACTGTAACTTTCTCTGCTGATGCTGCTGTATTACTGAGAGTCTCTTCTGTTTTCACTGGAGGCTGCTTTGGGTTGTCAACAGGTGATCACTTTTTTTTTTAAATTGCATTTAATATAAAGTATAATTCTTTTCAAAAGATGAATATGCTAGATCTTTTTAACTGTTTTGCAGCAAGCTATTTTAACTACTCTGTGCTTTATGTAGTAACTTGCTTCAGATGTACCATTTTGGTGGGTTTAGTGATGGTGATTGGGCTAACAGCTCTCAGCGTCTCTACATTTACCTCTCTTGCCTTTGATGTTGGAGGATCAGCAGATTGTAGGTTCTATTCCCACCCCATGTGATTGGATTAATTTTCCATTACTGATGCTGCAGTGCAACATTAGGAAGTACCATACTCCTGAGTCAGCTGGCCTTTTGATGAGGCATTAAACTGAGGTCCCATCAGTGTGAGTTGGTGGCAATTCAGATGGATGTAAAAGATCCCATAGCACTTATCGAGAGTGTAGGAATTTCATGGGTGCCCTAGTGAAATTTCCCCTAATTAGTATAAGTGCCACCCTAGGTCTCTTCTGAAAAGAGGATGAATAGAGAGTGAGAGAGAGAGAGAGAGAGAGAGACGTAGACAGATAGATATGTTTTAGGTTTGTTGGCCTGACTCACTTTTCAGTAGAGTTTTGCTGCATTTATCATATACCTGAAGGGCGCATGTACCAGTAGTGTCTTTAATGTGGATCTGTAAATAACTTGTATTAAACTGAAATATTAACTGAACCCTAATTTATGGTGAACTGAAGTAGTAGTTAAACATCTATCTTAAATGAAGGCAAATACAAAGAAGAGACAGTAGTGTTATTACAAATTGTAAAATAAAATAAACATGTATTTTTTGTGAGCTGCAAAAAGAAAATTAAAAATGGTCTGCTGTTATGCCGTTACATCAACATTCAAACACTCACTGAAACAGTATTTGTAATCATGTAAAAATAAAGGAGATTTGTTCATGTATGGCTCTTACTTTTCACTGATCCCACTGGATCCATTACGAGAATTCAAAGTAAAACTTCCTGCATGGATAGACTATAGATGAAATCACTGAAACCATTTTTTACAGGAGATAAGCTCTCCTGTACTCTTCATGTGGGGGCTGTCTCCCTCCCAAAACGCACACACAGCTCCTTAGTTGTATGTTTACACCAGTTTTGGGGGAAAAAAGAGAAAACACCCAGTAAAAGCAAAATCAAGCTGACACAACTGCAGTGCTGCAGTAGAGTTGACTTAAAAGTAAAAGCATTTTTGGTGATATGCCTTCAACAAATTTAATTTATCCATTTTCTCTGTGTTTGAGTTCGGGAAGTTTTATATTTTGTGCCCTGTCTGCCTTTCTGCAGATACATACAGTCACTGATTTATTTCAGTATTATTGTCTAGTTAACATAAATCAATTTCTTAGGGATATTAACAAGACAAATGATAAGGAGGGACAGTGTAAGAAAACATTGCATGGGGACCAGAAAGAGAAGCCTGGGAAGCTTCCAGGGTCCTGTATCCCTTAGGGAGTAACCATGAGTACATGAAACCTCTCCCCCGCACATCCTTGTCCATTACCCACACCACAAACATAACAGGAAGGATAATCCAGTGCATAAGAAATTGATAAAGCATTGTAGTACAGAAATGGGTAATGCAGATAACATACCTACACACTACCGCTCTTGTAATGTAAATAAATGGAGCAATTTCTCCCCAGGCCTCCCCAAAAAATGGGTATTATCCAGTTGGGATTTCCCAGTAGCCAATGACAAGTAAAGAAAGAAAGCCAAGACTGTCGGGCATCCTGTCTATACCTCGAGATTCATTGCATCTATTCCCTCACATCCTGCAGGACCATTTACTTTTAGATGTCTTAGAAACTGTTCAAAAACAGGACCATAACAACAGGTTGTATTCAAGACTACTCCTAGTACCTAGAAAGAAAGATCCGCAGATACCCATCCTGGTCCTGTCAAGACTGAGCTCCCATCTCAAGGTCCCAGAATTCAAGACGCTGACTTAACAAGTCACCTTTCCACTCTGTGATTATCACCCTGAATCTCAAGGGCATTTTATCTTCATATCCCTACAATTTGATGCGGAGGTCTGTCTCTATCAGTTTAGTTCCTTGCTGTTTGGATTGCCTACTTACACCTAGGGTGTTTATAGAACGCCTGGTTCCAGTCATTAATGGCTTACTAAACAGCAGTAATATACCTCTACCTTGACAACTGCCTCATTCAGGTAGTATTCCTGAAGGAGGTGGAGAAGACCTTGACATTTACCTAAACTGCTTTTAAAGTCCAGAGTTTACTTTAAACATCTGCAAGTCAAATTTCATCCCTTCCAAAAAAGTAGTGTTCCTCAGGTCCTGACTAGATTCCAGCAGCTAGAGAATGTACCTCTTTCCAGACAAGGGAGAATTTCTGGTTCACTACTTTCAGCAGGGAATTGTTGCTGGCTCTGGGATTCCTGGCCTCCACAGTTGTGATTGTTAACTTAGATTGCACATGAGAACTGCAGTGGTACCTGAGGATATACCTACCGTAAGCATTCAGAGTGTCTGGAGGAGATAAACCCTGTACTATCCTGTATCTTCAGAGAGCTAAAATGGTGGTCCAGCTAGGTCAAACTGAACAATGGTGGGTCCTTCAAATAAGAACCCTATAGTCAAACTATGGATATTTCAGACCTAGCTTGAGAGGTGCTGTCTGGAGGCCTCAAACTGCAACTTGCTTGGGGTGCAAATCAAGGCAAGAAGCACAAAAATGTAAAGTAAATTATGGCCCTGAAACAGGCACTCAGCAGCTTCAAGTCCATGTGGAAAGTAATAGTTTAGTAGATGTCGACAGACAAATGTTACTGTAAGGTACTACTTCAGCAAACTAGGGGAACTCAGTCCTCTTCCTTGTGCAAGCTGACTATGACTGCGTGAGAGATGGTTCTTCAATTTCAGATTACCCTAAGGGCAGTCTGCATTCTATCCCGATTGAACCTATCAGTAAACCCACTCAGCATGTACCAATGAATTGCTAGTACACAGGGATTTTTCTTCAGATTATTCACAGAGGGCAGGATACATCAGAAAAAGACTTGTTTGCCTCTGAATAACAAACTGTATCTCACAAAGAATCTTGGATAGTGAATGCCTTCTTCTTCAATTAGACATGTTTCTTTCTGTACTCATTTCTAATACTGCTGTTCCCCAGAATTATCAGGAAAGCAAGATAGGAGGGACTACAGAGGTTCCTGATAGCACCCTGTTGGTCCATATAGCATTGGTTTTCTTCAGATATCCCTGGTGAAATCTTACATTCTGCTTTTGGAAATTGGCCTCTTCACTGTGAAAAAGGGGACCCTGATACACCCTAAACTACAGACTCTGCATTATGCTGTTACCATTTGAAATGCTGGAACCTGCCAGAGCAAGTCCTGAAATACAGAGAGAATGAATAGCCGAAATATCTAATTTACATGTTCTGAGAAGCCATTTCTTGAAATATTCCCTCTTCTCTGAGGTATGGTGATCTTGGAGTTGATATTTATATATATATATATATATATATATATATATATATATATATGTGTGTGTGTGTGTGTGTAGACAGATAGATGTGTGTGGGTGTGGGGAGCTTTCCCTCCACCCCCTGCTTGCTTAATGTTGGGAATGACACTTCACTTATTTCTGCCATGTCTGTGATGCTTTGGTTAATGCCATCTTTTCTGTCAGTCCCACTTGTAATTATCACCAAGTGGCACTGCTTTATGTATAGTTTCCCTGCTGATGCTTTTTATAGTAATCATTTGTATTTTTAGTATAATTTCCTTTATAGACATTGCTGCTAGTGCTAGGGTACTTAGGTGTTGAGTTGGAACTTTTCTTGTCATATTTTCAGATTGGCATGTGAACTGAAGTCATTATCCTTAATCATAAACATATCCTAAACATGAGCCAAATAGAACCATAAGGCATTCTTTAACTATGTCTGCAACCTCAAAGCTAATACACAATTTCTGCAGAGTTGACTGTTAATGGAGCCACCTATACTGAGACAGAAGGTATAGCAAACCAACTGGCTAACAAATTCAGCTCCAGCTTACCTTTCTGTCCCCCTCAACCTCCCCTCAGGAGATACCATCAAGTATAACTCCCCCTGCTATCACTATGGACAAGGTATTTAATGCTCTGTCTAAGGCAAAGTACACTGCATCAATGGGCCCAGACAATATCTCAGGATGCCTTCTAAATAGCTTGAAACATGACCTATCAGGTTGTCTGGAATTGCTATTCAACTGTAGCCAAAAAACAAACTTCATGCCTCACAAATGAAAGGAGCAATTGACATCCCTCTGCACAAAGGTGGGCCATCTACAGACCCTGGAAACAACAGACATATAAGTCTCACTAGTCTCCTGTACAAAGTCATGGAAAGAATTGCCATGGAAACCTCCAGACACTGGGCCTAGCCCAGTTTGGTTTCTTCAAGGACAGGGCATACCTAGTCAACGTGGTGGACTTTTTTAGCAGGTCACCAAAGCAATGGATGAGGGCAAAACAGTTCACACTGCCTACCTTGACACAGCAACTCACTCAGGCATTGTTGGCAAACATAAGGCTAGCTGCCTCACAGGCAGGACCCAAGTTAGAACTAGGGACTGTACCTCTACAAGAAGGCCAGTCGTAAGCAGACACCCTCAGGGATTGGTTGTGGGACCTCCTGTTTTTGGCATTTACTTCTGTGAAGTCAGGGTCAATTTCATTGGCCTCTGGCTGACTAAATTTGCAGATGATTGCAAATTAGGAGCAGTCATAGACTCCCACACCAACACAAATGTTCTACAGGAAGAGCTGACACAGACAAATAACTGATGTCAGAGCCATGGACTAAAATAAATGCCAAGAAATACACAGTAGTATCTTCTGGGAAGTCATCCACCCCTGGTGACTGTCATATTGAAAGCATTATAGTCTGGGCAGAAGGGAGCATAGCTAGTAAACCTGTGCCAGCCTTTTCCCCCAGAGGGTGTGTTACTGTGTGTGTAGGTGTGTGTGTGTGTGTGTGTGTGTGTGTGTGTGTGTGTAGGGGTGTGTAGGTGTACGTGTACACAAATCTCCAAGAGTGTGTGTTGGCTACTTGGGCAGGGGCATGAAGCACTGGTTGGACAGTGAGATTGTTTGAGGACTTGGCTTGGAACCCTGGCTAAGGACTCAGCACTGTAGTTGTGCCACTGGGGAGTCTTATTGGGGATCTGGAAAAAGAATGAAAAAGCAGCCCCAGGCTGACTGTGATGTCTGTGTACTCTTAAGGGAAATTGCACTTTATTGTGTGTGTACTTGTCATCCTCCAGTGTGTACATCCCACCCTTTAAGAGTTAACCCAATTGTTAGAGACTTGGGGTCACACACAATCCATCTTTTGACCATCATGTGTCTGCAGTAGTGAGGAAATCATTCCATGCTATGCAACTTATAAACAAAGGTATGGCATCTAGGTCTAAGGAGGTAATTTTTCCACTGTGTTTGACATTTTTCAGACATATCGTTGAGTACAATGCCAGCTTTGGTACGTACCTAACCAGGCATATCCAACAAATGGAACATCCACAGAGATTCCTCACTAAAAGAATACAGCGCATAAGTAACATGTCCTGTGCAGACCACCTGAAGGCCTTGTTCTTATATTCTGTCTCCTACATGGTGTTGAGTGGAGATCTCAGCCTGGTGTACAAGGCATTGTCAGAACCTACCCCTATGGACCTCCTGCATATCTGCAAAACAAAGAACACAATAATTACCCATTCTAAAGACTTAAACCTTGCCTGTGATGTAAACAAGACCTGCTGGAGAGACAAGTAAATATCCCAGAGACGACCCCTTCTCTGGAGCAGGCTTCCCATCCATGTGAGGCAGAGTTCTTCCCTAACCCAATTCAAGTGCAACTTAGACAGTTGGATGAGAATAGGAAATTCATCCCTGATTTGGCACCTGTGTCTCTAATGGACACAGGCAGGCTGTGAATGGTTCATCTCCCAGGGCCCTGCTTTTAAATATTTCATCTCTCTAGCCCCTGCTTACACTTATCAAGGGTACCAGAACCTGCCAGAGGTTTGGGATGCATGGCCAGACTTAAAAAAAAGCCCTTGTGGTCTTTAGCCTAGTACACACCTGTGAACCTTTGATGAAATTGAATAGAGTAAGATAACACCATTGTGCACAGCAGGATAGAGGATTTTGCCATATACTTCTTTGATGAGGAAGGATCCGAGCCCACCTTGACTGTATTGTGTTCTGTTTTGGGAGCTACTGTAAGCTTAACTCTTTATGAGCAGTGCTCCAAGCCTTGATGGATATGAAAGTGTTAAGTTTCACTTGAAAGTGTTTGTGTCTGCCTTTCTTCATTTTTTTGCAACAGGGTAGGCCAGCTGAGACCAGATCTGTCCCTTCAATGGAAGCAGTATAGGAACAAAAGAACGGTAAGCAACTTCTTTCAGCATGACAAACTGTTTATAAAATAGTAACCCAGCTGTACTGTCCTTTTTATGTGTTGGTGTGATGTATACTGTTTCTGTGTTATTAGCTGGTATCGTTCCATCCTGCTTTAAAGATTGAGAGAGTAGTTTAGAGCAAAACCAGTTTGAATTTTAGGTATTATAGGTCTCCACTCATCCAAAATGTAAAAAGTATGACAGCTGTGGACCAAAGTTGTATGTTGTATGTAACGCATACCTTAAGTTGTGATGTTTTTCATAATATTGTTGTTGCAGTGTTCCTCACAAATGGGACTTATCTGCCAGGATACCTGTACACCCAGCCAGTCTACAAAGCTCATGATTCCTTGTACACCGTACATTTGCTTGTGTGTGTGTGTGTGTGGGGGGGGTACACAGACATTCCAAAACTTAGAACTTTCTTGCTGTTTGTCTGCATATGCAGATTTTTTGTCATCATCTTGTCTAGTCATCCATTTTAGTCAGCTTAAGCGCAGAGACTCAGGAAGATAAATAACCAATTGTGGATCCTTCCTCTTCTCATTAACTTTTTTTTATGAGAACATTTTCTTATGCCTTCATGGATGTTCCAAAATTCAGAATGCTAAAACTTCAAACTCTTACCTCTTCTGTATCCTCAACCTGTATTGGTCACTCTAAATTTAATGGATGCTTATGTCCACATTCACAAGAATCATAGATCTTTAATTTATTTGTTTATTTTTATTTAACATTTGCTTACCAGGAAAATCTGACTGGAACAGAGCCCATTTTCAGTGGAGGTCTGGGTAGAAATGCTGCACAATGCATGCCTTTCGAATGTGGGAGGAAACCCACGCAGACACACAGAGGAGATGCAGACTCCACACAGAGGGTACCACAGCCGAGAACTGAACTGGAGAACCTCTTGCTGTGAGACAACAATGCTAACCGCTGCACAACTGTGTTGCCTTATTTTGGGATTGCATTATCATTTTACATCTTTGTCTTTTGGACTGTCTACCATTTCATTAGTTTTTACCAAGTGCCTTTTTCTAGTACTAGCATACTGCAGACTTCAAGGCATGCACATTTTCCTTACCCAGATGATAGTGTTTAGTGACTGGATGCAGATGAAATTAGACAATCAGCTTTAAAGTATACAGAGATCTACTTCACCTTCTTGGATTCACTCTGAACCTGAAAAGGACATCCCTGCAACCTGCTCACAGAGTGGCATTCTTAGGATGTCTCTGAAACACTTCCTTAATGACTGACTCCTTTCCACTAGAGACTATGCAGACCTATCATCTCTGTTTTCCCAGCCTTTCCAAACAGTAAATGATTTCAGCAAGGGAATTTGTAAGGGTTCTGGGTTTCATGGTTTCATCCATTCTGATTATTCCATTCCTCATGCCAGGCTTCTCCCTTTTTAATTTGTCCAAGTCTTTTGGGTTTCTAATACCATGATGGGACTGGACCCCAATCCTAAGTTGAATTACGATTAAAGTTCATGAAATTAGTATTGTTTCACTCTTTGATGTTAGCCAAAAGTGCTCTTTGCAGCACCCGCAATGTGCCCAGTAATGACTCCTCCTGCAATTCGTATGGTGTTACATGAATTGGTAACATATCTAAATACGATTGTAAATTCTTTTTTTATAAGACCAGTTCTCCTACTACTATTTGAACTGTCTGGGTATCTTTCTTCCACATGGTTCTCGTTTCTGCCTGCAGATCGAGGTATTTTATGACTTTGTGTCTCTCTGTACACAAGACACTGTAGTCAGTAGGTGTGGCGATTTCAGTGATCAATGCTACTTTTGTCTTCTTTTCTTGGACCACTAAATCCGGTTTTCTAGCATCTGTCTTTTGGACTGTTGGTCTTTGGTGATCCCATGTGATGTAAGGATTAACATGAGGAAGATCTAGTGGTACCTCAAGTCAGTTTGGGCCCAACACTCCCATCCTCTTTCATAGGCAATTGCAGTTTTTGCTTTGTAAAGAAGTACCTTTGAATGCTAAATCACACTTGCTTAATTGAGTGATCTCAACTGTTTCTTGCTTTTCTGTGTGCATTTCACTGTATTTAAAAAAATACTCTTCCTCTGTTACTGCTGTTAGACTGTCTTGGAATCACCTTCAGCAAGGGATTTCCAGCTAGCTGTTTAACTTGCTTGCTTGCGGTAGCATTGCAGTTGAGTTTCAGTCTTGCATTTGTACATTAGATGTTTGCCTATTCTGTCTGGGTTAGGCATACATAAACAAACTGGTAGTATAGCCAGCTTATTGACCAGAGGGCTCATTAGTTATTTTACTGTTTTTTTTTTCTGAGCTGCTGTAAATTTTGCATGTTTGTGTTGGTTAGCAGTGCCCTGTATGGTAGCAAACACCTAGAAAACAAATTTTCCCAATACAATGGTCAGTAAAACTGAACCCTGTAAAGCAGCAATATAGAGCAAATACCTTGGACATGGGCAAGCTAGTTGGGCGTCGAGTGGGAATAACTACCAATTTAGTAGAATTCACTATTGTGTAAACATTAAAATTAGTAGAATTTAGTACTGTAGATGTACTTACACAGTGACACTGGTGGCTAAATTCTGGCATACAATTACACAGTGGATTGTCGAAATCATGCACACAATGCACACACATAGACTAAGGTTACCATACGTCCGGGTTTCCCCAGACATGTCCTCTTTTTTGGGCTCCTGTCCGGGTGTTTTTTGAAAATTCTGCGATTTGTCCGGGTTTTAAAATCCGGACAAATCGCAGAATTTTCAAAAAACAGACATCCCTGTTTTGGAGTCTTTCTTCCGCTTTGTTTTTTTTTTTTTATTGGCTCATATACCGGTATACGAGCCAATCAAAAAGCGGAGCTCTGTTCAGTGCGGAACTGCTTGATGTTCCGCATTGAACAGAAGAGGGTCCACTGTGCGAGGTTTTGATTGGTACCGCGTGCCAATCAAAAAGCGGAGCTCTGTCCAATGCGAAACTGCTTGATTTTCCGCATTGAACAGAAGAGGGTCCGCTGTGCGAGGTTTTGATTGGCTCATATACCGGTATACGAGCCAGTCAAAAAGCGGAGCTGTGTTCAGTGTGGAACTGCTTGATGTTCCGCATTGAACAGAAGAGGGTTCGCTGTGCGAAGTTTTGATTGGCTCGTATACCGGTATACGAGCTAATCAAAAAGCGGAGCTCTGTTCATTGCGGAACTGCTTGACATTCTGCATTGAGCAGAAGAGGGTCCGCTGTGTGAGGTTTTGTTTGACTCGCATACCGGCGACGAAATAATATGTGCTGCTACCAGCACATATTTTTTCGTCCTCTTTTACATACAATCAAATATGGTAACCCTAACGTAGGCTAACATATACTAAGGCGCTTAAAAGCAGTCTTTCTAAACAACAAAGATCTCCTAGACTGCCTGTCATCAAAACTATGCCACAGCAAGCCCAAAGGCACTCAGAAAAAAAATCTTAACACTTCACATTCTGTCACTGTCGGCAGAGCCTCAAACACTAAGCCCCTAAGCCAAGCAAACATACTTCCTAGGACTCTCATCATAGGGAACTCCATTGTAAGATATACTGATGCCCCTCTACCAGGATGAACAATGAGAAGATAACTTTTAGTTGCTTATCTGGAGCCAGGATCCACTAAATCATGCAAGTACTGAAGTCATTACACCACAGGTACGAGAAAGATTCTATCATAGTCCACATAGATGTAAATGACCTGAGATGTACCTTTCTGGACTTTATGAAGAGAGAAATTATGGAGCTTTCAGACTATGTGTCTCAGTCTGGTATGAGCAAAGCGTTGAGCAGATTATTACTATCACCAAGGATGATGCCACAATATGAGCAAAAACTGATTGACTCCAGAAATACAGCCAGTTGTTGAAATCATTCTATGGAATCCAATATTTGTCAGCTATGGAGGACATGGCTGACAGACCATGTTGCTTTGTCAAGAACGGTCTGCATCTTTCTCCTCTAGGCTTTCGAATAATAAAACTTTATCCACCCCCATAGTGCCTTTTTAAGCAATGCCAAATTGACAAACCAACCTACGTAGCGAAATCTACTCAACTGAACGTCAAAGTATTATTGCTCAGTGCCAGGAACCTAAATAAAAAACAAATACACTCTCCAGCCTTCCTCACTCTTGAGAATATAGACATCTGTGCAGTCACAGAGACCTGCTTTAAAATGGCAGAGAGTACTCCAGCAGTGCAGAGTTTCAGTGCCTTCTACACTTTTAGACCAGTAGCTGCACAGACAGTGGCTAAGGGTGGAGGTGCCTCGATATACATCAAGTAGCAAGCATACCTCTTTGGTGGTCAAACAGGATGACATGCTGGAGTTCCACCACATTAAGATCACCATAGACAAAATCCTGTACCATGTACTAGCGAGCTATAGGTCACCCTCTGTTTCACAAGGAGCTTTCAGTGCATACTCAGACCTACAGGAGACGCTTACCTTCCAACCTAATACCCAACTCAAGGGTGATTTTAATTATCCCTCTATAGACTGTGAATCCTACACAGCCTTATACCTAAAGGTACAGGGATTCCTGGACTTCCTAACAGCAAATACCCAGATGGATGGAAGCTTCTACTTTTCCCTGCCTGTGTGCTCTCTGGCTTTAGAAGAGTTTGTCTGAAGAAATTGGAGTATCTACTCTTATGAAAGCACTCACAGTAAACAGCAACTATCTATCTATATATATATATATATATATATATATATATATATATATATATATATATATATATATATATATATACACACACACACAAACACATGTATATGTAGAAATTATGCCAGTACAGTCTGTAACCATATGGGCAAATTCTAGGCTATCAGTCTGCAGACATTAGAAGCCTAGTCAGTAGCCCATATACAGACGTTCTCTGCAGCCTTAAGGAAGACAGTACAAGAAAGACCAGTGGACAGTTTGAAGCTACCTGTCTAGTTACCTAGTTACCTAGTTTAACTTGAATGGGACAAGCATCCTACTCTATTTGATATGCAGAGGTGGGGGGATATGTAGGAATTTGAATCTGCCACAGAAGTTGTGGGGTGTGAGGGTGCAGGGGATTTGTCCGCCTTGCAGAAAACACTTGTTTCAAAAAGTCTGGTTACTTTGAATGTAACAGGTAACATTTGAGATTGTAGGAGCTAACACTTGGCATATGAGGGATCATGTGACTATCTCTTGTAGTAGAAGACCAGCCTAGTTAACATGTCTATTTGTTCTTTGGCCATAGAAGATTTGACGAGGTGCTGATGATTCAGAACACAGACTAGACAGGTTAGAGACTTTACTGGTAGCATAACATCTCTGCAGAATTGACAGACTTCTTGCTCTTTAACTGGCATAACTGTTAAGGGTTTTCTTTGAACCATGAAAAGTGTCAGGAATGCTATATAGTAATGGTGCTTTAAAAGTGATATTTCTAAATATTTTGTATTGTATAATTTATGGAAAATGTGATTCGTGATTACTTTACAGTTACATTCTGCAGTGTGCATTGATGCATTTCTTTTTTATGTTCTAATGTAGGAGTGAAGTGCATAGTAATAGCTGAAGTAAATCCAGTCTTTCTGACCCTGGTTGCGCTCATGTAAAACTTACAATAATGTTGCCAGTTTTAAATAAAGTATATTTATTTTATCTCACTTTATCCTGAATTGCATCTTTCTGTAGTGGGACAAGGTGTACAAACTCATATTTTTTTGTCCAGCCAAATAAAACATAAGTAACTACTGTCTTTCTCAAGTTTAAGGGATTTGTGCAGTCATAAAATGTGCTTACATAAACCAGAACCAGTCTGACATTTGTGGAGGTTTGGCTGTGCCTTTTTAACCAAAGCATAAGGACAGAGTGCTGTCTGAGTTGAACTCTGCACTATTTGTCTGTTACACTCATCTTTATTCAGCATTCTTTTGTTGCAAAGCCAGCTTTTGCTCATGCTAAGGATTCGTCCATCAGGGCCTACCAGACAGAAAGTCTTCCATCCATCCTGTTTTACCAGGCCAGTCGAGCAAATGCCATGACCATCTTTTCTCAACATATGGTTGCCTAGTTTTGTCATTTTGTGAGAGTAGCAAGACATTAATTCACACTTCTACCATCCAGATTTATAATCAACAACTCGGATGAAGTGTCTTCAGGCAAAATATATCTCTGGCTAAAGATAAATGTGCTGACTGTCACTATTGCAAGAAGGCATACAGAAGTAATTGCAAACCTAGTAAAATTTAGTTTAAGGTAGAAGTACAAAAGGCAACTTCACAATTTGATTATAAAGTGAAAGGGCATACAGGCAATGTGTCACATAAGAGACTGAAGAATGACAAGTGACTAAGCAAAGCAACACCCCGATTAAGAGAAATGCAGAACAGCTTAGTGGTTAAGGTGTCTGCCTCACAGATCCAAGGTACAGTTCTGATCCTTACTCACTGTCTTTGTGAGGGATTTGCATGTTTTGTCTGTGTATGCATAGCTTTTCACCAGGTATTCTGTTTTCCTCCCTCCTCTCAAAAATGAACAGTCTGATCGGCTACTCTGAAACTGCCCCTATATGTTGCATTTACCCTTTCCCCCAGTGGCCTAGTTGTGCTGTAAAGGACCCATGTTGTGCACTTCACTTACCTGGTTAACGAATGAATTAATAAAAAAATTGGGAGTTAACAGCTATGTGTTTTGCTAGGGAGGAATGGGGGCACAATGGGCTCAAGTTTAGCAGATGTGATTCATATTTGTCATAGGACTTTATGGACAGAATCGCTGACTCTCATTAAAGTAGTTATATGTTCTGTACTGGCTGGTGTAAGAAGCTGTTTCATTTTTCTAATTAAATGTTGTTTTTCTTTCAACTTTTCCCAGTTAGGGGTCGCTACAGTGGAACTCCGGTCCGCTAATGTAGATTTTTTTTAATGGGTGCCGAGGTGCCAGCTCGACACCCAACCTTCCACGAAGGCATGACCATTCTACGCATGTCTTTCGAATGCCACTCGACCGCGGGGAGGACATGCAGACTCCACACAGAAGGCGCTCCAGCCGAGAATCGAACGGGAGAACCTCTTGCTGTGAGGCAACAATGCTACCGCTGCACCACTGCGGCTTATCATTTTTCTAATTAAATAATTAATAATTAATTTACCATTTCTGCACCCTGCTAGTGCATCTAATTTGTTTCATGCATTTTACACTTATAGGTTCATTGTTATATACTAGGCTAGCGCCCATCAGGACCTGTATAAGCCTGGGCATGTAGTCCATCCCAAATGTGTCCCTATGTGTCATGGGTGTTTATTAGAAGGGGCATTTTAGGAAGATTTTAGAGGTTGTGTGGGAGGGGAAGTATGTTAGTTTGAGCACTACTGTCTGCCTTTTTCAGAGACATGGGGTAGGTGCCAAATAGGAGTGGTCCCAGCACAGAGGTATGAGGTACACTTTTGGTTACCAATCTTTTAGTGGAGGTGGTATCACCAGTCCTGACTTCCTGAGTCCTGTCTGTGAGCCACGTAGTAATCCTCTGAGTTATGTAAGGCTTTATTCCCAGTTCGGTGAGTTTGTCAACTGTACCCATTTAGGGTATTGTTTTGAATGCCTTGGCAAGATCCAGATACTGTATATACACTCTTTTCTCCTCATTCATTATCTTACCTTTTCAAAGAAGTTCACAAGGTTTACTGTGCATGATCATTCCTTGACAAAGCCAAATTTTGTTGGATCCAGTTAAGGTTGCCTGCACCTTTGGTGATCATTTCCATGAAAATTTGTTCCATGACTTTGCATGTTAGGCTAGTCAGACTAATAGGTCTATAGTTTCCATGTCAGTTTGATGGTCCAACCTTGTGAAGTGGGATAACCATTTTGGTCATAGTCATCCATTTTTATGAAACAAAGCCTGTTTTGAGGCTGTAGTTGAAAAGTGTCACAAATGGTCCTGACAGGTCATATTTCTAGCTGCTTAGGAGTCATTCCGGGATATAGTCAGGGCCCATTCAGGCTGTATTTTTGGGCTTAGCAAGTGCTGCCAGAACCTGCTCCTTGTTAGTAGTTGGGGGAGGGGGTTATGCTAGTAGGTAGTTTAGGGATGGAGGCAGGGGGAGATGAGGGGTGAAGTTTGAGCTGAATTTGTCAGCCAGTAAATTCACTATGTCAGTCTGTTTCCGGTAGGTGGCACCACTGACCACCAGTTTGACATGCTGATGTGTTCTGCCTTTGAAGTTTCTAACATAGCTGTAGAAGGACATGTGGTTGTCATTAACCTGTGAGGCTATCTTTACCTCTTAATTGGCTTTGTTGGACTTAATTAGTTCATTTAATTTCCTGTTTAGTTTAATTAGAGAGCGCCTATCATTATGAGAGTTGCTGTTTCTGATTTTAGCCATGACTTGTTTCCTTTTGTTATATAACCTGTTAAGGTTAGGATTCCACCAGTGTGGTTTGTTTTTAGAGTTTGTTTTCGGCTTGCTTCTAGTAAGTAGAGCAGCCTCTGTACAGTTTATCAAAACTAAATCCCACAAAACTAGCAGCTGAGAACCTCCCAAATGAATACCTTAAAACTGCAGCTGAAGCCCTAGTCTCAATCCTGATGAACCGATCTTTATCTGAATGCTATGTCCCTTCATTATGGAAAATATCCCACGTCATTCCCCTCCACAAAGGGGGCCCCTCCACAGAACTCACCAACTACTGGCCCATAGCAATTCTCTCTCCTTTCTCCAAAATACTTGAGAGATGCATTCACTCTCAAGCTCTAAATTACCTCCTTACTATAACAACCTCCTATCTAACACACAACATGGTTTCCGGCCATACCATAGCACGACCACTGCCTTACTTGCTTTTATTAACACAATCCTTCAACATAAAAACAATGGGTATTTCTCCTCTGCAATTTTCCTATATGTATCTTAAGCATATGACATGGTCTCACTTAAACAACTCATCTCTGTTCTCAGTAATCTCTCCTTTTCTCAGTCTGTCACAGACTGGTTCCAGAGCTACCTGACTGACCGCCAGCAATCCGTTGCTTGGCATAATGATATATCCCCCCAACTCCCTGTCTCAGTTGGGGTTCCCCAAGGATCCCATCCTTGGACCCTTACTCTTCTCCATATTCATAAATAATCTAGCCTCTGCTACCAAACAGGCCGCTCTCATACAGTATGCAAATGATTCCACCATCATCTGCTCAACCCATTCCCTGCCTGAACTTCAAAAGACCACACAGGAAGCCTTTTCCTCAGTTGAAACTTGGCTTTCTGATGCACAGTTAATACTTAATCCATACAAAACAAAACTCCTCATCTTCCAGCCCACCAAACACAATCAAAACACCCCCCAATTTAATATTACAGCCAATGATAAACACCTGTATCCCCCCAGCAGACAACACCAAACTACTTGGAGTTGAGATTGACAAAATCCTCAAGTTTGACATGTACATTTCATTAACCATTAAAAAAGTACACAAAAAAAACTAGGAGCTTTATACAGAAATGAGCAATTCCTCACCAAAACAGACAGGATTTCAGTTGCAAATGCCCACCTAATATCCACCCAACTCTACGCCAATCCAATATTTACCAACCTAAGGCAAAGCGAATTAAGTAAACTCAAGACTTGATACAACAAAATAGCAAGGTTTGCCACTGGTGCAGCCTACCGTAGCCACCACTGAACCTCACTTACTGAACTTGGCTGGCTAGACCTCCCTCACCTCCTTCAATGGTATCAACTCTAACTCGCCCACAAACTAGTAAATCATCCTCTAAACGTCCCATCCCTCCAAAATCTACTCCAGCCCTATCATACCACCAGACCACGATGCTCCATCAACAAAAATCAATTACAGGTAACTAGAACCAAGAACTCTTCTCCTTCTCCATAGCTAAATTATGGAATACCCTTCCTCACACTATAACCTCTGTGTCATCATGTACTAACGTCAAAGCTGTTCTAAAATCTCATCTAAAAGAGCACTGGACATGCCCCTGTAACAACCCTTAACTAATATCTCTACCCCAACCACCCTAAACCTATCTTCCACCCTACTAACTATCTTTGGTTACACCCAACTGCATTGCTTGTAAACCTATATCTCAGCTGTAATCTTAGGTGCTGTTATTCATGAGTAATATCTGCTAGCTTAACTATTAGGATACTTGCCATCATAAATGACACTGATGCTATAAGTGTGTAGTATATACTCAATTGTCCTTCACCTAAATATATTATTCATTTTGAACTATGTTTGTTTTACTGCTGTTGTTAAACACAAAAACCTACCTATACTTCTTGTTATCTTGTAATTAAATGATGTTCTTCGTGTTTCATTGTTGCAGTCATCACATTTGGATTATCAGCTTGCAGGTTATCCCTCAGTCAGCCTGATTATCAAAGTCTTGGGTCCTGCGTCGGTTGCTGTCTCTCTCATCTTCCATGACGTCAGGTATTCAGGGGTATAAAGCATGCAGCCGATGCCATTACATCAGTCTTTTTTGCCATGCAGTGCCCAAAGCAGAAGCAGTTCGCAAGTACCAGTCGGCCGACTCCAGAAATTTTCATTTTCGAATTTCAGATCCAAAGTTTTCAACTAAGCTAAGTACCCCATTGGGGATCCTTTTTCTTGCTCTAAACCGATGTCAGTAAAAGTTAATAATTGTATTTCTTGTGGAAAGCAAATACCTCTTAAAGATTTTCATTCATACT
Source organism: Protopterus annectens (assembly GCF_019279795.1). Taxonomy (NCBI): domain Eukaryota; kingdom Metazoa; phylum Chordata; order Ceratodontiformes; family Protopteridae; genus Protopterus; species Protopterus annectens. Next base: position 1,309,656,384 of record NC_056726.1, read on the forward strand.
GCATTTCTTGCCTAGGCCTAGACCACGACATGCCTCGCTGTCAGTTTTGTGCCTTATTCAAATTTCGTACTATTCATTGTCTGTTCATTTTGGCATCTAAATACTTTGGTACTCAGTTCAATTATCTAGAAATGGCTTCAGTAAGCCACCCGACTACCGACATTCCAAAAAAACGCAAAGATAAAGACAGAGACGACGGACCGCATAGGTCCAAAGCTGCCGATGACGCTTCTCCCAAGCTAGTCGCCAGTTCGCCAGTACTCAGTGAGGTGATTTTGCAGCCCCTGATACCCGCTACTTCAGATTTGCAGGCCTCTACTGAGACCCACTGTGGAACCTGTGGATGTCTCTATCTTGGATGGGTCCAGAGCCGCTGTGCAGGCACCGGCTTCTGAGGGTGTATGCAGGCCTACTGACTTGCATATTAAACCGATGCCATCTTCTTCTTCAAGGCCTAAACCTCGATCCATGCCCAGAAAACTGACACCCAGACCGCATGGTCAGGACCCTATGCCTGAAAAACAAATGATAAGAATGGCTGAAGACCTTATTACTCTAATTAGGGGAAGCCACCCTTCTCCCTCTAGGAGACCTAGGACTGGTTTTCCTTCTGATTCTTCTGATCAGGATTCTGAAATTTCTGTTTTTTTCTGAAGACCAGGATTTGCCCTTATCTATCTATTGAAGATTCTGATGCAGAGGACTCCATTCCCTCTGCTTCCCCTCCAGAGGAGTTCTCTTTTGGTGAAACCTTGCATACTCTTAGGGAGCATTTCCACTGGGAAAGCCAGGATTACTCTGACTCTAAAAAGAGGCTTAAGGAATTTTTACTCCTGCCTCAAGACAGGCCTTTAGCTATCCCGCCTGCACTGGACATTGTAGATGATGCCTTCTCGGAATTTAGCCTGGCCCCTGACACTTTACCTCCTGCTGCCAGAAAACCTAATAGGTATTATAGGGTACCTGACTCTCACAAGTTCCTCTTTAAAAATCCTACTGTGGATCCTGAGACCATTTCACAGGGTCCCAAGGGCATTAAGGCTACTACTGCCAAAAACCCTACCCCCTCTGATAGAGATTCCAGGGCGCTGGATAGATGGGGTAAGGAGGTATGCACTTCTGCAGCTTTGGCCATCATATGTTAAAGTATCAGCAGCATATTATTGGATTGCTTAAACAGAAAATGATGTTGATTCCTGACTCTGCTGAAAATAAAGAATTACAGGATTTAATGCATTCTGCTGAACAAGTTGGAAAGCATACTTTGCAATGTGGTTTTGATTCATTAGAGGCATCTTGCAGGGCTGCTGTCACTGGGTCTGTACTGAGAAGGCATGCTTGGCTTAAGGAGCAATCTTTGCCAGATCATGTTAAAGCTAAATTACTGGATGCTCCCTTAAACCAAGACCACCTGTTTGGCAACAAAGCAGAAGTACTTAAAAAGATGAAGGGAAAAGCTAAATCTATGCAAACTGTTAAAGATTTCCTGCAAGTACAGCCTCCCAGATTTAGTAGGCATTGGCCCTCTAAGAATTGGTCCTTTCATGCCTCTTTCAGGTCTTCTCAGTCCAAACCCAGAACCAGCAGAACACCCAGGGTTCAGTCCCAAGGTACTCAAAGGCCTAAGCAGTGGAGGACTCCCACTTCCAAAGCAGGGAGTAGTAAGTCTCCCCCCTATGGCAAATTGTCTCAATGACTTAACTTTAAACCTTCCAAGCCCTGCTCATCTGACTGTTCCTTTATGGGGAAAAATCGCCCTGCATGCAAAAAATTGGGAACTCATTACCCAGGACAAATAGGTTTTAAATATAGTTAACCAAGGATACAGATTCCACTTCCACTCCTTACCAACCCCAAACGGTTGGCCAGACCTACCCCCAAAATCAGTGGGCAGAGGCTCAAAAGCAAGTTCTCTTTCTTTTAAGCATCAGGGCTATTCAGCCTGTCCCAGAAGAAGAATGGGGCCAAGGTTTTTACTCAAGACTTTTCCTAGTACCCAGAAAAGACGATTCCTGGCGTCCTATCCTGGAACTGTCTATTCTAAACACATTTTTGGTAATCCCAAAATTCAAGATGCCAACTGTTCATCAGCTGTTTCCCATGCTAGGCAAAAATGCCTGGTTGGCAGTACTGGATTTAAGGGACGCATACCTGCAAATCCCAATAAGGGAATCTTACAGAAGATACCTACGCTTCAGAGCAGGCTACATGCACTATCAGTTCTCAGCACTGCCCTTTGCTTAACTGCTATGCCCAGGGTATTCACAAAGTGCCTAGCTCCAGTCATTGCATTTTGCAGGCAAAGAAATATCCAGATATACCCATACCTGGACAATTGTCTAACTCAGGCAGAGAGCCAGGACATACTATTAAATCATCTGGCATTTGTAAAGAAATTGCTACCTTCTCTGGGGTACACCATAAACGAAAAGAAATCACATCTTGTACCCTGCCAACAAATTGCATTCCTGGGAGAAAGCTTGAATACAACTTCCCAGATGGCCTACCTCATGCCAGAGAAACAAGTTCATTTGACAGCCTACTTCAGACTGCTAGCCACAAAGACCCAGCTATCTGCAAGGAAAATACTGCAAGCCCTGGGGCTCATGACCTTTTGCATTCTACTAATTCCATATGCAAGACTGCATATGAGGAAACTACAGTGGTATCTAAAAAGCCTATGGTGTTAACATTCTCAGGATCTAGAATCAATGATTGCTATCATACCTTGTCTAAAGATAGAGTTCCTTTGGTGGGCAGAGGCCTGCCACCAGAACAAGGGACTGCCATTCATTCTACCCCCTGCCGCCCAAACCGTAACAACAGACGAATCAGACTATGCATTGGGGGGGGGGCTCACTTGGCAGGGCAGTGCATTCAGGGCAAATGGAACCCAAGTCAAATGCACCTGCATATCAATCAAAAAGAAATGTTAGCTGTACAGAATGCTCTGACAGCCTTCAAGGACCACATTCTTCCAGAACAATTAGTGGTAAAGATGGACAACACCACTGTTATGTGGTACATAAACAAGCAGGGGTGGAACCGACTCATACCCTCTCTGCAGACTAGCCATGGCTCTGTGGAACACAGCCTTGTGCTACCAAGTGCACCTACAGGCTCAGTTCCTGCCAGGAATGCTAAATGCACTGGCAGACGACCTAAGCATAAATTTCATGGACCCACATGAGTGGAAACTGGAACCAGAGATATTCAGCATGTTGAGAAACAAATGGGGAGCCCAGAGATAGACCTGTTTGCCTCCTCTCAGAACTGCCAGTTGGACAAATTCTGCACAAGGACTCCCCACAAACAAGCTTGGAGAATGGATGCCCTGTCCTTCACCTGGAAAAACTTATAAGTTTATGCCCCCCCCCCCCGCCTCTCCTCTCCAAAGTGCTACTAAAGATCAAATAGGAAAAACCAAGGGCAATACTGATTGCCTCAGACCGGCCATGCCAACACTGGTAGCCCCTCTTGCACGGTGTGTCACTGCTGGCACTATGGTACCTGCCTCAGACCCCTGCCCTGCTGTCTCAGCTGCAGGGCCAGATTCTGCGCCCACAGCTTCAAACCCTGAACCTTGCAGCCTGGCTAATTACCTGATCTCTCCATTACCATCCCTCAGTAAGCAAGTGATGGATGTCATTGTGGAGGCAAGGAGGCCTAGTACTAGAAAATCCTATGCTGAAAAATGGAAAAGATTCTGTTCCTGGAGCCAAAGTCAGGTGATGGGCACAGCGGTGCCCAATTTACCTCATATTCTTCAGTACTTAACTGAGATGCTTCACAAGGGCCTTTCCTTTTCTTCCAGGAAAATTCATGCCTCAGCCATTTCAGCACATTACAATACAGAGCCACTCCTCTTCTCTCACCCGTTGCTGAAGCGATTCCTCAGAGGGGCCAAAAACTTAAGACCACCCAGGAGAGCCCCTACTCTAGCCTGGAATCTTAACTTTGTATTGGAAAAGCTCACTTTACCCCCCCCCCTTTGAGCCAGCCGCAAATGCAGAGTTGAAATTCCTTTCTTGGAAAACAGCCTTCCTTCTAGGCATCACTTCAGCAAGAAGGGTGTCTGAATTACAGGCCCTCATGGCAGTGGAGCCTTTCATCATCTTTCATGCAGACAGGGTGTCCCTCAAGACCAAACCCTCCTTTATGCTTAAGGTGGTATCCATTGTGGCCCTTAATCAGTCCATTCATTTGCCAATCTTCTTTTCTAATCCACAGAACAAAGGGGAATGAATACTGCACTCCTTGGACGTGCACAGACAACTTAGATTTTACTTGGACAGGACTAAGCCTATCAGGAAACTTGAACAGCTGCTGGTTGCATTTGCTGCAGGAGCAGAGGGGAAGGCCATTTCAAAGCAAACCATTTCTAAGTGGATAGGCCATCACATTCATTTCTGCTGTAAACATCATGGAAAACCTACTCCACAGAGGCTAAGACCACATTAAACCAGGGCTGCATCTACCTCTACAGCCTTTCCTTAGAGGTGTCCCTACCAGGGACATCCTAGAAGCTGCTACCTGGAGTTCTGTACATACCTTCATCAAGCATTACCACTTGTCAATTTTTTTTTTTTAAATCCAGAGCTGGCTTTGCCACTGCAGTCTTGAAGGGCCTTATAGCTGGTCCTAATGCTATCTAATTAGCTCCTCCCATCCTTAGCTTTGGGAATCTACCCAAATGTGATGACTGCAACAGTGAAACACGAAGAACATAGTACAGTTGTGTACACTTACCATAAATGTAGATGTTCGTGTGTATTCACTGTTGCAGTCCTGGTTACCATCCCTCCAGCCCCCTGTCTTCTATTGACTATACCTATTCTTGTTAATATGCTTTAAGCTTTTTGGTGTATTTGCTTTTTTGTTGGAGGTGTAACTTTGTAGATGATTGCTTCCCATTATGGGGGGCACCTGACATCTGAGGCAAGAAAAACTGATGTAATGGCGTCATCTTCATGCTTTATACCCCTGACTACCTGACGTCATGGAAGATGAGATAGCAACTGACACAGGACCCAAGACTTTGATAATCAGGCCGACTGAGGGCTACCTGCAAGCAGATAACCCAAATATGATGACTGCAACAGTGAATTCACTCGAACATCTAAATTTATGGTAAGTGTACACAACTGTACTTTCTTTATTGTGGAGCTTTTCTCCCCAGGCCTCCGCTGACAAAGGACCTGTGTCCAGTCGGATTTTCCCTGTCAACAGATGTAAATAAATACTAATAAATAAATAATTTACCTCATTGTACAGGGTCTCTGTGAATAATTCTGCATATGCTGTTGTGACATCTGGGTTAGTAGGGGCGGCTCGTGGCATCGGGCTGCCGGACTGCAGCCCCCTCAAATTAAAAAAGAAAACAAAAAAAAAAGAAAACAAAAAAAAAATTATTTTTTTAAATTTCGCGGACTTCGCGCATGCGCAGTAGTCCCAACTACCGTCGGTCTATGCGCATGCTCAAGGCAGTCCGGAAGGACCCATAGAGGGACGCAAGGAGACGTCTGTGCACTTTTAAAGTGCACAGACATGCTGGGAGGATATATCGCATCCGGACTGCAACAGCAACAGCCAGAACAGTCTCGGGAGGGAGCTTGGGATCTCGTCGGGAAGGAGCTTTACTGGGATCTCATGGGTCTTTGTGAGTATTGCGCGGGCAGGATATGGTATGGAGAACAGACAGGTAAGTGTATGGTGCATTTTACTTTATGTGTTGGTGCTTTTAACTGGAGTTGTGTATGTGTTAGCTGGTGCTTGTAACTGGAGTTGTGTATGTGTTAGCTGGTGCTTGTAACTGGAGGGTGTGTGTGTGTGTGTGTGTGTGTGTGTGTGTGTGTGTGTGTGTGTGTGTGTGTGTGTGTGTGTGAAAATGCCCCAGGTGCTCATGGTGGTGTGGTAGGGAATACCTCAGGCTTGAACCCTGTATGCAGGTGTTAAAGACTTGAGTTCCCACCCACCACCATTTGTAAAAAATTGCAGATTTTTGCCTCATATTTGATCTGATCTGTTCCTCATAATATCTGTGGTTTGTAAATGTTGCAATGCTTGATATTTGATGGTGTAGTAGTAGCATTGTTGCCTCACAGCTGCAGGTTCTCAGGTTTGATTCTTGGCTGGGGTTCCTTCTTTGTGGGGTCCGTATCTTCTCCCTGTGTTTGTGTGGGTTTGCTTTTGTGTCCTCCCATGTTACAAAGACATGTCTGCATTATTTCTTCCTGGGCCTCTGCTGAAAATTGTTTTTGTTCCAAGTCAGACTGTCCTGATTAACAAATGTTAAATAAAATTGACAGGCATTTGAATTTCAGACTTCAAGTTTCTGAATGTTTAATTCCTTGCAGATTTGATGGTGCAGTGGTAGTATTGTTGCCTCACAGCTATAGGTTTTCTGGTTTGATTCTTGGTTGGGGTGGCTTCTGTGTGGAGTCTGCATCTCCTCCCTGTGTTTGTGTGGATTTGCTCTGGTGCCCTGCCATTTTACAAAGACGTGTCTGCAGTATTAATTCCTGCGTCTCTGCTGAAAATTGTTTTGTTCTGTCCGCAGTAAAATTGACCGGCATTTGAATTTCAGACTTCAGGTTTCTGAATGTTTAATTCCTTGCAGATTTGATGGTGCAGTGGTAGTATTGTTGCCTCACAGCTATAGGTTTTCTGGTTTGATTCTTGGTTGGGGTGGCTTCTGTGTGGAGTCTGCATCTCCTCCCTGTGTTTGTGTGGATTTGCTCTGGTGCCCTGCCATTTTACAAAGACGTGTCTGCAGTATTAATTCCTGCGTCTCTGCTGAAAATTGTTTTTGTTCTGTCCGTAGTAAAATTGACCGGCATTTGAATTTCAGACTTCAGGTTTCTGAATGTTTAATTCCTTGCAGATTTGATGGTGCAGTGGTAGTATTGTTGCCTCACAGCTATAGTTTTTCTGGTTTGATTCTTGGTTGGGGTGGCTTCTGTGTGGAGTCTGCATCTCCTCCCTGTGTTTGTGTGGATTTGCTCTGGTACCCTGCCATTTTACAAAGACGTGTCTGCAGTATTAATCCCTGCGTCTCTGCTGAAAATTGTTTTTGTTCTGTCCGCAGTAAAATTGACCGGCATTTGAATTTCAAACTTCATGTTCTTCAGAATACATAGTAGCACAACCTTTTTTCTAGCAATTTTCTAAGTTTATAAGATGAATATTTTAAATTTGTCCCTATTTTTGGGACTGTATTCCCCCATTATTGGCTTTGTCCAGGTTTTTGTGCTAAGGTTGACAGCTATGGGAAGAACTGAATTCACTGAATATGGACTGTAGAATTGTGCATATTTACTGATAAAGGTGCACTGTAGAATTGTGCATATTTACTGATAATGGTGGACTGTAGAATTGTGCATATTTACTAATAATGGTGGAATGTGGAATTGTGCATATTTACTAATAATGGTGGACTGTAGAATTGTGTATATTTACTAATAATGGTGGACTGTGGAAGTCTGAGTAGACTTTTTTATGATAAATGTTCTCAACTGGGCAGTTTTGCCATTATGGGTGCATATGTTTTGTTTCATTGCTTACTGGAAAAATGTTCAAAACAAATTTAAAACACCCTCCAACAAGTGTACTGTATTGTACACACACATTTTAGGAACACTAGTATACTTGGGTGGTCATTCTAAGCTGTATGGAAAAGAGCTATTGGCTATCTTCTTCTGGTTTTCTGTGGGGAATAAGGTTGACTCCAGTCAAAAGAGGGATACTTTGTAATGTAAAACTTGCGGTGGGGATAGTTTGTAATGTAAAATGGGGGGGGGGGTGAATTTAATAAATCCAGCTGTTATCTTAGCATTGATAAATGTATTTTGTGGCTTTAAAAAAGTGTCTAAAAAGACAGTACTAGCAAATATTTTATTTGAAAAGTATAAAGGTACGTGGATGGGTGGGGTAAGAAAAGGAAAAAAGAAACAAAAGGTTTGAAAGAAGAGGAATTTGGAAGTAAAATAAAGGCATGTAGAATTGAGACAAATGAAGCAGAGAAGGAAAGAAAGGAATGGTATAAAGATTTTTGAAAGCGAACTATTATATTGCTCTGTGGGAAAATGGCGGATGAATACCAGAAAGTAATAGGAAAAGGCAGGAAGATTTCAGTCTTATTTATTTATTTATTTATGTTTGAAGCAAGTGATTTTCTGCTGAGCTTGTTACTGGGCAAACTGCCAGTGAAAGTAACAAGAAATATAAAGTGCGAGAACAAAGAATCTGTAATAGTGAAGAGAAACTGCAACATTGTTTTAGGATTGTAAAAATAAATAAAGGTTTTTTATATTATTCAAAGATGTTTATGACTGAAAAGTATTTAAAAACATTGATTTGCACATGGTGTTTTATGGGAAATATAAGGTTGTGAGTGATAAAGAACTTTAAATTGAAAATGGACTATAATTGTATTCATTGCTGTTTGGTGTTTATGGAAAAGAAATGTGAAGAATTGCTGTATAACAAAAGAAAATATGTGGAGGAAGTAATACGTGGTATAAAAATGGTTATGGTGGAAAAGATGAGTGGATGAAATGGGTTTACACTTATTTAGTGAAGTAAAAGTGTAAAGCGCTTTATTGAGATGTGTGACTGTAATGAATGTGCAAGTAATGAAAGAAAGATGGAGAAGTGTTTATATAATAAAGTAACCACTACTCTGTTCAGTAGATGGTATGGGATCTTTTACATCCAGCGGAGCTACCACTGACTCAAGCAGATAGGGCCTTGGTTTAATGTTTCCTCCAAAGGATGACACATTCAGGGGTGTAGCATCTCCTTTAAGCTGCACTGCAATGTCAACAGTCTATCTACCTCTGTTGAGTATCTCAGTTTGTAATCATGCTGCAAAACGTTTAGTTGCTTTTTGAATTGACATTCAATAAACTGTGATTGTTGTGATATTAAATTGTGCATTTTGCAAGTACAAGAAAATGTTTTGTTGGTGATCTTCGATTCTTATTTTAATGTTGATTCTTTCGGCTTTTCCCGGTTAGGGGTCGCCACAGTGGAACTCCGGTCCGCTAATGATTGGCAGAAGATTTTTAGGTGCCGAGTTGCCAGCCCTGACGCACAACCTTCAACGAAGGTACGCCCATTCACGCATGTCTTCACACAGAAGACGCTCTAGTTGAGAATCGAACAGGACAACGTCTTACTGTGAGGTGACAACGCTACCGCAGCACCACCATGCATGAGTAATACTGAATGTAAAATCTGCGTTTGTTTAACATACCATTTTTATGCCTCAGTAGTGAGAACATTAGATATACTGCATCACGTATTCCTAAAATATTGTTTTCTTTTACTTACTATTTGAAGTTAGGATGGACAGCATGTAGGTACTTGCTTATAGTTAGTCAATAAAGCTAGTTCTGGCTTTCTGTTGCAGTAAAAATATTTACACAATACTATTAAAATTTCTGTTTAATCAGAAGTTTAAGTAAATTTTCATTAAGAATATTTAAAGATGTTTAATACTCAGAAATTTTACAGTGTATGCACTAAGAATATGTAGCTGTTGCTAAATGCTAATTTATATAGAAAGTCCATATGTACTTCAATAAAACACTTAGACTTGATATTAATATGATTTTTTTTATGTAGAAGCTTAAGAGTGTTTATACCAAAGCAATTTAAAACCTAGGATTAAAGTTAAAAGTGTTACTCGTTTACCAGTTAGGAATGTATTCCGTAAGAGCATTCAAAGATGATAAAAGTTACAAGGGGTTCAAGAATATTTGCATTAAGAACATTCAAAAGATGTTACTAAGTACTATTTATGCAGTAGCCTAGGGTGATTTACTGTGTTTTAGGGAATCGAATATTTACCATCAATTTATTTATTTATTTTTATTTATTTATTGCATTTGTTTACCAGGATGGTCCACTAGGCCAGAAGTGCCCATTTTTAGTGGACGCCTGAGGAGCTCCACATTTAAGATGGTACACATACTATACAGGGTATATAAATAAGTAACAGTTGGCACATATTTATAGTAGTTTACAAATATAATCACACTTAACATACAGTACACATAGATACATCTAGCACGATATGCGTTATACAGGGTGTATAGATGAACAGTCATTTCATATAATTAGTAGCTTACTTGTGTTATGTAGGACTTCTTGCAGTGGGAGTAGTGCAGTTACAGAAGTCAGTTATAGAGGCTGAACATTATAACATCTTTAGGTAGAGATCAATCAGAGAGGTTGGTTAAATGTTTAATGCTATAGAAATTGGGTAAATTCTTAGTGTATTGAATTTATATAATGGTGAGAAAGGCTATATGAGTGCCTGACTGTCTAGGGTAAGTGTGAGAGGACAGTTAAGCAGAGGGGAGATACATAATGAATAGGTGGGTGGTAGCATAGGAGTTAAAGGGGGGGGTGGGAGTAGTGTGAGTAGAGGGGTTATGTTATATGGGGGGGGGTTAAGCAAAAGGCGATACAGAGTAGATGAATTATGCATAAGGAAATAAAAATTTGCATTATAAACATGAAGTGCATGGAATGCTGTGGTTACATCCTGAAATGGGGGGAAAGACAGAGTTGTTAAGCACTTTTCTGACATCAGAAGGCACTTGATAATCTTTTGTTAAGCATGGGTAAGTAGTGTTTAGCACTAGGCTTAAGCTAAAGTGTGGCAGAACAAATGACAGTTAACAAAGAACAATGTCTGAAGCTGACATCTTTAAAAGCTGTTAAATAATTCACGCTACCACACTTTTAAACAAAAACTGTCAGAACAAACTGTCTGATTTTAAAACTGCTTGTTCCTCGGGGGTAAATTTTTCTTCTGCCTGCTGTGTGGCAGCAGTAAGGGTTTTACAGCTTTCAAACCTGTTTTGTTCAAAATTTAGATCACTGTTGTAGTATCCTAAACTATATGGACTATCCTTGCCTAGGATTTGTCTACTAACCAGCTTTCAATGATTTACGGCACTTTCCATTCACCCAAACAGTCATTGGCTTTATCAGAACCTTGTAAGAGGTAGTTTGTGCATCAAAATCTTCAGAGCTTTCTTGCTGCTGAAGTGCTTCACTGCTGTGGACTTCATGGGTCTTAGTCAGCTAGCAATCCTTTCAAGGCTGGGGAGATAAGTTCATTTCTGGAGAAAACCTTCTGCTGCATCAGTTTTATCATTTTTTTTCTATGAAAGTCATTATTTTGTGTTTAGAAATACTTTGTGCTAGAACTGTCATGTAATCGAGGAGATCTTTATTTATGTAATACTTGTGGGGCACTACTGTGTAAAAATGTTTTTTATTGACCTGGTCGACCTGTTTTTGAAGGATAAGTGTATATGGGACAAGATTTAGTGCTTTTGGGGACCATCCCAGAAAAATGTATGTCAGAACCTTCATTTTTCCTCTTAGAAGGTTTACTGACTCACTCATGCTCTGCTATCTGATCTGATTGCATGAAGCAGTTGTGAGTCTCCATGATTCTTGTTTTACCTGTCCACAAGTAGAAGAAGAAAAAGAAGAAAACTGTTACAGAGTCTTTGACTATCCATCTGGCTCCATCACTATTTCACCTGCTGGTGGGTGACTGTGGTGTAGCCAAAATCTGGTTCCATGTATCATCTGTCTTTTGCTTCTGGCAGCTTTGGTATTGGTGTTTGGGAAGCCACTAGGCACCAGGAGATTGCCACTTCCTCTGCACTGTAGCATTGCTCTCACCAGGCAAGGGAGAGACACCCTTGTGCTTGAGGGAGGGGGGAGTGAAGGTGCACACTTGATTCCTAGGTGAGTGCTCCTGTCTTGGGATGGTCCTTTTCCATAGAGTCTCCCAGGAAGAAAGAGTCGAAACTTAAAAAAATGTTTCTTCAACTATAAACATAGAAGATTTCCTGGATTTGCTAAGGGATTATGTTATCCTTTGAGAAGTCATCTACTCTGGGAAACTACCACATTTATAATATGCCCCTAAGAGTTGCCCCATTTGTTCTGGATTTGGCAGCTTATGTGAACAATGACCTAACTTTCAAGCATGTGTCCATTGTTGTTAGAAAGTCCTCCTGTATTGAACATCTTATAAACAAAGGGATTGGGTCTCGATCTAGGGATGACATTGTCCCTCATTAGATAACCATGTATTAGCGTCATTGAGTATAATGCCCCATTTGGCAGATACCTGTGCAGATAGATAAAGCAACTGAAAAGGATACAAGTCCTAAACAGTATGCCCTACATGGACCAATTCAGAGCCCTATCACTGTACTCAGTATCCTACAAACTGCTAAGAGGTGACCAGTGTCTGAAGTACAAGGCATTCTCTGGCCCAGTACTGTTAAACCTACTGTGCATCAGCAAGTCAAATGGCATCAGGAATACTCTATCTAGGGATCAACCCTGCTCTGTAATATCAACACAACAGTTTGGAGGGGCAGGTATGTCTCACAGGAAATACCACTGTCTGGCACAGCCTCCTCGTACATGTAAAACAAAATTCAGCCCTGGCCATATTCAACCATGATTTGGATCTACAAATGGCTAATGGAAATTTTATCCCAGGGCTTTTCCCTGTACAACTAATGGACAGAAGCAGCTGCTAGATATTTTATGTCATGCATGGGTCCCCTGAAACTATCTGTTGAGCGATACCTGTTATTTTCACATGTAACTATCAACCATGGGATGGGTAAGGCCAGTCTAATACCAAATGGGATAAGTTAATTCATGTACCAAAAGGGAAATTGGCTAGACTTAAAATGGCCTGCAATGGCAGTTAACCTAGTATTTATCTGTGGACCTATTATGAATTGTTTTTAATGTGTTGAACCCTGGTTCCTTACTATATTCTAATTGAAAAAGAAAAGATTTTCCTTACAGTCTTTCAGTGATTTCTAGTCGGATAAACATGGAGGAGCGGGTAGTGTGATTCTTCAGTTAATTCTCTTCAAGCTGAAGATTATAATACTGAGGAGTGTCTTTTTTCAGATTTCCATGCAAAAGATTTATCTTTTACTGACACTGTTAACAAAATGAAATAATTATTTCAATGGGAACAGAATGAAATTCGTATGTCCTGGCTAAAGTATTTTAATTTGTCACAACTGGAGTTTTCTTCAACCTGCTGCTGCTCCTCCTGTACTGTCTGCCTTTAAGGATGTTCTCTTAACAGCTTGCATTATGTCTGATACCCTGTGCCCCCCCCCCCAAAAAAAAAAATATATTGTAGGTTATTTAAAGTCCCCAGACACACACAGATTCTTGTTCTCTAACCCCAATCAGATCCTGCAGTGCTGTATTTATGTATGTCTTTTGCTTAAACATATCGTGAATGGTAGTAGTCATCCCTTCTGAAAAGGATGGGAAAGCTGTTGATAGATTTGATCATAGGATCATAGGAAATTACTAGACTAATGGCCCTGAGGCCCTTTCAAGCCTAGTCAAGAGTTTATCCTCAAAAAAGAAACCTCAGTCAGCACCTGTCACCCCTGTCAATGAGGGGGGGACACAGGTAGAACCCCTGAGACAAATCTGTGGTTTCCCATCCACTCATCAATGTTGCACCTGAAGAGGGTCAGTGAAGTACTTTGACTTGTGGGGGGAGTCTATTCCAGAGATGGGGCAGCCTCTGGGAGACAAACCTGTTTCTCCAGCAGATGTTAAAGTCACATATTAGATTTAAGCCTTTCAATCGGGTAATGCGCGAGGAGTTAGACTTATGGATATGGATCATCTCTAGTAGAGCAGGGTCTGAGATTGCCTTGTAGGCGAGACACAGATTATCTCTGAGCAATCTGTATGATACCAAGTAGAGTGGTAGTGATTTGAGCCTGTCCACATAAGACAGGTGTTGGAGGCCATGGATTCTCTTTGTGAGGTATTTCTGTGGCCTTTCCAGTTGGTGCAGGTGTTTGGAGAGGTACATACCAAATGGGGCATTGTACTCTGTTATTGGCCTAATGAGGGAGGAGTACAGAGAGGTAATAACCTCCTTTTTTTCTGGATGCAATCCCTTTACTTATGAGATGAACCAAGTAGAAGTGTTTTCTGACCACTGCCGCTACATGATGATCGAATGCAAAGTTATCAACGTGAGTGCCCAGGTCTCTCACCACAACTTGTGTGCTTAGGGGGTTCCTGTTGATGTGGTAATCAGTAGGGGCTGTGTTTTTGCTGAATGGTATTTTAATAAATTTTTTTGCTTTTAATTTAAGGCTATGACTTTGGCACCAGTTATTTGTTGCTGTAAGACCCTCTTGTAGTATGTTAACATCATTTGGGTAGTCACTGACAGCACCCAACTTACAGTCATCCGCAGTCTTGGTCAGCCGCAGGCCTTTTGTCTTTGCCTGGACCTCTGAGAAGTAGATACCAAACAGTAGGGGTCTCAGGACAGATCCCTGGAGAACACCACTAGTGACAGTTCTGCTGTCGGAGGTGGTGGCACTTGTTTTGTCCTTGTGTGTTCTATCAGTGAGCCAGTTGGCCACACACCTGATGAGATAGGGATTTACGCCAAGTTGTGTTAGCTTTTTGATGATGCCCGAGTGGGGGATTGTGTCACCAGCTTTGGCCAAGTCAAGGTAAGCTGTATGTACTGACTTTCCCTCATCCAGGGGCTTGGTGACAGTCTCAAAAAGTCAAACAGGTTCAACAGGGAAGATTTGCTCTTGACGAATTCGAACTGGGTGGGGTCAAGTGCTTGGAGATTGCCTATGTCCTTGCTTATGAGGTCCATTGTAATATGCTCCATGGCCTTACATTGCCTATGTCCTTGTTTATGAGGTTCAAAATAATATGCTCCATGGCCTTACAGATTACACTTGTCAAGCTAATGGGGCGATAGTTTCTAGGGTCAGTTGTGGCACTACCTTTGTGCAAAGGGATGACAGTGGCAGTTCTACACTCTGCTGGAATGAAGCCTGTACTTAGGCTACGGTTGAATAGGGTGCTCAATGGCGAGGCTAGTTCTTGCTGGAGATGTTGCAGAATACAGCCTGGGATACGATCAAGTCCCATGGAAGCTGTGTTCTTTGCCTTGGATAAGGCCTTTAACACTTGATCTACAGAGATGTAAGGTGTATGGCAAGTGTCGAGAATGTTGAATGGGCCCTTGGGGGGGGGGCAAGGGGGTGAAGTTTGCACTGAACCCATTTCCTAGCAGGTTGGCTAAGTCAATAGGGTCAGTATAAGTGGTACTATTAAGAGCTAATTCGGAACAAACCTGGGCCTTGCCATGGAGGTTTCTGACATAACTGAAAAAGACTTTGTGTTTAGCCTTTCTTTCTAAAGTTAGTTTCATAATTGGCTTTGGAGATTTTCACTGTGATCTAATTTGCTTGTTGAGGCTAAGGAGGGAGTTTTTCCATTTGGGAATGTGTGCCTTCTTACCTTTGGACAGCGGTTTCTTCCTTTTGTTGTAAAGCCCGTTGATAGAGGATGTCCAGCAGATGGGTTTGTGTTTTCTTGAGGAGCAGGTTTTAGTTCTATTGGGTATGGCTGAGTCCATCCGGTTGCACTGGCATACTGTTCAGCATATTTGTCTGCATCCTGTGTGGGTGGTGGTGGTGTGAAGCTACTGATACCCTCCCTTAGAAGGTTGTATTCAGTTTTTGAGAAGTTTTTTAGCCTGGTTACAGTGGGGGGGGAGTTGGATGGGATAGACACTTCAAATGAGACAGACCGATGAGCTGAGCTCACCAGGGAAGAACTTACTATGGGGGTGGTGCAGCGGTCGCCCATGTTGGTGAGAACCAAGTCTAGAATGATATCCCCCCTTGTGGGGGATGACACAAGCTGGTCTAGTGCATTAAAATTGATGAAGTCAAGGAATTGTTAGGTGAGTGCATTAAAGCAGGAATAGTTCACCCACTTTATGGTGGGGGTAGTTGAAGTCATCAAGGATCAGGGTGTTAGGGGGTACTTTGATAGAGTCAAGTAGGTCCAGGTAGGAGGAGTTCATATCCTGAACCATAGAGGGGGGGGTTCTATAGCTGGCTATAACTTGCATGGGTGTCTTGCCAATTGTCAGTTGCACCTGGAGATGTTCTAGTGCATCATGCTGGCAAACCGGTCTGGAGGTGTGCTTGTCTTTAATGAAAATAGAAACTCCACCATCCTTAGTCTTCCCAACCTCATTTTAGTGTCAGAATGCATGGAATGAGGTATAGCCTGCTAAGGCAGGCATGCTGTCTGCAGCCTTAAACCAAATTTCCATGACTGCAGAGATGTCAGCATCTTCCAGTGCTAGGAGAGCCTCCATTGAGTGCATTTACAGGGTAAGGCTCCTAGAGTTAAGCAACATGACCTTCAAACTGCTTTTTGACAGATTTTTTATGTTGGAAGATTTGTGTCTGGGACGTTGCCTAAAAAAGGCACAATGCGGGAGCCTTGGCCAGAATCCTGACTCTCATTGGTGACAAGAGGAGGCCATCTCTGGCAAAGCATCAAGGCCCATCAACCATGTCATCCCAGACAGACAGATACTGGATCCGCTTGGAATGACACCAGAAACTAAGTCAATTATTTTTTGCTGGTATTGTGTTATCATTCTTGGTGAAGGTAGGATGCTGCTTAGGCCATACCTGCCTGGAACACACACTGTGACAGCTCAGTCATGTCTCTCTTCATATATTCCAGGGAGGTACGTCTCAGGTCATTCACACCAACACGAACATTGACAGAGTCATACTTGTACCTGTTGTGGAGAGACTTAAGTGCATGCGTGCTGTAGCAATTCTGGCACCTGACAGACAACTGACCGTGATTTTCTCCTTGTTGAGCCTGGTGAGGGGGATATCATTGTGTCTCACAATTGAGTCGCCAATGACTAGTATGTTTGGTTTATTGTTGTGCCTTACGGGCTGTGTGAGTTTATTGTTGTGCCTTATGGGCTGTGTTTGTGAGACACTGATGTGTTGTCTGCTGTCGGTGATGTGTTTGGTGTTGTGTGTGGAATGTTTGTGAGTGTGTTGAAGGTCTCTGCTGTTTAGGTAAGTTTTTATTGAGGACCTCTGTATAGGTGAGTGTATGTTGTGCTTGGCTATGTGATATGGCTGGTGTTGTGTTTGTGCTGGCAGTCTCCTCTTTGTCAGGAGTACTGACTGTGGTGTCAGCGAGCATGGATTCCAGGTTACTGATATAGATGCATTTCTCGCAAGTAGAAGAATCATGTGCTAGGAGAAGAGGGTTGTCAGTGAACATGAGGCAGTTGCTACACTGTCTCAGTATGCCCATGTCGACCAGGCTGACAGGAGAAATTTGAGAAGAGAGTTTATTCTTCTTTAGTCTTAACTTTCAAAATTTTTAACTGCCAGGCTCATGTGTTGAAATATTTACTGGCTTCCTTTTAGAACATGAGAAATCTAACTATTGAGGTTAAAACATCTTTAACTTCCTTAATCATGTCTTCTCAAGTAAACATCCCTTCCCAGTCACTATTTTTTTCCTAGGATGTCTTCTAGAGCCATACCTAGGAAGAGTATTTCTTCTGCTGGATAAGGTAGAATAACACATGGAAATCTTCCTGGACTTTTCCAGCCAATCTCAGGCTTCTGTCAGGGAATTTCTCAGTAGTCCGGATTTCATGGCTTCTGTGGTTCTCATAATTCCCTTAGCCAGATTTTCACATGAGAAGATTTCAGTGGCATTTCAGATCAGTCTGGACTCAGCATCAACACCCCTTATCTTTTCTTCTTTCAGTTCTGGGATTTATCAGAAGGGTGTTACACTGTTGGGTGGACCAGTTATCTCTCAAACCAGGTGTCCCATTCTCCCTTCAGCCTCCCACCCAGTCTATCCCAACAGATGTTTTAGACTTTGCATGGAGAGCAGTTTCAAATGGAGTGAAAGTGCATGGTTTGTGGAACTCCAAAGTTAGACAAAAGCATTTAAATTTAAAAGAAATGCTGGCAGTTACCGATGCCATAAAAGCCTTAAATCATCTCTGTTCCCCAGACCCTCTGCAGGTTATCACAGACAGCACCTCAGTGATATGGTATACAAGCAGAGAGGGAGTAGTAGATCTTATCCCATTTGCATACTTGTTCTGTGAGGCAGCAACTCATCTCAGTGGAACACCTCAAATACAGCTGTTTGCCTCCTTTTAAAAGTTAAAGAAACTCTTCAGGATTCCTTGCAAATAAGCCTGAAAGACGCATGCATTCTCATTTACTTGGGCAGGGAATGTTCTTGTATGTCTTTTTGCACCCCTTTCACTGATATCCAGGGTCAATCTGAAGATACAGAAGGACCTTCCAAAGATCATTGTGGTGACTCCCTTCTGGCCCTGGAATCAGTGGCTCTTTCATCTTTTGAAAATGACCAAGGGCAGTTACCACATTTATCTTTACAAATTGGGCCATTCACACAAGACAAGGGGGTGTTAGATACACCACAGCTTGAAACATCTTCAGCTAACTACCTGGATGTTATGAGTTTTAATACGTTTTAGGCATCTATTTTTTAAGGACTTGCAGCAAGAAAGTTTGCTACTAGGAAGTCATATATTAGCAATTGAGAAGTATTTTCTAGTTTGCCCAGGACAAGAGCCAGAGCCCTTTAGAGGCTTGTATTTCAGTATTTGTGTGAATTATTATCCACTGGCTTTTCTTACTCCTCCAACAGGGTATATTTGTTAGCCATCTCAGCATGTATGCATATGGATCCTCCCCTTTCTGTGCATTCACATGATAAAATATTTTTGAAAGGGGTGTTATATACCATGCCTCCTAGTAAATAGGTGTTCTCCTTGAATCTTAACTTTGTTTCAGGAAAATTAACTCTTGCTCCATTTGAACCATTTCATCAATCTGGTTCGAGGTTCTTATTGAAATGGTTTTGCTGATTGCTGTGTATTCTGGGAGATTATCTGAGCTGCAAGCTCTTATGGTGGGTCAGCCTGATCTCATTTTCCACAAAGGCAGGGTTTCCTTAAACCATTCCCTCCAATGGAACTCTGGAAATTTGCACTATAACTTTCAATGTGCAAAGTCTAAGCTTTTTGATAGAGTTGAATTATGTCCTAACATTTTAAACAAATGCTCATATCTTTGGTATCACAGGGGTTCAGCACAAGCTATTTTATAGTGATTATATTCTTTAGGTTCTAGGGTGTAAATTGATTTTATAACTTACATTAAGTATTGTGTAATATTTTCTAAAACAATTTAGAATATCTTGGCAACCAGTCATCATGATCTTTGTGTTGCACTGTTGCAGTCATTACATTTGGGTAATCTGCTGGCAGGTTGCCCTCATTCAGCCTGAATAACAAAGTCTTGAGTCCTGCGTCGGTTGCTGTCTCTTCCTCCATGACATCAGGTTGTCAGGGGTATAAAACAGGCAGCCGACACCATTTTCATCAGTGTTTCTTGCCGCGCGGTGCCCGAAGCAGAAGCAGTTCGCAAGTGCCGGTCGGTCGACTCCTGAAATTTTCATTTTCCAGTTTCAGAACCGAAGTCTTCAACCTAAAGGTAAGTACCCTGTTGGGGAAACCTTTTCTTGCTCCTTACCAATGTCAGTAAAAGTTAATAATTGCATTACTTGTGGGAAGCAAATACCTTATAAGGATTTTCATTTGTACTGTATTCCTTGACTAGGCCCTGATCACAACGTGCCTTGCTGTCGGTTTTGTGTTAAATTTAATCAACGCACTATTAAGCGTCAGTATATTTTTGCATCTAAATGTTTTGGCTCAAGATTTAACTGTCCAGAAATGTTGTCAGTTAGCAATCCGACTGCCGGAATACACAAAAAACACAAAGAAAAAGACAGAGACAGACCGTCAAGGTCCAAAAGCGATGGCGCAGCTTCTCCTAAGCCAGTCGCCGGTTCGCCTATACTCAGTGAGGTGCTTTCGCAGCCCCTGATGCCCGCTACTTTTAATTCACAGGCCTCTACCAAGACCTATTCGGAGTCCAGTATGCCGCGAGACACTTTAAGTATTGAACCTGCGGATGTCTCTACCTTAGATGGATCGGGAGTCGCTGAACAGGCACAGGCTTCTGAGGGTGTTTTCAGGCCTAAAGATTCGTATATTAAACCGACGCCATCTTCAAAACCTAGGCCAAAATCAACTTCTGTGTCTAAAAAATTACCTTGATCAGGGGTTCCCATCCCTCTCCTGCTAAGAGGCCTAGGCAAGGCACTGACTATGAATCTTCAGGTGAAGTTTCTATTTCTTCTGATTTCTGTTCTGATCAGGAATTATATATTCCACTTTATGAGGACTCTGATGTAGAAGAATCCATCCCTTCTGCTTCTCCACCGGAGGATTTTTCTTTTGGAGAAAGTTTGCGTACCTTAAGGGAACATTTTCACTGGGAGAGTCAGGATTTCTCATAATCTAAAAAGAGGCTTAGGAATTTCCTCCTTCTTCCTCAGCATAGGCATTTGGATATACCTCCTGTTCTAGACAGTGTTGATGATGTTTTCTCAGAATCCAGCATGGCTCCTGATTGCCTCCAGCTCCTAGTAAGCCAGACCGATATTACAGGGTTCCTGACTCCCACAAATTCCTTTTTAAAAACCCTACTGCTGACCCTGAAACCATTTCTCAGGGTCCCAAGAGTGTTATGGCTTCTACTGCTAAAAATCCTACCCCTTTTGATAGAGACTCCAGAGCGCTGGATAGATGGGGTAAGAAGGTTTACACGTCTGCAACCCTGGCAATCAGGGCTTTAAACTGTCAATTTCATATGCTTAAATATCAGCAGCATGTCATGGGCTTACTTAAACAGAAAATGATGTTGAGTTCTGACTGTGTGGAAAATAAAGAGTTACAGGATTTATTGCATTCAGCTGAATAAGTTGGAAAGCATACTTTGCAATGTGGTTTTGATTCCTTGCAGGGCCTCTGTAACAGGATCTGTGATAAGAAGGCATGCTTTACAACAGGACAGTCTATTTGGTAATAAGGCAGAAGAAGTTTTAAAAAAGATGGAAGATAAAGCTAAATCTATGCAAACTGTGAAAGATTTCCTACAAGTGCAGCCACCCAGGTTCAGTAAGCACTGGCCTACTAAGAATTGGTCCTTTCCAGTACCCACCAGAGCTGCTCAGGTCAAACCTAGACACTCCAAAGTCTCCAGGTTTCAGTCACAAGGAACTTACAGAACAAAACAATGGGTTGCCTCCACCTCCAAATCTGGAAGTAACAAGGCACCTCCCTACGGTAAACCGTCTCAATGACTTTCCTCTGCCATCACCAAGCACTTATCTTTTGGCAGCCCCTTTGGGGGGAAAACTGGCACTTCATGTACGAAATTGGCATCTAATTACCCAGGACAAGTGGGTTTTAAATATAGTATCCCAGGGGTACAGATTTCATTTCCACACGTTGCCAATCCCAAACGGATGGCCAGATCTGCCTCCAAATCAGTGGGCAGAGGCACAGAAACACATTATGTCCCTCATGAACATGGGGGCTATTCAACCAGTACCACAAAAGGAAAAGGGACAAGGTTTTTATTCAAGACTTTTCCTGGTACCCAGAAAAGACAAATCATGGTGTCCAATTCTGGACTTATCCATTCTAAATACATTCCTGGACATTCCAAAATTCAAGATGCTGACTCTACAGCAGTTACTGCCTATGCTAGGCAAGGATGCCTGGTTGGTAACTCTAGACTTAAAAGAGCCTTACCTGCATATCCCAATCAGGGAATCTTGCAGAAGATACCTCCGCTTCAAAGCAGGCTATTTGCATTACCAGTTCTCTGCACTGCCCTTTGGCTTATCTACTGCACCCAGGGACTTCACAAAGTGCCTGGCACCAGTAATTGCATTTTGCAGACAAAGAAGCATTCAAATTTAACCTTACCTGGACGATTGTCTAATTCAGGCAGAAAACAAGGACACTCCTCTACAGCATCTGGCATTTGTAAAAAGGCTTCTAACTTGTCTTGGATACACCATAAACGAAAAGAAATCACAATTGGTACCTTCTCAAATAATTACATTCCTGGGTGCAAGCTTGAATACAACTGCCCAGATGACTTACCTCATGCCAGAAAAACAAATTCAATTGATGACATACGTCAAACAAGTGGCCACAAAAACCCAGCTATCTGCAAGACAAATTCTGCAGGCCTTGGGGTTCATGGATTCCTGCATTCTACTAATTCCATATGTAAGACTGCATATGAGGAAACTTCAGTGGTACCTAAAGAACTTATGGAATCAACATTGTCACCGCCTGGAAACAATGATTCCTATCATTCCTTGCCTGCAACAGGAGTTCCTATGGTGGGCAGAGGCTTGTCAAAACAAGGGACTGTCATTCATCCCACCCCCTGCCACCCAAACCCTGACTACAGACGCATCAGATTATGCTTGTGGGGCACATCTGGCAGGGAGATGCATTCAGGGCGAATGAAGCCCAAATAAAATGCACCTACATATCAACCAGAAAGAAATGCTAGCTGTACAGAATGCTCTGACAGCCTTCAAGGACTTTCTTCATCCAGGACAACTACTGATAAAGATGGACAACACCACAGATGTTCATCGTGTTATACTGCCGCAGTCATCACACTTGGGTTATCCTGCCATCAGGCGGTCCCGCAGTCAGCCGAATCCCAAAGTCCTAGTCCGGCGTCGGTTGTTGTCGCTTCTTCCCTGACGTCAGTGCGACAGGGGGATAAAAGAGGCAGCCGTCGTCATTTTCTTCAGTCTTTCTTGCCGCGTGGTGCCCGAAGCAGAAGCAGTTCGCAAGTGCCGGTCGGCTAGCTCCTGAGATTTTCGAATCGAATTTCAGCCCGAAGTCTTCTCTAAAGCTAAGTACCCGTTAGAAACTTTTCTTGCCTCAGACCGATGTCAGACAAAGTTAATAATTGCATTTCTTGTGGGAAGCAAATACCGCATAAGGATTTTCATTCTTATTGTATTCCTTGCCTAGGCCCAAACCACGACGTCTCTGGTTGTCAGTTTTGTGCTAGGTTCAACAAACATACAATCAAGCGTCGGGCAGATTTCACCCGACATTATTTTGGCAGAAAATTTAACTATAGCATGTCGTCGGAGCAACCGACATCAGCAATGATTAAAAAACGCAAGGATAAGGACAGGCAACCAAGGCCAAGACCAGATACCGAGGCCTCAGCATGGCCTGCCGCCGGTTCTTCGGTTTTCAGCAAGGCGCCTATGCAGCCCCTGACTACCGCTGAGTTAGAAATTCTGATGGCCTCCCAGACCGAATCAGCTGGGCCACAGGACCCAGTTCCATCTCACCCCTCGGACGCCAACCCTGACGGTGATCCGGAGATTTTGGACAGGCCTTCGGTTTCTGAGGGTGTCCTCAAACCGACAACTATCTCTATTAAGTCTTATGCTAAACTTAAAGACCCCTTAAAAGTTAGAAAACCGGGTACACAGACACCACCACAGGCCCCTATGCCTAAAAAACAGATGCTTAAGATGGCTGAGGATTTAATTACCCTTATCAGGGGTTCACAGCCCCCTCCTGACAAAAGGCCTAGACT
Organism: Protopterus annectens; assembly: GCF_019279795.1. Taxonomy (NCBI): domain Eukaryota; kingdom Metazoa; phylum Chordata; order Ceratodontiformes; family Protopteridae; genus Protopterus; species Protopterus annectens. The sequence continues at coordinate 1,309,679,846 of NC_056726.1, forward strand.
GGAGGAAGATTATCCTTCCTCTGACCAAGCATCCATTTCCTCAGCTAACTCTGAGGACCAGGATTATTCCTTCTCTCCTTATGAAGACTCAGATGCTGAAGAGTCCATTCCCTCTGTCTCCCCCCTTGAAGACTACTCTTTTGGGGAAACTTTACACACCATGAGGGAACACTTCCACTGGGAAGGCCAAGATTACTCTGACTCTAAGAAAAGACTCTGTGAGTTGTTTCTTCTCCTACAGCATAGACCCCTTGCAATTTCTCCAGTTTTAGACATTTTGGATGATGTTTACACCGAATCTAGTCTAAACCCAGATTCCTTACCTCCTGCACCAGCTAAATCAGACCAAGTTCCTGATTCCCATAAGTTTCTATATAAAAGCCCTGTTGCAGACCCCAAAACCATTTCCCAGGGTCCCAAAGGGGTTAAGGCCTCTACTGCTAAGAATCCACTACCTTCTGAAAGAGATTCCAGAGCATTAGAAAGATGGGGGTAGAAAGTTTATACGTCTGCCACTTTGACCATGAGGGCCTTAAACTGCCAATTCCACATGCTAAAATACCAGCAGTACTTGATTACACAGTTAAAGCAGAAAATGATCCCTCAGACAGATCAACCTGATTTCAAAGAGATGCAGGATTTGCTGCATGCAGCAGAACAGGTGGGAAAGCATACCTTACAGTGTGGTTTTGATTCATTGGAAGCCTCATGTAGAGCAGCTGTCACAGGATCTGTAATACGTAGACATACTTGGCTAAAAGAGCAAGCCTTACCAGAACATGTCAAAGCAAAGTTACTGGATGCTCCATTGCAGAAAGATGTGTTATTTGGTGTCCTAGCAGAGGAAGTTTTAAAGAAAATGGAAGAAAAGGCAAAATCTATGCAGACAGTTAAAGATTTTTTACAGGTACAACGTTTTTGTTTCTGCAGAAACTGGCCATCAAAAAACTGGTCCTTTCCTGCATCAGACAGACCCCAAAGGGGTAGGTACAGATGCCCAAGGAGCAGAGGCCAGCCACAACATTCTTTCAGGCCTAGACAATGGCATACAACAACTCAAAAAGGTGGATACGAAAGATCTCAACCCTCCAGGAAACAAACACAATGACTTCCCTCTTCGCCTGCCAAGCAAGATTGTCCTGGCAGCACCTTTGGGAGGAAAACTGGCTCTGTTTCCACAAAATTGGCGCATCATAACAAAGGACAAATGGTTTCTGGATATTCTTACCCGAGGCTACAGATTTCATTTTCACACTTTACCACGGATGAGAGGCATGCCAAATCTGCCTCCAAACCAATGGGCAGAGGCACAAACGCAAATTTCAGCTCTCATGGATATGAAAGCAATTCAAAAGGTACCTATAAAGGAGCAAGGTCAAGGTTTTTACTCAAGACTATTTCTAGTACCAAGAAAGGACAAAGCCTGGAGACCCATTTTAGACCTGTCAATTCTAAACACATACCTGGAGGTACCCAAATTCAAAATGCTCACACTACAGCAGCTTCTTCCCATGCTGGGCAAGGAGTCTTGGCTGGTAACGTTGGACCTCAAAGAGGCATACCTGCATGTCCCTATCAGACAAGATTGCAGAAGATACCTCAGATTTTTGGCAGGTACAACTCATTATCAATTCTCTGCATTGCCCTTTGGCTTATCTGCTGCGCCCAGAGTATTTACGAAATGTCTGGCATCAGTAATTGCATACTGCAGACAACGAGGAATACAAATTTATCCATATCTGGACAACTCCCTGATCCAAGCGGACAGCAGGGCCATTCTATTACAGCATCTGGCATTTGTAACAAAGCTGCTAAGTTGCCTAGGGTACACAGTAAACAAAAAGAAGTCAAAGCTAATACCCTCACAAGACATAATATTCCTGGGTGCCAGCTTAAATACAACTGCCCAGATGGCTTATCTCACGCCAGACAAACAAAAACAACTGACTCAATACTTCAAAAAGATGGCAACTTTTACCCAGCTCACTGCAAGGAAAATCCTGCAGGCATTGGGGTTCATGGCATCCTGCATTCAACTAATTCCACATGCAAAGCTGCATATGAGGAAATTACAATGGTACCTGAAAAGTGTATGGACTCAACACAGGCACAGCCTCGAAGCAAGTATACCTCTCATTCCCTGCCTTCAAAAAGAGTTCCTATGGTGGGCTCAAGCATGTCAAATAAGCAAGGGTCTTCCTTTTGTCTTACCTCCAGCAAACCAAACTATGACAACAGACTCTTCAGACTATGCCTGGGGAGCACACATGGCAAGACAGTGCATACAGAGTAAATGGTCTGCAAAACAAATGCATCTACACATCATCCAAAAGGAGATGCTAGCTGTGCAAAATGCACTGACAACCTTCAAGGACCTCTTGCATCCAGGACAACTACTAATAAGGGCAGACAACACCACAGTTATGTGGTACATAAACAAACAGGGAGGAACACACTCCTACCCTTTATGCAGACAGGCAATGACCTTGTGGAACACAGCATTGACTTACCAAGTACAACTGCAAGCACAATTCCTGCCAGGAAAGGATAACATATTGGCAGACGAATTAAGCAGAAATTTGGCAGATCCTCATGAGTGGAGACTACACCCACAAGTATTTTCAATGATAACTCAAAGGTGGGGCCACCCAGACATAGATCTATTTGCCTCTCCCAACAATTGCCAACTACAGAAATTTTGCACAAGGACTTATCATTCCCTAGCCTGGAAAGTGGACGCCCTATCATTCAATTGGACAGCACTGACACTCTATGCCTTCCCACCACTACCTCTCTTGACCAAGGTATTACTGAAAGTCAGATCAGAGAGACCACAAATGATCCTCATTGCTCCGGACTGGCCAGGTCAGCACTGGTACCCATTACTAAGGACCTTGACTCACAGCCCTCCATGGATCTTACCTCAATTCCCACTTCTGTTGACTCAGCAAAACTCTCAGATCCTTCACTGTCAGCTCAGGACTTTAAATTTAGCTGCATGGAGAATACCTTGAATTATCAATCAACACTTCTCTCAAAGAACGTCTTGAATGTCATTTTGGAGGCCAGGAGGCCCAGCACCAGAAAAATTTACTCAGACAAATGGAAAAGATTTTGTGCATGGAACCAGGCTAAAGGCCAAAATCCTTGGATACCAAACATTCCTCAAATACTGCAATACTTAACTGAGATGCTACACAAAGGCCTTTCTTTCTCATCCATTAAGATCCATGCTTCAGCCATTTCAGCTCAATATAATACGGATCCTCCCATATTCTCACACCCGTTACTAAGGCAGTTTCTCAGAGGGGCTAAGAATATAAGACCCCCCAGAAAACCCCCAACGTCAGCTTGGGACCTCAACTTCATTTTAGAAAAATTAACACTGCCTCCTTTTGAACCAGCCTTCTCATCAGAACTACAATACTTGTCATGGAAAACAGCTCTGTGTCTGGCTATCACTTCAGCACGCAGGGTCTCAGAACTACAGGCACTTATGGCAGTGGAACCTTTCATCATTTTCCATCAGGACAGAGTCTCTTTATGAACTAACCCTACCTTTATGCCAAAGGTAGTATCCAATGTGGCTTTGAATCAGACCATTCATTTACCCACCTTTTATCCAAACCCCCAGAATAAACGAGAAAAACTCCTTCACTCTTTGGACATTCACAGACAGCTACGTTACTATTTGGAGAAGACAAAGACCTTCAGAAAAACTGACCAGCTCTTTATATCCTAAGCTGCAGGTTCACAAGGAAAGGCTATTTCAAAACAGACCATCTCCAAATGGATAGCACATTGTATCCGCTTTTGCTACTCGCACCATGGGAAAGCAGTGCCTGTTAATATTAGGTCCCATTCTACCAGGGCTACAGCAACCTCAGCAAGTGTAATGACTGCAGCAGTATAACACGATGAACATAGTACAGTTTTGTACCTACCATAAATGTAGATGTTCGAGTGTATATACTGCTGCAGTCCAGGTTACCCTCCCACCATCCCCTCTACATCCCAGGGTGTTAGTTATAACTCCATGTATATCAATCTATTGGATGCATGTCTATATGGTGTATTTGATAACAGCTAGTACTATTGTTTATCTACTAAGGTATTTTTGCATAGTTGTTTGTTTTGCCTTCCTAGTTGGGGGCACCTGACATCTGGGGCAAGAAAAACTGAAGAAAATGGCGTTGGCTGCCTCTTTTATCCCCCTGTCGCACTGACGTCAGGGAAGAAGCGATGACAACCGACGCCGGACCAGGACTTTGGGATTCGGCCGACTGCGGGACCGCCTGACGGCAGGATAACCCAAGTGTGATGACTGCAGCAGTATATACACTCCTACATTTATGGTAGGTACAAAACTGTACTTTATGTGGTACATAAACAACCAGGGGGGGTACCCATTCCTGCCCCCTCTGCAGACTAGCCATGGCTTTGTGGAGCACAGCCTTGACGTACCAAATAATCTACAAGCTCAATTCCTGCTAGGAAAACAAAATACTCTGGCAGACAAACTAAGCAGAAATCTGATGGACCCACACGAGTGGAAACTGGATACACAAATCTTCAGCATGCTGACATGAAAATGGGGGAGCCCAGACATAGATCTTTTTGCCTCTCCCCAAAACTATCAGTTGGACAAATTCTGCACAATAATTCATCACAAAAAAGCTTGGAAAGTGGATGCTTTATCCTTCAGCCGGAAAAACCTATCAGTCTATGCTTTTCCCCCTCTGCCTCTGCTGTCCAAGGTTTTACTAAAAGTCAGACAGGAAAAAACGAAAATTATTCTGATTGCTCCAGACTGGCCTCGCGAACACTGGTACCCGCTCCTACGCAATATCTCACATCTTTCTCCGTGGTACCTGCCTCAGACACCTTATCTACTGTCTCAGCAGAACTATCAAATTTTGCACACTCAGCTCCAAACTATGAATCTTGCAGCATGACTAATCAACTAATTTCACCAGTTACACCACTCAGTAAACCTGTGATGGATGTCATTTTGGAGGCTAGAAGGCCTAGTACTAGAAAATGTTATTTTGATAAATGGAAAAGATTCTGTGCCTGGAACCAAGCTCAAGGAATAAACACAGCAATGCCCAATATTCCTCAGATTCTGCAATATTTAACTGAGATGCTTCATAAGGGCCTATCTTTCTCTTCTATAAAAATCCATGCCTCTGCCATTTCAGCTCTTTACAACATAGAGCCTCCTCTCTTTTCTCATCCCCTGCTAAAGCAATACCTCAGAGGGGCCAAAAATTTGAGACCTCCCAGGAGAGCACCACCTCCTGCATGGGACCTCAATTTTGTGCTGGAAAAACTCACCCTACCTCCTTTTGAACCAGCTGCTACTGCAGACAGTTTTTCTTTTAGCAGTCACTTCAGCTAGAAGGATTTCAGAACTACAGGCTCTCATGGCAGTGGAGCCTTTCATTATCTTTTATCTGGACAGAGTGGCCCTCAGGACCAATCCATCCTTTATGCCTAAAGTGGTATCTAGTGGGGCTCTTAATCAGACCATTCATCTGCCAACCTTTTTCCCAAATCCACAGAACAAGGGGGAGCGGATTCTGCATTCATTGGATGTACACAGACAGCTAAGATTCTACCTAAACAGGACAGAATCTCTAAGAAAATCTGAGCAGTTACTGGTGGCATTTGCTGCAGGGGCAGAGGAAAAGGCTATTTCAAAGCAGACTATTTCAAAATGGATAAGCCATTGTATTAGTTTCTGCTACATTCACCATGGTAAACCTGTCCCCAAGGGGATCAGATCCCATTCCACAAGGACTGCATCTACCTCTGCAGCCTTTCTCAGAGGGGTTCCTGCCAAAGACAATCTAGAAGCTGCTACTTGGAGCTCAGTTCATATGTTCATCAAACATTACCATTTACCTCTCTTCTCTAAATCCAGAGCAGGCTTTGCCACTGCTGTCCTGCAGGGCCTTATAGCTGTTCCTAATGCTGTATAATTCCAACCTTCCTACCATAGCTTTGAGATTCTACCCAAATTTAATGACTGCAACAGTGAAACACAAAGAACATAGTGCAAGTTGTGTACACTTACCATAAATGCAGATGTTCGAGTGTATTCACTGTTGCAGTCCTGGTTACCCACCAGCCCCCTTTTTCTCTCTGATTATACCTCTCCTTTTTCTTACTATGCTCAAAAGCCTTTTTGGTGTATTTGCTTTTATTTGGAGGTATATTTTTTGTGTTCTAAATTACATGCATGTGTGTATATATATATATATATATATATATATATATATATATATATATATATATATATATATATATATAAAATGCTCCCCATTTGGGGGGCACCTGACATCTGGGGCAAGAAAAACTGATGAAAATGGTGTCGGCTGCATGTTTTATACCCCTGACGACCTGACAACATGGAAGAAGAGACAGCAACCGATGCAGGACCCAAGACTTTGTTATTCAGGCCGACTGAGGGCAACCTGCCAGCAGATTACCCAAATGTAATGACTGCAACAGTGAATACACTCGAACATCTACATTTATGATAAGTGTACACAACTGTACTTTACACATCTACTATTAGCAAAATTTTGTTCATCAGACTGAGACCTTTCATATGAGGCTAAGTAATTCTATCTGAGCTACATATTTTTGAGATATTTAAGAAAATGTGATGTTTTTGATCACACAAATAAATATATGAACAGTTAATGTCTCTTTATTTGCAGAGATGTCAAATATCAGTACCGTTATTTTTGCTATTGTATAAGTTTAAAGTTGAAATCTGTTATTACTTTGTATGTAGCATGGTTTTGGCAATATTAATGCAAGTACAAACAGCAATATTTCATGACTACCGGCATCAGTCAGTAGGATGTAACAGCAGAAACACCTGGAGGCGTCACTCGACTGTAATGAGTTAAGAACTAATATTTTCTTTATGCTTGAAGTGGTATCCAAATTTTCCTTGAGTCAAGCTGTCCATCTCCTTATCCTCTTTCAAGAACCTAAAGTCCAGGGATAGAGGATCCTTCATTCTCTGTATCTCCACAGAGAACTTGGATATTATTGTGAGAGAACTAAAACTTTCTAAAACTCCGATCAGTTATTCATTTCTTATGAAGGTAAGATGAATGGACAACCACAGTAAGGCAATTTGAGGCAGAGTCATTGTTCATACTACCAGGGCCTTAGCTTCATCTGTGGCCTTTAGCAAAGAGTTAGATTATAGAAGCAGCAACTTGGTTCTATGTATATACCTTTACAAAACACTACAAAGTAGATTTTTTTTCTCCAGCTGTAGGGCAGGCTTTACTAGCACCATTCTCCAGGGGCTCCTGGACCTTTATCCATCCTCCTTCCAGTAAGTTTAAGCTGTGGTAGTATACCCTGGCTTAGGAGGCCAATGCTTTATCTGTTAGGCACTGGGGCATGTTAATGGTTTGGGCTCATGGAAAGTAACCATATAGCTAAGGCTATTGCATCTGTGATCATATAATGAACATAGTACATTTGTGTAAGTAAATTTGCCATAACAGTAGATGTTCAGATGAGCACTGCTGCAGCAGCTGCTCCTGTCCACCCTCCCCCTTGTTTTAGTACGTTTTTTGTTAATAGAGTGAAGATTAATTTTATTTTTCTAGCATTAACCTCATTTACGACTCAAGCCTCCTTCTCTCAGTTGTCATGAAAGCTTCTACATGGCTTGTCATCCAAACAATGGTTTGGATGTGTGGAAAGTGTTGTTAATCTCTGGAAACTGGATGGCTATTATATTCTTAGTCTCGATATAGACCATGTAGCAAGACTACTGCAGCAGTGATCATTCGAGCATCTACTGTTAGTATAAGTTTACTTGCACAACTACACTTTACTATGACAGCGAAGGATAACCACAAGACATTCTTCAATTATGTAAAGAACTTCAGAAGTAATATCTCTAATGGCATCACCCACACCAACTGTAAAGATATAGCTGTCATCCTAGCAGATAATTTCAGTTCCAACTAAATACCTGTAAGCTTCCAAATACAAAGTATCCAGTCCATTCCTCTTGGTAGTTACCTATAATCATATACTAAAAGCATTCTTATTGACCAAACGTACCAACATTGTGGGTCAAAATAACATACCAGGCTGTTTTCTGGTCAGTATGAAATACTGCCCGTCAGACCTCCTCTTTATACTAGTCAAGCATTGTATCTTTACTGAATACATACCAGAAGCCTGAAGAGCAGCTGTAGTTGGTCTCCCTATACAAGGGAGGTGCCACCATGGCCTCTGGCAGCTGTAGACTTAAGGTATCATTTGCAAAGTTATAGAGCACATTATCATAAACAAGATCAAAGGAAACCTACAATCCTTAAACCCAAACCAGTCTGGATTTGTAAAAGGTAGATCATGCCTGCTGAACTTGGATGATTTATCTGAAAGAGACACTGAATCACTGAATGAGCTTACTTCAGTTTAGCTAAGGCTTTTGACACTATCCCCAGCTCTGGTATTTTCAGCAGACTGGTCAAACTCTGGCTTATTGATAGATAACGCTGTATTACAATTAATAGCATGCTATCCACTAAGACCTACCACCCATTTTGTATGGCAGGGCTCCATTTTGGAGAGCAGCTTCTTTTTGGCATCAGTTTCTCTAATGTCGAATCTGACATTAAAGGCCTGTAGTTGACCAAGGTTAGGGATGACTGCAAGCTTGGAGTTCTCATCAACAGAAAAGGAGATAGAGGACACTGGTACAGCATTATGCTGCTTGACAAGGATTGTGCCTAACTGCCATTCCATCACAGCATCTCTGCAGACACTGCCCTTGGGAGGGGCATGCATGTTTCCACAACCTCCTGCCTAAACAATTCACCACTCATGCAGCATAGAGCTAGCCATGCCAGTTTGCTGATTATAGCAGTGATCCTTAGGCTGCCTCCTCACCCCAGGATGGGTGAGTGAATATCAGATGGTTACTCCTCCCCTCCCTGTGGTCCCTCCAGTGCCCATCCTGCTAAGTGAACATAGGTTTGGGGTGCAGTAAGGGCAGTATCCCTTGCACCACAGCACTGTTACATTTTTCAGGTTTTGTCAGCAGTATTTATAGGAAATCTCATTTACTGTGAGCTGCTATATGCTGAGCCATTAAGCTCTAGATTCTGACTTATTCTACTAGATTTGATGTAATTCTACTAGACTGATTAATATTCCAGCCTGAAAGGTCTGAGATGTGTTTTTTCTGTTTTCTACTGACTTTGATAGCCATCTACTTTATAGTACTTTAAGTAATCTAGTAAGAATTGCTTCTGGTTTGCTGTAGTGAGAGTAAATAGGGAACCAATCCTTTTCTAAGCCTCAGATTGCTGCAGAACTTTGAAGAGCATCATTTGCTGTTAGCCAGTGTGATTTAATTTTTCACCTTTTCTTGGTGCAGCTCTAAATTGCCCCACTTTGCACAGAGTTGCATTTAGTGTAGCAGTATTGCACTGTGCACTATATGGTCACAGACACCTTGATCCCTATCTGTCTTAATGTCACCTACCTCTCTAGCTGGTGTGACTGGTGATGCATAGATGTTCAGCCAGCTACTCACAGTTGCATAAAGAGCCACACTGTTTCACTGTGCTGCCAAAGGCAAGCTGTAGTGGCTCCACATAGCTCACACGGTGCAGTAGCTTAGAGATTCTGCACTGTTCATTGTCACAGTTGTAACTTAACCCAAATGTCTTCTTTTAGTTAGACAGTATACCTCTATCAAACAAACCTAATTTCCCTCATTTAGGTCATATAATAATAGGTAGTGTTCCCCTACATGCCCATTAGCTCATGTAGTTCATATAAGAACTCTGTTAAACTCTCCATAAGAAAATCTACATAGCTACTTTCCTCCACACAATAACCCATTAACTATCTTATTAACTACATATAGAATCAGTATATAATCCTAGTTAATTCTGAAGGTCTCTGGACCAAAATGGAAGGTTTGCCTGCTTCTCTTCTATTGGCAGCATCTTAGTACTTGGTGCCCTTAGGCAGTTTTGCCTTATGCTGACAAATAATGAACTCTTATCCAATACAAGAAATTCTGTTTGTGAGAGATGCAAATATTTAACAAATATGGAGGCCTGACTCTTGCTCAAAAAAAAAAAAAAACATGGACTGTGAGCAACATTCACAACCATCACCCGATCTACACTAAAATATCTTATATTTTGTCTGTACAGAAATCATTGCCAGTGTGCCTCAGACCCATGAAGACCAGGTCTAAGTGAAAATTCAGCACAAGATCATCTTCACACACACTTTCAACAAAGAGTCACCAAGATGTAAATGATCTCAATTCCAGTACAAGTGGCCACTCTACAAATAAAAATGTTTTAGTGATCGATAACTCTAAATAGTTTGGCACACTGATTCTCCTCTTACTAGGCTGGACTAAGACAAGGCTGATGTTGAGTTGTTATCCAGGTGCCAGGATCTCTAACATCTCAAGGGATCTTAAGACCCTTTCTCCTAACAAATGGAACTGTGATGTGGTTGACAATGCAGTGATCTATATGGGGATGAATGACTTGAGACGCCAAACCCAAGGGATATGTGGAAAAACATATCAGCACTCCCCACACATGTCACAAATACAGGCAAAACTCTGGTCCTGAGTAGAAGCCTTCTTTTTCCAATAATGATATCCACAAGCAAAGAAAAGACAAGATAATTGACTTTAACATTTGGCTAAATAGTTGCTGCCATTCCAGGAGAATCCAGTATGCGTCTGTATGGAACAAGATGCTCAGCAGTCCTACTTTCTTTGCAAATGCAGGGCTGCACCTCTTGCTCCAAGGTTTCCATGTACTGGCTAAAGTTAAAAAAATAAGTAAATAAAAATGACCAAAATTCGCAACTATTGAGACAGCTACGAAACCAAGTCAAGAAGCACAGTAGTAGAGATAAAAAGTCTTATTATACTCGGCTACAAGAAAGCCATAAAAACAACCCTAAAAAAATTCTGGTCCTCCATATCCTCTCTTATCAGCCAAGGTACAAAAAAGAATCCCAGCTCATACCCAGACACCCCCCCTTCAAACAGTTAGTTATTTTAATACATACTTCATATAATGCATAGCCAACTTAACCTCAAACTCACCTGACACACCACCTTCTACGCAGCCAACTTCTCCTACCGTAGACCCTACCACATTTCCTTCTCAATACCCACCTACCTGCAACTTCTCCAATGCACATGCAGACAACCCCACCTACTCTACCTTTCAACCAGTTTCTATTACTCGCATAAAAAAGCTTTTACATAAACTAAAACCTTGTTCCTCCAATGCTGATCACCTTCGCCCGGGGTACTTAAATCTAGCTGCAGATGCAATAGCATATCCAATCAGCATTTTTATTAATAGATCAGTAACAGAATCCTTTGCCCCTAACTTGTGGAAAATGGCACACATTACCCCCATACATCTTCTTCTTCTTTCGGCGTTTTCCCGGTTAGGGGTCACCACAGCGGATCACCTGTCCGCTCATGATTGGCAGCGGAGTTTTACGGTGTAGAGTTGCCAGCCTGGCACCCATGCTTCACTAGGGATGGCTTGCACATGTCACCCCTGGGCTTTCGGATATTGGCAAAGGCTCTTGCTACCCCCATAGTGCCTCTTTTAGGCAAGGCTCAAAAGACAAACCCACCTTCATAGGTATCACAAGGGATAAGAAACTAAGAGTAATGCTACTCAACGCCAGAAGTCTAAACCTCAAGAAGCACACACTCAAACTCTCCTTAGCATGGAGAACATCGATATCTGTGCAGTAACAGAAACCTAGTTCAGGGCTCCCAAGAGCACCCCAGCACTACCAGGTTATACCTCATACCATGCTTTTCGGCCCCAAAATCTGGACCGAACCACAAAAGGAGGGGGAGTATCGATATTCATCAAAGATACGCACACCTCCAGGTTGGTGGCAAAGCATGAAGCATCAGAGACTATCCATGTGCAACTAACAGTGGGTAAAACTGCCTTCCAGTTTATAGCCTGCTACAGACCACCCTCCCAAACCCAGGAACCCCACTCGGCCTTCCTCTGAACACTGGAAAATATGAAGGTCTCTCCAAACACCATTATATTGGGCGACTTCAGCTACCCAAACATAGACTGGGAGCATTACTCTAGCTCCAACACCCTAGCCCAATGTTCCTAGAATTCATAAACTTAAATGCTATGGAACAACTTGTTACCACACTCACAAGAGGGGAAAACATACTGGACCTGATCATCACCAACATGGGGACTCTATGCCCCAGACCAGAAGTGTATCCCTCACTGGTAAGATCAGACCATAAACTGATCTCACTGGATATTCACATCCCGACCCCACCCCCTGCCCAGAAAACCACAGTGAAAAACTTCTCTAAAGCAAATTTCACACTCCTCAAAACCGAGGTGGAATCCTTCAAAGCCCCCGGGCCTGTGGAAAATACGGCCCAGACTGCAGAATCCTTTATAAATGCATTCTATGAACACCTTCAGGAATGCATGGATCATGCAATCCCAAATAAAACCAAGACCCAATCCTCCAAAGGCAGGCGTCCTGTCTGGTGGACCCCAGCCATAAACAAACTGTACAATAGAAGGAGGAAGCTACTACATGATAGAGCAAAATCCCAAAAGGGAAGGCATCTCTGATCAGTATTAGCAAAAAAACTAAGGGCACTCATAAAATCGTCTAAGGCCAGCTTCGAGAGAAAAATTGCACAGGACACTAAGGATAATCACAAGGCTTTCTTTAGTTATGTTAGGAACCTGGGTGGGAATTCCCAGATATGCTCAGAATTAGTCCAAAATGACAAAAAATACACCAAACCCACAGACATTGTCAACATCCTAGCTGACAGGTTCAGCGCAAACTTCTCCCACCAAAAGGGCAAATATCTATCCCAGCAGAGTCCTGCCCCCCTGACATCTCAGATGCTCAGGTAAGAGCCACCCTCTCCAAAGCAAAAAACACAGCATCAATGGAACCAGACGGTGTCCTGGGCTGTGTCCTACATGAACTCCAAGAAGAGCTAAACCCAAACATAAAACTACTGTTCAATCTCAGCCTTACTACAGGATATGTACCCAAAGAGTGGCGTACAGCAACAGTGGTTCCTCTCCACAAAGGTGGTGCCTCAACGGACCCTGGAAACTATCGCCCCATAAGCCTGACTAGCTTGGTCTGCAAAGCTATGGAAAGGATCATCATGGACCTCATAAATAAAGATATTGGGGACCTACAGACACTGGATCCTACCCAGTTCGGCTTTGTTAAGGGCAGATCCTGCCTCTTAAACGTGGTCGACTTCTTTGAAACAGTCACCAAGGCCATTGACGAAGGGAAGGTGGTCCACACATTCTACCTGGACCTCGCAAAAGCCTTCGATACAATACCCCACTCGGGCATTATAGATATGCTAACCAGCTTAAATATAAACCCCTATGTCACTATATGGGTTGCAAACTGGCTCAAGGACATAACCCACATGGTTAGAATTGCTGGAGCCTTATTAGACTCCAAACCAGTTACAAGTGGCGTCCCACAAGGCTCAGTCCTGGGACCTCTCTTGTTCGGTATATATTTCTCAGAGGTACAGGCCAACACAGAAGGACTGTGGCTGACCAAGTTCGCAGATGACTGCAAACTGGGCACCATAATTGACTCTCCAGCCGACACAAGCATCCTCCAAAAGGGCCTCATAGAAAGAGACAACTGGTGCCAGAGCCATGGCCTCAAGCTAAACGCCAAAAAGTGTATAGTCATCCCCTTTGGCAAAAACAAAGTGCCCACAAATTACCACATAGGTGGTAATCCATTAAGTACAGAAGAATTAATTAGGGACCTGGGGACCCAAGTTGATAGCAATCTCTCATTTGACAACCACGTGGCCAAAGTGGTTAGAAAAACATTTTATATAGCCCACCTAATCATGAAGGGATTCACATCTAGATTAGGGGAGGTCATCGTGCCTCTTTACTCATCCCTCATCAGGCCCATAATCGAGTACAATGCCCCTTTTGGGATGTACCTTACCAAACACCTGCAGCAACTGGAAAGACCCCAAAAGTACCTCACCATGAGCATCAAAGGGCTCAAACAGATGCCATATGCTGCCCAGTTAAAGAAACTCCAGCTCTACTCAGTGGCATACCGCCTGCTCAGAGGCGACCTGTGCCTGACATATAAAGCCATGTCCAACCCGGAATTAAGGGACATGCTGCACCTCAAAAAATCCAAATCCCATCGAGCTACATGCTCGAGAGACTTGAACCTCAGCACTGAAATAAATAGGACATGCTGGAGGGACAGATTCATAACCCAGATGCTCCCTTCACTCTGGAATAAAATCCAAGTCCAGGTTAGGCAGAGTCCCTCATTGACTGTCTTCAAGAGGAATCTTGATGAGTGGATGGGAGATCGTAGGTTTACCCCGGGTATCACTTCTGTGTCTCTGTTAGACAGAGGCACAGTATACTAACCTTGAAAAAGGGCATAGTAAAATTAATTTAAAATGGGTGGCGAAAGCCAAATATACTCTGGCTAGGCTTATAAATGCCCTAGGGCAGATAGCCTAGTATGAACCTATGAACCTTCCACAGAAGGCACACACTCACACCTAGGGCCAATTTAGAGTGTCCAATCCACCTACAGCATGTTTTTGGGATGTGGGAGGAAACCGGAGCACCCGGAGGAAACCCACGTGACTACAGGGAGGACATGCAGACTCCACACAGAAGGCACCCCAGTCGAGAATCGAACCGGAGAACCTCTTGCTGTGAGGCGGCAATGCTAACCACTGCACCACCGTGGTAGCCCATACATAAAGGAGGTAATTCTATTAACATTAGAAATTTCCAACACATAGCTATCCTGTCTTCCACCACTAAAATCCGTGAAAGATGTATTCATCAAAAATTTCTCTGCTATTTCTTACAAAACAAGCTAATCACCAACATGCAACAAGGATTTTGTCCAGACCACAGCACTTGTACTGCATTGCTGTCATTTACAGACACTGTCAGTAAAGTTCACAACTCTAATAAACTTGTATCTGCAGTATTTCTAGATCTATCAAAAGCTTTTGATGGTGTCTCTGACAGTAAACCCCTCAGTCAGTTTTCCACCCTGGGTCTAGCATCTCCATCTATTCAATGGTTCTGTAGCTACCCTGCCAACAGGCAACAAGTTGTAAAATGGTAAGACTCCATCTCCACATACCTTCTCACTTCCCCAGGAGTCCCACAAGTGTCCATCCTTGGTCTTCCACTGTTCTATATTTTTATCAATAAGCTATGTTCATTTTCTTCTGAAGGCACCTTGATTGAATACGTATGTGACTGCCATCATCTGCTCTTCAAACAGCTTAACTCACCTCCAGAAAATCACTCAGCAAGCTGTCATCTCCATTGAAACCTGGCTTACAATGGCCCAGCTCCTACTCGCGCCCCCCAAAAAAAACAAACTCCTCCTCTTTACCCCAAAATCTCACAGCCCTAACAAAGCATCTTTCAAAATCTTTTCTGCAAATGGCACTAAAATCAAGTTACTCTACCATACCAAACTATTAGGAATCATAATAGATGATGATCTTAAATTTGAACTCCACATCCTAAGCAATATCAAGAAAATCCATCAAAAACTAGACGTACTATACAGAAACAATCACACCCACAAAAACCTACCTTCTGGCCTCCCTACTGTATGAAGCAGCAATTCTAACCAGTTTAGAATCATCCATAAAAAACAAACTTGAAAGCTGCTACAGCAAAATTGCCAAGTTTGATAGTAATTCATCCTCCTTTACCCATCACTGCAAAGCTTTGCATACCCTTATCTGGCTGGAATTCCCCCACCACAAACCATTAGCCAGCCCACCTCTTACCCCTTTAATCAATATGTATTTTCCAAAAAGAACTCTTTTGGAGGGCAAACCATTTCTGATAGTAAATAAATCAAATAAATCCCCATGGACAAAGCCTCTACTCGTACTCAATAGCAGAAAAAATGGAACTCCTTATCTCTAACCACCAGAACTATTTTTAAACTACTCACCTTTAGATGCTCCCTAAAAGAATAAAGAATACCTTACAAAATCTTGGACCTGTTCCTGTGCCAATCCTGGCTGAACTTACTCACTATACTTCACTCATCCCTTTAAACCTAGATCACACCCACAATCCTCTCCAGCCTCCTACTCCACTCCCCCCCCCCTTTTTGTTGTGTCTTTTGACTTTTCCTGGTTAGGGGTCACCACAGCGGAACTCCGGTCCGCTAATGATTGGCAGTAGATTTTTATGTGCCGAGTTGCCAGCCCTGAAGCACAACCTTCAACGAAGGTACACCCATTCATGCATGTCTCCACACAGAAGACGCTCTAGCTGAGAATCGAACAGGACGTCTTACTGTGAGGCGACCACAGTACCGCAGCACCACCACCTCAACACTCCATGTCAGCATAATTACATAATGACCTAATATTTTATCAGTTAAAATAATATTTCAATATTATTAATCACATCCGTAACTTTGAAGGCATTGTCACCATATTTGGGTAGATACCCAAGTTTATTACTCTTAAAACCAAAACATTGTTTATTGTGATACTACTTTACCTT
Organism: Protopterus annectens; assembly: GCF_019279795.1. Lineage (NCBI taxonomy): Eukaryota > Metazoa > Chordata > Ceratodontiformes > Protopteridae > Protopterus > Protopterus annectens. Next base: position 1,309,696,495 of record NC_056726.1, read on the forward strand.
ATTTAATTCAACTCTGCAGACCTTTCATCTACTACTTTTCATTTGCTATATACTAATCTATGTAACAAATAATATGACTATTGAATTTGTCCTCACATATTCTCTTCAACTCTGTTTTTTATTGCAGTCTACTTTGAAACTTGTTTTCTGTTTTTCTCATTACACATTTTTTCACTCTTATGTTTTGTAGTGTAATATGATACTTCTTGATTTAAAATATTTGTACTTGCTGTTTTGTAATGTAACATGATACTTTGTGATTGAAAATATCTGTACTTTTTTTTTGAAATATTGAGATTGTGGAGCCTCTCTCCCCTGGCTTCTGCTGAAAATGGGCACTTTTTGGCACAGGCTAGGTAGGTATTCCATGGTGCACCAGTACAATCCCCAGATCTCGTTTGCCACGTCAACGAGTTCGGTTGTGCTTCTCTTTGACTCTGGCTAAGTGTTTGCATATTTTCAACTTTTTCAAAGTTTTCTTCACTGTTTAGCTTAGATTAGATGTTGGGTTCTATATAGTTAAATCGTTACTGTTGTATTCAATTAGCGTAGTATAAAGTTATCTTATATTTGCACCATTTGGTACAATTTTTGGCCTTTAGCCATTATTTCTTCTTGGTATCCCTTGTACCAGGCTTACTATTTGGATTAAAGTAGGCGCTTTTTGCGCACTAGTATTCTGTGTATTTAAATAGAATTTAGTGGTTTCCGCTTGCTATTTAGAGTTATTAGTTTGCTGTTAGCATCATTTTGCTAATATTGTTGACAGAACTTCGTTCAGTTTGTTTTTGCAGTTGACTTGTACTATTTTTGTTCCCCACTGTTCGGTTGAGTGTGCTTTTCTCCCTTATAACTGTTAGGTCTGTTTAAGTTAGAAGACCCTATCCCCTCGTGCCCGGGCTAGGTCCGTTTAAGTTAGAGGACATAGTCCTCATGGTATCTTCCCTTTCAGCAGAGCTAGGCCCATTTAAGTTAGAGGACCTAGTCCTCCTTCTTCTCTGTGTGCGTGTGTTCTATTGATTTGAGAAATGTCTAAAGAGAATAAGGAGCATAAGCCATCCGGCTTCAAGAAGTGTGTTAAGTGCTCCCAATAGATGTCCTTAACGGATGGTTACGGTAATTGTGTTTACTGTTTAGGGGCCATCCATTTGCAGAAGACCTGTTTATTCTGTCATGCCTTTAGTCCCAGGGTGTTGCAGGAAAGGAAGAATAAGTTAATTCTAAAAGGTCTTCTTAAACCTTCCTTCGAGGAAGACTTGTCTAGTTCCTCATCATCCTCCAAATCTGCTAAAGGAAAGTCTAAATCTGCCAAGAGGCCCTCCCCGGCACTGGCTGGTGTCTCGGAGCCACCTCTTAAAGTTGTGAAAACTGTCTTATCGGCTCCACAGACCTCGGAGCTGACTGAGAGTGGCATTGTTGTTGCAGGGTCGGTTCCATGTTTTTTGGAGCTGACTGCTGAGACTCTTGAGACTACTTCTCGGAGCCGGTCTATGGACCCTCTACCGGTCTCCTTGTTACTGAAGCCTCCTGTACCTTCGAGATCTCTATCTCCTACTATGTCATCCAGGTCTTCCAGGACTTTATCGGAAGAAGATGTGGAGAGGGTGGTGCTGAGACTTTTGAAGTTGTCTGCTTTGCCTAAATTGTTGTTGACTCCGGAGCCACTCGAGCCTGTTCAACCCTGTGCTAATTCCTCCTCCAAGCCATGCTGGTCTTTCGGAGCCAGTGTGCTTGGTACCACTAGTGGAACCCTCAGCTCCAGCTCCAATTGTGGCTGTTTCGGAGCCGAGTTCTGCTCTGACACTTTTGGTGCCTTCCGTAGTGTCCAGGGGTCGAAGCTCTCCGGTCGGCCTCACCAGGGATGCTTGGAACCGAACTTCTTCGGTTCCGAGTCTTCCTCTCGGCGCGTTGGCTAGGATGAGTTCGGACCCTGCATCTATCTCGGAGCCGATGGCTCTGGTGCCGACGGCATCCTCGGTCTCCTCGGTGCCAGAGAGGTCGGCTTTCGAGATGATGAGGAGTGTGTTGTCCCGATCATCAGCTCCTACCGAGGGTACTGGCACTCTTCCCCCCCCCATAGCACCTACTTCGGTCTCAGCACTTATTCCCTCTAGTGGCAGCAGAGACCCCCAGCCTCAGGAGCCACCAGCTGGTGGACCTCATTCTTCCGAGGCCTCCCAGGAATGTCCTTCCGAGGAGCCCCCATGGAAGAAGACTTGTAAGAAGAAGCATGTCGACTACCAGGATGAGTCTTTGGCATCTGACACTGACCTCAAGGAGTCGGAAGGGTCCCCCAAGTCATCCTCTGATGATGTCTCTTATTCTGAAGAGCATTGGCACGCTAATAATTATACAAGCGTGTGGACTAGATAAAAAAATTGAGCCCAGGTTGGATGGTATAAATTGATGTAAGGTCTACTGTGATTTGTTCATCTCTGATGAAGACTTGGATTCTATGTCGAAAACGTATTCTTTTGTGTTGCAGCGTTAAGTAAATAAAGTGCTTGTGTTCATCTAAGAAGTTTGGTTTTTGACCTTCATTTGGGCACTCTTGCAAGTCCTGTTTTTTGGTTTTGGTCCTTCATAGACATCCTGGAGATCCTTAAACAGAGGTGCGACTGGCCCACTCTCACTCCTTCTGATGAGGAGTCTGTGTATCTGAAAGTGTCTCCACCTTTCGACGAACTGATAAATGTAGTTAGTTGAAAGGTGTGGGATACTCCTGATGCAGTGGAGCCAGTTCCCAGGAGACCAAACAAGTTCCTTTCTTCCCCACCAGGAAAAGACTTTTTATCTAAAGGTGTGCCTGTAGATGCCATGGTGGTGGCGGCGGCCACCACTAAGTAGGAGTTAGCTGAGACGACTTCTGTTCATCCGCCGAATAAGGAGTCTCGAATGATGGACAGATACGGGAAGCATATCTTTTCTTCAGCGGCATTTACCCTTAGATCGCTGAATTACCTTACTCACTTTACTAGGCTCCAGAGAGATCTCCTTAAAGAGTTAGGAGATTCTATACAAGGTACATGTACTGAGGGAGTCCCTGACAAGGTTTGTGCCCAGTTGTCCACCTTGACCTCTATTGTTAACTCCTCCATGCGGCTTATTTCATATACGGCTGATGGTGCGAGCAGGGCAGCGGGTTCAGGAATTTCCTTGAGGCGTCATTCCTGGATGCGTTTGTGTAACTTTGTGGAACCGTTTAAGTCTACCTTTACCAATGCCCCATTCAACGGTTCCTCATTGTTTGGATCCAAGGTAAAGGACACTGTCACCTGGTGCAAGCAAGAAGGAAAAACACACTCTGCCGTGGGAGTACGTTTTACTGTTCCCTCTAGACCTTCCACCCTTTGTTCCCAAGAAGATCCCAGATATTCCACTCAATGACAGGGATCAGGCAACTGTGGAGGTCAACAAATTGCTGTTAAAAAGAGTCATCCAGACCGTCCCAGCAGACCAAATAGGATTCGGAACTTACTCCCAATTCTTTTTAGTGCCAAAACGTACAGGGGACTGTAGGCCCATTCTGGACCTCAGCAGATTGAACGAATCAGTAAAGGACAAGTTCTGGAGATGCTAACACTGCAGTCTATACTCCCGTTGTTAGGGAAAGACAGTTGGATGTGCTCAGTGGATCTCCAAGATGTTTATTATCACATAAAAATGAACAGGGCATCAAGGAGTCATCTGCGCTTCTGGCTGGGAGCCAGTCACTTCCAGTTCCATGCTCTGACCTTTGGTCTCACCACAGCCCTCAGGGTGTTCACCAAATGTATGGCAGTAGTGACAGCTCCCCTGAGATGTCAAGGATTCCAGGTGTTTCCTTATTTGGATGACTGGCTACTGACCGCCCCCACCAGGCATCAACTCCTTCAGAGCAGGGACAAAACTATTCAGATTTGTGCCCAACTGGGAATCTCTATAAATTGGGAAAATCTGCCTTATTGCCTTCTCAATCTGTGAATTTTATAGGCGCAGAGATAGACACAGTAAACATGGTGGTTCGTCTTCCTGCCGAAAGGGCACAAAATCTGGTGTTTCAAATTCACTTTCTTCTTCCCTTGTGAAGGGTCAAAGCCAAGCTTGTTCTACAGCTCCTTGGGACCATGGCTTCCACCATGCTATTAATGCCACTAGCCAGGTTACACATGAGAATTCTTCAGTGGCTCCTGTCGTCCCAATGGTCGTTTCAGCACCTTCCATCATCCCATCACATTCTACTGACAGAATCTTGCAAGAAAGACCTACTTTGGTGGACATTACCCAATCAACTGACCACGGGCTCTTCAATTGCTCCTCGCCAACCCATTGTCACTGTGACCACGGATGCCTCTGTGATAAGGGGGGGGCATTATCTAGGCAGGACTGTCCAAGGCACATGGCAAGAACATCAGGCCCACCTGCATCAACGTTCTAGAGATGAAGGCGGTCCTACTGGCATTGCAAGCACTTCACGACCTCCTTCCTCTGGGGACTATTGCAGTACAATCAGACAACATGTCGGTAGTATGGTATATCAACAAACAGGGCGGAACCAGATCTTACCCACTCTTTTGAGAGGCCATGCGAGTTTGGGAATGGGCGATATCTTCCCAGTGCTTTCTGGTGCCGATGCACATTCCAGGGACGACCAACGTGATAGTTGACAAGCTCAGCCGGACGATTCTGATGCCTCACGAGTGGTCTCTGAAACAGGAAACAGCAGAACAGATTTTCTGCAGGTGGGGACAGCCTTGCTGCGACCACTTTGCCAGTACAATCAACGCCAAATGCAGCAGCTACTTTTCCGTCATCCCCCCTCCACGTCAGTCACTCAGAGACACACTTGTTCACGATTGGCCCCTGGGTCTCCTGTATACTTTTCCTTCCTTTCCTCTCATTCCCAAGGTGATTCAGAAGGCGAAGCGGCTGGGAAGCAAGTTGATCCTCATTGCTCCTTACTGACCTTGTCAGGTTTGGTTACCCTTCCTCGGGCCTCTTCTCCTGGACAATCCTTGGATTCTGGACCCAGTTCCATACCTGTTGACTCACATGTCAGCTTCGCTTCACACCTTGTTACACTCACTCAATTTGACAGTGTGGCTGCTCCAGTTCCATCACTAGTCAGGCTTCATGACTTTTCGCCTTCTGTGACTCATATCCTTACGTCTTCTCATAAACCTTCAACTAGGAAACTTTATTCCAGTAAATGGAAAAGATTCTCTCTCTGGGTGTAGAAAATGGATGTTGACCCCCCCCCCCCCTCACTGCCTCCATTCCCGTGGTTTTGGAATTTCTCTCTGAACTATTTCACCAAGGATCTGCGGCTGCCACTATCAGATTCCAATTGGCAGCGATTTCAAATTTCCACTTGGGGTTTCCAGATTCCAATTTGATGTCTCAAATTGTGCAAAACCTTCCTCAAAGGTGCCACTTTGATTAGACCTCCGGTTCAGGAGCCTGTGGCATCATGGGATTTAAACTTTGTGTTATCGAAATTGACATTGCCGCCCTTTGAGCCTTCTCATTCATGCTCTTTGAAGTTCTTGTCTTGGAAGATGTTTTTGGTGGCTATCACATCATCCAGGCGGGTGTCAGAATTGCAAGCACTGCCTGTTAAACTGCCTTATCTGATTTTTCATAAGACAGGGTGTCCCTTCGTACTAACCCTTCCTTTGTCCCCAAGGACTGTTCCCAGGCCATGTAGAATCAGTCCATAGAGCTTCCGGTTTTCTTTCCAAATCATTCCATCATTCCAATGCAGCTGAGTACAGGTTTCACCAACTGGATGTCCATAGACAATTACGTTTTTATTTGCACTGGACTAAAGACATTAGAAAATCGGATCAATAGTTCATTTCCTTTTCCGAATCCAGGTTGGGCTTACCAGTTTCCAAAGTGACTCTCTCTAACTGGATTTCTAACTGTATAGCTTATGCTTACAGTTCTGAGGACAAACCTTTACCCTTTGAAATCGAGGCTCATTCTACCAGATCTCAATCTACCTCTGCAGCCTTTCAAGCCAGGGTTCCACTTGACAGTATTTATGCAGCTGCTATGTGAGCTGCCCCTCACACTTTTATTACTCATTAAAAATTGAATTTAATCTCCAGGGATAGAGCTTCCTTTGGTTCCACGGTACTCAGGAATATTTTTCCTCGAGCCACCCAAGGATACGGTGTTAGGGACGCTGTCCATTTGTAAAGAATGAAGGTGCGATAGGACTACTTAACAGAAAGAAGTTATGCACTTAACATAATGTTCCATGTTAGTAGTCCATCTCACCCTTCATTCTTTCGAACCTGCCCTCCTGCCCCCATCCTGGAAGTGCCTGGAGACAGAAAAATACTAATTTCATTATTTATGGAGACCTTTTAGTATTGGCTTCTTCTGTGGGCTGTTTTATTTCTTCTAGTCAGCAGCAAATGAGATCTGGGGATTGTACTGGTGCACCATGGGATACCTACCTAGCCACGAGCCAACCAGAAGTCTTCCAGCTTGTAAATAGGCCGAGTCGGCTCCGATCCCATATGTAAAGAATGAAGGGTGAGATGAACTGCTAACATGGAACGTTATGGTAAGTACATAACTTCTTTTTAGGTTATATGATAAATAGTAATATATGTGAAGTATAATATTTGTTATATTAATATAGTTTGATTACTTTTATATGAATGTAAATGTGCCTATGTCGCAAGTGATAATTCTATAAAGGTGTTTGGAAAAAAAAAAGAACCAACAGTTTGCATTAATGAAATTGTATTTGTCTTTCACATAACCTTTATGCTCTGTTTACTGCTATCCAAACCAGTAAGTGTTTAAATCATTTTGGGTAGCTCACTTATTTTTCTCTGCCATCTATTTCTATTCTGCTCTTCTACTCTATCAGATTTATCCAGGTTATGCTTGAAATTGGTCAGTTTTGATCAGCACATTAACCTGATGAACTTAAATAAAAGTAATATGTACAAAATATTGGTACAAAGCTAAGGTTAGCCTTAAATTATCAATATCATATTGCATGATACCTTGTACACTGTATATCACTTGTGCAGTTATACACACAGATAAATCTATCTACACACATACATATCTATAATAAATGTGTGTGTGTGTGTGTGTGTGCGTGCGTGTGTATATATATATATATATATATATATATATATATATATATATATATATGGGTCTACTACGGTTGATTGAAAATGAAATTACAAGGACCACTTCACTGAAAGCTCACTTCACTGAAAACTCATTTCTTTGAAACTCATTTCATTGAAAGTCATAAATGGCCTTCCCCCCCTGTAGTGCGACCTTGGAGTTAGTATATAAAGTAAGGGGGAGTGGGGGGCACAGCCCCCTACATGGGGGGGGGGCGTAGCCCCCCACATATTATAAACATTTTAAACTATACACAGTAACACAAGTGCAATAAATAACTTGTTTCCAAAAGAGAATATATAACCAAGGTATGTGGGGGGGCTTTTCCCCTTACACCCTGCAATGTGGGGGGCTGTGCTCCCCACATACACCCTTACTTTGTGTACTAACTCCAGGGTAGCACTACAGTGGGGAAAAGGCCATTTATGACTTTCAGCGAAATGAGTTTCAGTCACGTGAGTTTTCAGTCACGTGAATTTTCAGTGAAGTGATCCTAGTAATTTCATTTTCAATCAAGTGAGTTTTCAATCAACCGTAGTAGACCCATATATATACACACACACACACACACACACACACACACACTAAGGGAAAATTTACAATATGAAGACTACATCTTTAAATGCTAGTGAGCCACAAAATGCTACCATGTCAAGTAAAGTTGTCATGCAGATGTTAGCCGTGTCCACATTGTCTGTGTTCTAATTACAGAATTACAGACCATCTATCTACTACAACTGTTAAAATGAGACTTACTGTTGGTCATTTATACACAGGTAGTGAGTGCCATGTTTTTTTTTTCCAGACATTTGACATTAAGAGCATAGAGTGATGTTTTTTTACTTGTTTTTTGATACAGAGAGGCATATGACCTTTTATTTTTAAGGTGGAATATCTACTACATATCCAGAATATATCTAAACTGAACTGTTACTACAAGACACATTCACATAAAGCAAGCAAAAAAAAAATTCTCACTTGAAATATGCGCTAACCAAAACTTTCTATACTGAGGGGAGAAGTGTGCAGTAGACCAGTAATATAATACAGCTGGATGCTAGAAAGTTTTGTGGCAGTTCTAGGTTCATTGTTCACCTGGGAAACCTTATATAATTTCTTTAAGATTTTACTAAGAACTCTCAAAATAGGACTGATACATGGTTGTTATATATTGGGACTGAATGTAGGGTTTTACAGGCATTTTACGTCAAAAGCATTGTGCTGAGGCTTTCAAATTCAGAGACAGGTTTTCCCATCTCGTGGGTCTCAGTTTCGAGAGTGGTCTTGTTAGCAAAGTGACGTGTTAATTAGCTGTGTGCGTCCCTCACAAATGTACATGGTTACAGTTTCTTTCAACCAATTAAAATTTGTCTCAAAGAAAAAAGTGACTACCGTAAAACCTTGGCTGTGTCACCCATTCACTCTTTTAGGAATACTCATAGTGCAGGTAAATTTAGTGAAGATTTAAAGGTGGGGTGTGTTTCTGAATATGGACTTGTCTATAGTCTATATAGTGCCTATATATGAGGCTGCATGAAAGTGTGTGTCTGGGACTGCTTGAGTGGTTGCTCTAAAGGGTAAGGGAAGGCAATTGCAAGTGTGTGTGTGTGTGTGTGTGTGTGTGTGTGTGTGTGTGTGTGTGTGTGTGTGTGTGTGTGTGTGTGTGTGTGTGTGTGTGTGTGAGCCTGTGTGTGTGTGTGAGCCTGTGTGAAAACATGTGCATGAGTGTTTCAATGAATGTGAGCAAGTGTGGGCGGCTTGTTTGTCCATGAGCCGATACGGGTTTGTGTTTTGGAAATATCTTGTACTGAGAGTGAGTGGGTAGGGGGGAGTGTGAATGTAGAGGGTGCCTTTGCTAATGTGATTCATGGACCACTAGGGAGAAAACTAATGTGGTCTGGTCTTGACATTTCAGTGTTAAATTCAGAGACATAATAATGATCTGATAATGAGGACTTAATCATATCTATTGTGCTTACTGACCAACTCATTTTGGGCAATTAGCAAGAACTTTAGTGAATCCTGGACATGATCCTAGATTGTTAGGTTCCATCAGTAATCCTATATAGCCATTTTGCTGTCCTGTTTTTTGATCATCCTTTCACAAAACAAATTCATTTGATATTTTTTTGTGTGATAAACTTTGTCCTTAAAGCTGTTATCTGGCATTACTACACTCTGACAAATTTAATTCTTGTGAGTGACATGCCTTTTATTCATGGTTTATTAGAACCCTATTCACTGATGTGGGATTACTGGTGGTGACTTGCAGATGGGTTTTCAGTTTTTTTCCCAGTTTGTTTGACCATCGAATTGGTATGTATGAGTTAGGGGTGTGGGAGGCCAAGCACTCCATATGAGGCATTCAGATGGGCTTGCCACAGTAATAATTTTTAAGGATTTTGAAATTATGCTTCTTGATATAGAAAAAAAATAAATGAAATTTTAACTCGGTTTGGATGACCTGACCAAGAAAAAGGAAACCCTATTATCTCATGTGTTGTTCCATATAGGGCCAAACAAGAGTGTGTTCTTGTCCTGACAATTTTATAAGAATATGTGGAAGCAGTATAGAGTTATTGGCATTTGTTGACGGTATTAATAATTGCAAAAATGCAGCATTTGCAAAATAAATCAAAGGAGTTAAAAACATGAACATAGAACAGTGCAACTTCAGCCCTAGAAATATGTATTTCTGTTTACGTAATGATATTCATTTAAAATGTTTTGCCACAAAAATTAAATCAGTAAATCGATTTTTCATTAGAATTTCAAGATGCTTGTGCTTCTTTCCCTTTGAGGCTAGAAATAAATCTATTTAGAAGTGATTGTTTTCAGGCGCATTCTCTGAAAGTTTCATAAATATAGCTTAAACTGTTTTGGAGAGAACTGCTTTCTATTCATAGATAAAACTATTCAAAAAATGGTCAGTAGTCCAGGGACATTTTCTTGAACATACTAGTAAAGAGAGTTAGTTACCTCAGCATATTGTCTAACCAATCTCTGTCCTTTGTTCACCATGTAGATCATATAGAAACTCCAACAAATGTGTTCTTGGCCCAGAATATGTCATGCTTCAACTCCACTGAATGCAGGTGCGCCGAGACAGAAGTACACCATACTTGAACATGAATATGGACTTATCTGTCAGTGCCTCTGTCTCCTAGAAAACATTTACCTCACCACAAAGAATTTGTAGATTCATTACACTGATGCCTCAAAAAGACCACTACTTAGCCCTGGCAAAGCCAAGTGCTGATTGCCTTTTATGTGCCGTGTAGAATTATTGCATTGTTCTTTCTTGTTTGAACTTTTGAAATATGAGTGTAACCCAGTGCATTGCCAGCAGACAGTTACCCACCACCACCCAGTGGTCACTTCAGATTTCACTCTCAGTCAAATAATGCCAGAGAAAACTAGAAAATAAGTTGCATTCTAATAATCAATCTGATGTTGTTAATCCTCGTTCATTCCTTACGCATGGGTATCGGGTTCTGACCTCGGAACCGAGCTGGCCATTTTCCAAGCTCGCATCAGCTTCTTGAGCTAAACTCTTACCCACAACCCCCCTCTCCCTGTTACCCCAGATTTCGTTTGCCACGTTGCCATTCGATCATGTCAAGCTGCTTCTCTTGAGCTAAGTACAGTTATTTGTTGTTTAATAGCCATTTATATTACTTTTCTGTCAGAAAAGTTTCTATTTCATTGTCTGTTATCCTATTGCATCTAATGATCATACTTTCTTCAGGTTTTTCTTCTCTTTTCTGTACCTTTTTACTGTGAGGTATTCTCCCCTTACCATCGTTGGTAATCCTTCTCTTTTTCTTATACCTTCGGGTATTCTTTTCTACCATTGCTGGTACCGTTTTCTGCTTTCTAATTTAGCTATTATGGCAGATAAGAAAGGTAGTCCAGGGTTTAAATGGTGTTCTGATTTTGGACACAAACTACCTTCTTCTGATGCACACTCTTTGTGCGTTTATTGTTTGGGGGCATCCCACTTGTCTGTTGACCCACCCTGTACTATTTGTGAGAACTTTTCAAATAGAACCTTATTGGAAAGAAAAAACAAGCTGTTACTGATGGGACTTCTTAAATCTCCCTTTTCAGAGGATATTTCTGGGTCGGAGGCCTCAACCCCTCCTAGAGCCCATAAGAAAATCTTGGATGTTCCTACCAAGGCTAAATCTTTGCCTTCGTCCCCGGCTGGGGACTCCCACCAACCAAAACCTAAAAAGGCTAAAGTTTCGGCTTCGGAGCTCGCTCAGTCAGTCCCGGTGCTTTCGGTGCCTACATCTTCGGCACCGAGGCCTTCAGCTCCACTAGTGATCTCGGCTCCATCTTCTCCTGCAGCCTTCACTATATCGGCACCAAGGGGCTCTTCTGTTCAAACTATTACCGCTGTATCGGCACTGACCATTCAGTCGGCGCAGACCTTGAACACGTCGGCTCTGACATCTCACTCGGAACCGACGCCTTTATTGTTGACTCCAGTTTTGTTGGTTCCATCTTCAGTACTGACAACCACTTCGGCACCGATCCCTGTGTCGGTGCAGACCATGACCTCGGCACCGATGACTTCTTTGGTGCAGACACCCATAGTCCAATCTGTCTCGGCACCGTTGTTCTCTGTGCAGACTGGTGAGATAGGCACCGAGTTTGCCTCTTCTGTGGACAGACCTGTTTCTCCCTCAATCTCCGTGAGGTCCACTAGAAGCCTTTCCGAACACGATGTGTTGCATCTTGTGGATCAGGTGCTCTTAGCCAGAGGTATCCCACCCCTGAAGAACTATCCTTCCTTGGGAGAGATGATCACCCATCTCCAAAGACTCCTTCTTATTCTCCTCCTTCATTGCCTTTGAAGTCCATGGATATAGCACAGTCTTCCCCTTCTGCGGTTCCCTTTATGGATCTCACTAAGGAACCACAGTTGCCTTCATGGCAGGAAAGTTTTGCTATGTGACACACATAGTTTGCTGCTCCACAGCCATCCAGAGACTCCGGGTCTGCATGCTGAACCACTTAGGGGAGGGATGATCCCTGTCCTAGACATTTACTCCTCTTCAGGTTGACCAGCCTTCCAACTGATGGAGAAGGCTTTCGCTGCTGCTGGTGATACTGGACTGTCTATCTCTCTGCCCTCCTCTGTTACACTGGTTTCACACGTCTCAACAAGCGGACATTGGGTGCAGGGGCCTCAGGACATATTCCACAGAAAAACCCTTTTCTGCCATCTTCCTCAACTTCTCCTACTGAGGAAGTCCACAGGAAAGGTTCATGTAAGAGGAAGCACATGGACTCGACAGAAGAGTCCCTCACTGAAGACACTGATTTTGATGAGGGGGAAGGATCCCCTCGGTCACCCTCCGAGGTATCTTTTGGTGATATCCTCAAAATCCTGAAACAGAGAGGTGACTGGCAGTCCTCTAATCCGACCTCTGAGGAATCTGTGTTCCTGCAGGCTTTTCGCACCCGGCCCCCTACCTCCTGGGTTACTCCACCTGCAGATGAACTTGTCTGGTTTATCGTGCAGCGTGCTTGGAAGGCTCCTGACACCGTCAAAGCTATTCCCCGGAGGCCAGATAAGTTTTTGTCCCCTCCTGCTACGGATCCCCATTGGTCAAAAGGTCTTCCTGTGGATGCTTTCGTGGTGGCGGCTGCAACAAAAAAGGATCTGGCAGAAGAAGAAAGCCAGACTGTCCATCCACGTAGCAAAGTGTCCCGGGCCCTGGACAGGATAGGGAAGCGCACCTTTGCATCAGCGACCTTTACTATCAGGTCCCTGAATTATATGGCACACTTTACCAAGCTTCAAAGGGATCTGATTTCTGAGCTTTCTGAAATCTTGGCTGGTGCCATGTCTAATGAGGTCCTTGCCAAAGTGGCCTCTCACCTGGCCACCATTGAGTCAATATCTAACTCCTCTATGCGACTGATATCTCACGCATCAGAAGGAGCAGCTAGAGTAGCGGGTTCAACTGCGGTCTTGAGACGACACACCTGGATGCGCTTGTGCAATTTCGCGGAACCCTTTAAGGCTTCCTTTCTTAACGCTCCCATTGAGCCCTCCTCGTTGTTTGGACCCAAAGTTAAAAGCACACTGGCCAGATGTGAACAGGATGGTAAGACCCTGTCTGCCATAGGTGTCTGTTATTCTTCCCCTGTACATGCTTTCTCCCGAAACCAAAAGAATAGGAAGAAATGGTTCAAGAAATCTCAGGGTCCTTTCCGTGACACACAGGCCGAGTTCTCCCCTAGAGGCAGAGGGGACGCTCACAGGGAAGACACTCCTTTCGGGGCAGAGGGGGTCCATGTAACCAGGGTTCCAGGGATTCTTTCCCTGGCCAATCCTACCAGCGCTCCTGAAGAGCGGCCCAACTCCTTTCCTCCGGAGGTGGTTGGGGGAAGTTTCTCCTTGTACCCTTCTGCCTGGCTAACCATCACCAATGATTTTTGGGTGCAAAGGATTATAACCAGAAGTTATCATATCCCCTTCAATCTTTGTCCTGTCCCTTCAAAAAACCTTCCCAACGTTCCACCCAGTCAAAGGGAAGAAGCAGCACTAGAGATAGAAAAGCTGCTAAGAAAGAGAGTCATCCAAATAGTCCCTCCAGACCAGATAGGATCCGGATTCTACTCAAGACTATTTTTGGTGCCAAAGAAAACTGGGGACTGGAGACCAATTTTGGATCTCAGTGTATTGAACAAGTTTGTGAGAGTACAAAAATTCCAGATGGTCACAGTAGTCTATCCTTCCACTTTTGGAAAAAGACGATTGGATGTGCTCGCTAGATCTTCAAGATGTGTACTACCACATAAAAGTAGACAGGCCATAAAGAAGATTTCTGTGCGGGAGCCAGTCACTACCAGTTCAGAGTAACTGTCCTTCAGAATCTCTACAGCCCTTCAGAGTGTTCATAAAGTGCATGGCAGTTGTCACAGCTCACTTGTGACTTCAAGGATTCCAGGTGTTTCCATACCTAGACAACTGGCTCATTTCTTCCCCCACCAGACATCTACTGGAAGAAGCCCTGGCATACTCTCTCCTCGCTGCACAAAGGCTAGGCATAACCATAAACTTGCAAAAATCCAATCTCACCCCATCTCAGTCAACAGAATTCATAGGAGTTATGTTCGACACAAAGAGCTGCTATTCCAGAGCACAGAATTTTAAGGATAAAGCAACAACTGATTCCAATCCTTTCAAGGGAGAAATCCATGGCTCACTCGGTTCTGCAACTGTTGGGTTCCATGGCAGCCTCCATCACCATTGTCCCCCTGGCCAGGTTTCACATGAGGCTTCTACAATGACTACTGCTCACCCAATGGTATCCCTTTCAGCCATGATTCGAGTAGTAACCCACAGGTTTAAAACAGGATTTAAATTGGTGGATGACACACAATCTGTCACAATGGTCTCGCCCCTTCTCCACCCAGCAACCCAAGGCCACAGTGACCATGGACACCTCCCTGATGGGGTGGGAGGGCTATTTCAGGGTCAGACAGTCCAAGGCACTTGGTCCAAACTGGAGGCCCATCTGCATATAAATGTTCTAGAGCTGAGGGCAGCGCTTCTGGCGTTGCAAGCATTCCATCCCCTGCTGCCATCTGGAACAATTGCAATTCAATCAGACAACATGGCGGTGGTCTGGTACATCAACAGGCAAGGTGGAACCAAATCTTACCCCCTTTGTCGAAAGGCCATGAGGATATGGCAATGGCTATCAACCGTTTTTTTCTAGCAATGCACATTCCTAGGATTTCCAACGTGATAGCAGACAGACTCAGCAGTGCATTCTTCAACCTCACGATTGGTCCCTGAATCCCTTGATAGTGGCGGAAATCTTCCACAGCTGCGACCATCCTTGCTGCGACCACTTTGCATCCCCGACCAACTACAAATGCAGCAATTACATCACCCTGATTCCCCCTCCGGGACAGTCACCCAGGTACGCTGTAGTCCAGGATTTGCCCTCGGGTCTTCTTTATGCATTCCCACCCTTTCCCCAGATTGGTTCCCTTTCCTTTGGCCTCACCTACTAGATCGACCATGGATTCTCCATCCAACCCCGGAGTTGATCTCACATCCACAGAACCTGATTCATCCCACTTTGAACAGCCTGAAGCTCACAGCTTGCTTATTTCAATTCCCTTGATTGCCAGGCAGAATGATCTTTCTTTACCAGTACGTGACATTCTCATTGCATCTCATAAGTCTTCTACTAGAATTACTTATCTGAGCAAGTGGAAAAGATTTACCTGTTGGCTGAAAGATAAACAAGTAGATCCCTTCTCAGCACCAGTGTCGATAATACTAGACTATCTGGCCGACCTTTTCCAGTCGGGTCTGTCAGCTCTACTCTTAGAGTTCATTTGGCTGCAATTTCTAACTTTCATGAGGGTGTCCAAGATTCCTCTCTTATGTCCAACAAATTGTGCAAGACCTTCATAAAAGGTGTGAATCATCTGAAGCCACCTTTTAGAGAACTTATTCAACCATGGGATTTGTCATTAGTTCTACAAGCTCTGACAATGCCACCTTTCGAACCAGCCTCTTCTTGCGACCTCAAGCATTTGTCATGGAAAACCTTGTTTTTGGTCGCCATTACTTCTGCCAGACGTATTTCTGAGCTTCAAGCTTTATGTATCAAGAGTCCATACTTGATTTTTCATAGAGATAGTGTCTGTGAGAACTAATCCCTCTTTTCTACCAAAAGTGATCTCTGAAATGCCCATTAATCAAACCATTGAAGTGCCAGTTTTCCTTCCCAGTCATTCAAACAGAGGAGAGTACTGCCTACATACCCTAGATATCCACAGGCAAATCCATTTTTACTTAAACAGGACTAGGTCCTTCGTAAACCTGATTAGTTATTTTTGGCCTTTTCTGGACCTAGATTAGGATCTGCTGTTGCTAAGGTCACATTAGCTAGATGGTTGAAGGACTGTTTGACCTTTATTTATACACAACGTAATATCTCATTGCCTACTACCATGAAAGCTCATTCAACATGGTCCGTGGCAACTTCTGCTGCCTTCCATGCCAGAGCTTTTTTACATGACATCTATGCAGCTGCAACTTGGGCTATGCCTCATACCTTCATCAATCATTACAAATTGGATTTGGCCTCCAGGGGAAGAGCATCTTTTGGTTCTGTGGTGCTCAGGAATGTCCTTCCATGAGAGCCTCCCAGGAATAGAGGTAGCTGGGGACTCTGTCCCATGCATAAGGAATGAACGAGGATTAACAATATCAGATAAAGAAGTTATGTCTTACCATAACATTCCATCTGTATTGTTGATCCTCGTTCAAGTCATTACGACCCTCCCTCCTTCCCCCTCCTGTGGTTTCTAGTGGATCTCACCATCCAGTTCTCTTATGTTATTTGACCAGAGGTAGCCTCTACCTTCTTTGACTTGCAAACTCATTCTGAGGTAACAGGGAGAGGGGGATTGTAGGTGAGAGTTTAGCTTGAGTGTTTGAAGCTGACGCGAGCTTGGAAAATGGCCGGCTCAGTTCCGAGGTCGCAACTGATACTCGTGCGTAATGACTGAACAAGGATCAAAAATACACATGGAACATTATGGTAAGACATAACTTCTTTTTCCTTCTCGGTTCCAGGATCAAAATCACAGCACTCCTTGCTATGCTTTCTTGGAAAAATCTCTGCAGGTTGAAACCGTTGTGTTAACAAATATCTGTTACTAAAAAATCAGAATGCTACTGGTTTTATACACTGTTCTGCTACATCATTGCCTCTTAATATCACTTCACCCCCCCCAACCACCTTTAGGTGCTGTCCTGCTCCTGCTCTTTCTTTGTTTAGCACATTTACTTCTCTGTCAGGTTCTCACACAAAGGTTATATTAATCAAAAATGTTCCTGTGTGTTGAAGATTTTTGTATTACTGTGATTTAGAATTGTAAATTAGGCTCTCGTAATATTACATAGTCATAATACTGCTGGTATTACTAGCAAAGCTCTGTATGGCATGCTCTGTGCTTAGTCTAACATTTTCTTCATTGCATCCAAGCTATGTCTGATAAAAGCCCATATTGGAAGAGTGCATTTCCCTTGTTAACGAATATTAAAAAGTAAGATTGTCTGCTGGAAGTGTAGTCTGACCTGCTGTCTAGCCTGCAAACAGACAGCATGTTGACCGATATGTCATCCCTGCTTCTGTCATAGCCATTGTTTTATAACCCATATGTCTGCTAATGGAGACAGCATTATCAAGCCATAAAACAAGATATTTTTATCATGACACTGTTTTCTGCTTTCCTTAAACAGCTGTATGTGTTAATATGTATTACAATTGGTGTAGCGTCACAAGTTTAGATAAGCCAGTTTACAGACGTGTCTTACAACAGTTTTGCACGGTTCAAAAAGTTAAACTAGATGGGGATGATGATTTCAGAGGGAGCATCTGCGCACGATACATAATTAACACATACATAATGATATATAACATCTTTAGTCTCTGTAGCAGGCCATGGTGAATATTCTGACAACCGTTTCTGAACCCAAGACTGAGGGACTTGATTATGTATGGGATCCAACTCTCCTCTTTTTTTAAACAACCCTAAACCCATTTGTATAAGACGGTTAACTACGGAACATGAATACATGAGTTGCAGCTTTGTGGCATACATTAGTGCTAATCTAACAGCTGCAATACTTAAAAAATAATATAATTGCATAGCTATGGAAAATTCCTGTTTCTTGGTGACCTGAAAGTTAAGGTCAGAATTTTAATTTAGTGATGTCTACAAATGTTATTTCATTTTATGAAAAATTACATCCCAAAGATATCGAGCTTGAATTTCTAGTCCTACACAATTACCCACCAAGACATCCTGTCTTCCTTTACAAAGAGGTACTACATCATTGTCAGCAGACACCTTCCAGTGTCCTGTGATGACTGAGAGCTTCTTTAAAGTAGTTTCTGTCATCCACATCAGAGCAGCACTGAGTGCTCTGCTTTTTCCAGATTTGATGCTGGTGAAATAGGCATGATGGGCATTAAATGCCAGATTTAGGTAATAGGTGCACTGAATACCAGATCTCTGTAATATGGATTGAATGTCAGATATCAGTAATAGGAGCATTAAGTGCCAATCTAGGTAAGAGGGGCATGGAATACCAGGTCTCAGTAATAGGGGCATTGAATAAAGGCTGTGTTGATCACTCTCTGCTCTTAGTTTTCTCTGAGCTGCATACAGGTGGACATTTCTTGGTCAATTCTCTAGCTCCTGGTTCACAGCCAGTGTGCCAGAGGCTTTGAGGTTATTCTGCTTTAAGGCCAGTAATCAACAGAGTATGCCCCCTTTTCCCCACATATGCCAGTGATGGTTAAGTTGGTTTCTGATAGACTGGCATTGGGTAGACCAGCATCTGGCTTTCTGATTCATAATTCATAAGCTTCTAATTTCCCCTAGTCTGGTCTATCATTGGCAATCCTGGTTAAATCTGGATAAGAGTTCAGCCAGATGTTGGAACTGTTGCTTAGTCTTTTTTCTTTAAATACATTTATTAAATTATCACTTCAGACATAGGCAAATATACATTAACAGAAAAGAAAACAAACCATATTAACATTTTTTTCCATTTACAAACATTGTACATCACACATCTTTTCTTTTTTTCTATCATGACATAAATTGCTGCCTTGAGTTAAACCTCACTCCTCTTCCTCCTCCAGAATACTGTTCTGCCATGTGTTGTTCTCACAGTTTCCATTTATTTCTATGTAATTTTCACATTCCTTTTCAAAACATCCCTCAACTTGTTCTTTTATCTCTATTATAATATTCAATACTTCGAGTACAGTTGGTTTAGACTTTGATTTCTGTTTTCTAGTAATTGCTTTTTTTTGGCAGCCAACAGAATTAAACTTAATAAGACTTTTCTATGTCCAGGCAATTCAGATCCTGTGTCCCAGCTCAAAAGAAGTATTTCCTTAGTTACAGTCATTTGCACACCCATAATTCTTTGTCATCTTTAACATTTTTTAGCACTGTCCCCCTCATGACATGCATTTTGCTGTGTGTCAGGTAACCCTCTGATAGTTGTGCCAGTGCTGGAGACTCTAGCATTGGTCGCCTACCCTGTTCTTGATAACAGTGAACCGGTATAAGTTGATTGACCATCAGTTGCCCCACCATTGCAAGAACAAGAATGGTGCTCTCTAATTACTTTGAAGAGGATATTTTTGGGATACCTCCTTGCCCACTTACTAGAGTACACTGAATGCATTTCTCCATTGAGCTGTTTCATTCCTAAATAGATGTCCATTTCTTTCTTCGGACTGAGAGTAGGAGCCTTGAAGTATTTTCTCAGGAGGCTTTTTATTTGCAGCTATGTTGCCCCAGTGCTGATTTGGGCTTTGTTGAAATTGTTTTTCACTCTCCTGTGGAAGACAACTTTAACCTTGAGGAACTGCTGAGGTTCATGTGGGAGGGGAGGCTTCCTGCTCAGTAGTGCTCCTTTATCCTCATTGGATAGACTTGATGATTCCAGATAAGATTTGAGCTGTCTTTCATAGTGGGTGTTCCAGATGTTATTTAGTGCGGCTGATGTACAGAGCTGATAAGACTCCGCTATACAGAGCTGATTAGACTCAGCTCCTGTCTGCTTCATTTTGGCCCTGACACAGTGTAGGTAACATCAGTGTGTTCCTGAATGCAGTGAAGTGGGGTATATTTTGCAAGTCTGGAGATTGCATGGGCCTGTCAAACATACCTCTCAACCTGGAAACATCAAAAAGCTGGAAAAGGCCCATGAAAAATAGGTGCAAATCTGTACGCTGATTAACATATAATTTGCATACACAATTACGTAACCCCACCCACTCCAATGGAATTATGGGATACCAACTTTCAAATGCAAACTGAAGAACAGACAACCAAAATATGGCACCAGAGTCCCCCTGCAGCAATTCCAATGTCTCATTACCTGGCTATTTCACCGCATTTGCCATAAACATTAATGTGTGCATACTGCTTTACTTCTAAAATGATTATTTGAATTTTTTTTTACATTTTACAGCACAGCAATGCACAAACACCAGTAGGCATGTGGTAAACAAAACAATACTGTCTCACAATGAAAATAGACTTGGCATTAAAACGTCTCTGCCCTTGAAACTCACATTCATTGAAACAGCACTGAAACCCACACCACATTCAAATAAAATGCATCTGGCCAGTGGTGGATAAAGATTACCTTTGGTCTGTTTTCAAATCATTGGCCTCTTGCACACAAAACGAGAAACATACGTGTTCTTTTCTTTGATACACCGTCTTGATTTTATTAAATTATATTCCTTGTATAATATAACACACTTGTTAGACAGAGCGCATTTTAAATGTATTGTTTGAACATTTTTCCAGTAGACTGCACTGTAGGCAGTGAAACAAAATGCATGAACCAATAATGACAAAACTACCCAATTTAGAACACTTCCATCATAAAAGTCTACTTCCACACCCACACTATAAATAGAATGACAGTAGTGTAAGCCATAGGCATCTTGCACAGCTTCTCACACTTATTTTAAAGGTCAAAAACCAGGGACACATTTTAAACATTGCTTGTATAAATTTGTAAAGTTGCTAGAATAAAATGTGTTACCACCATGCATTTCACTGGCAAGTCTTGAACCCAGGACCCTATGCACTACAGTCAGAACAACATACCACTATGCCAAATCAACAGCTTCAGAAAAATAAGAAGACTGAAACTTAATGGCTTTCAATTCATTTTTCACTTTTCACTATAGCTGTTGACCTCTTAGCACAAAAAACTGGACAAACAAAGCCAATAATGGGGGAATACAAATTCAGTTCTCACTTCTCACCATAGCTCTCAACCTCTTAGCACAAAAAACCTGGACAAATAAAGCCAATAATGGGGAAATACAAATTCATTTCTCACTTCTCACCATAGCTGTCGACTCTTACACTTAAAAGCCTAGACAAAGCTCACAAGTGGTGGTGGCTAGGGACTTACCAGGGGCACAATTTAAACATTGCTTGAATAATTTTGTAAAGTTACTAGAATAAAATGTTGAGTTACCACCATGCATTTTACTGGCAAATTAAATGGGGACCAACCATGCCGAATTACTCTGTTTTTACAGAGTTTTGGGGTTCAAATAAAGGGGTGCCATGATTCCTGAGTGGCACCCCTGCATTTCCGATTTTTTTTTTCTTTTTTCTTTTGTTTTCCGATTTTTTTTTCTTTTTTCTTTTGTTTTTAAAGTGTGTGTGTGTGTGTGTGTGTGTGTGTGTGTGTGTGTGTGTGTGTGTGTGTGTGTGTGTGTATATACTGCCCCCCATTTAATACACCTGGTGGCTAGAGGTATTCAGGCTCAAACCCCGTACCTTGAGTACAGGGTAAAAAGAGCCTAAAGTCCCTAGCCACCACCACTTGTGAGCTTTGCCCAGGTTTTTTGTGCTAAGAGTTGAGAGCTATATTGAGAACTGAATTTGTATTCTCCCATTATTGGCTTTATTTGTCCAGTTTTTTTGTGCTAAGAGGTTGAGAGCTGTGGTGAGAAGTGAGAACTGAATTTGTATTCCCCTATTATTGGCTTCGTTTGTCCAGTTTTTTTGTGCTAAGAGGTTGAGAGCTGTGGTGAGAAGTGAGAAATGAATTCAGTAAATGATAGCCATTAAATTTCAGTCTTCCTATTTTTCAGGAAGCTGCTGATTTGGCATAGTGGTATGTTACTCTGATTGTAGTTCATAGGGTCCTGGGTTCAAGACTTGCCAGTGAAATGCATGCTGGTAACACATTTTATTCTAGCAACTTTACAAAATTGTACAAGCAATGTTTAAAATGTGTCCCTGGTTTTTGACCATTTGCCCCCCCCCCCAAAAAAAAATGAAATTGAAAATAAGTGCAAGAAGCTGTGCAAAATGCATATGGCTTTCACTACTGTCATTTTATTTATAGTGTGGGTGTGGAAGTAGACTTTTATGATGGAAATGTTCTGAATTAGGCAGTTTTGTCATTATTAGTTCATGCATTTTGTTTCATTGCCTACAGTGCAGTCTACTGGAAAAATGTTCAAACAATAAATGTAAAATGTGCTCTGTCTAAGTGTGCTGTATTATGCAAGGAATATAATTTAATAAAGTCAGGAAGGTGTATCAAAGAACGTATGTATGTTTCTTGTTTTGTGTGCAAGGGGCCAATGATTTGAAAACAGCCCAAAGGTAATCTTTATCCACCACTGGCCAGATGCATTTTCTTTGGATGTTGTGTGGGTTTCAATGCCTTTTCATTGAATGTGAGTTTCAAGGGCAGAGAAGTTTTAATGACAAGTCTGTTTTCATTGTGAGACAGTATTGCTTTGTTTGCCAGCTGTCTATTAGTGTTTATGCATTGTTGTGCTGTAAAATGTAAAAGTAAAATCCAAGTAATCATTG
Organism: Protopterus annectens; assembly: GCF_019279795.1. Lineage (NCBI taxonomy): Eukaryota > Metazoa > Chordata > Ceratodontiformes > Protopteridae > Protopterus > Protopterus annectens. The sequence goes on from NC_056726.1 coordinate 1,309,719,070, forward strand.
TAGAAGTAAAGCAGTATGCACACATTAGTGTTTATGGTAAATGGGGTGAAATACCCAGGTAATGGGACACTGGAATGGCAGCAGGGGGACTCTGGTGCCATATTTTGGTTGTCTGATCTTCAGTTTGCATTTGAAAGTTGGTATCCCACAATTCCATTGGAGTGGGTGGGGTTGTGTAATTATGTATGCAAATTAGATGTTAATCAGCGTACAGATTTGTACCTATTTTTCATATTCCTTGTCCAGATTTTTTGATGTTTCCAGGTTGAAAGGTATGCTTGGCACCCCTTCATTTGAACCCCAAAACTCAGTAAAAAGTAATTCAGCACGCTTGGGAGATATGCTGTCAAGGGTCTATTTCATTTTCCCTAACTTCCAGTTGACTGACACCCATTTGACTGACCCCATTTGACTGAAATTTAATTTGACTGACACTTCATTTGACTGACAAGTATTATTGGCAGTCTCCAGAGCACTGTAAGGCAAGTAAATGGAATATGTCCCCTTCCTCACTGTAGTGCGATCTTGGAGTTAGAATATATAGTTAGGGGGGGTGTGGGGGAACAGCCCCCCAAAATGTGGGGTGTGGGGACTGTGCCCCCACACACCCCCTAACTATATATTCTAACTCCAGGGTCTCACTACAGTGGGGAAGGGGACATATTCCATTTACTTGCCTTACAGTGCTCTGGTGACTGCCAATAATACTTGTCAGTCAAATGAAGTGTCAGTCAAATGAAATTTCAGTCATCTGGTCTCAGTCAAATGGGTGCCAATCAATTGGAAGTTAGGGCAAATGAAGTTAGACCTGCTGTCAAGCAGGTATATCTTTTTGCCTCTTGTGTAGAAACTTTCATGGGTTTATATTTGTAGTCTGGTTAGTCTGAGCAGGTGAGCTTTCCATTCTTTGGCAGGTATGGCAATAGTGTTTGCTTTTCAAGATATTTAAGAAGACCAGTTTCAAACTCTACTTCTACGGGTGCAGATTGGATTCTTGTACTTTAGGATTTTGTATGAACTAGTTACCCCTTATCCGCAGCCACTTCATATCTTTAGGTATGGTCCAAGTCTGCAACTTAGTTAGACATTAGAGCTGATGAGAATATTCTCTTCTGTTTGTCACATTTTCTGCACCTGTCACCCTGGACACAGAGACCCATGCCAGGACAGTTGACCATTTAAATCTGTTTTGAGCATGTGTTTTTACATCTTCAGTGCTCATCCCAAGCTGATTCTGTACCTGCCACATGCCTCTTGGGACTTTGCATCCTGCCTGTTTTCTGTTTCATTCACAAGGATCTTTTTATTTTCTGCACAGTGGTGATGGATTTTGAAATGTTTGCATATAGTTTGGATTACAGACTGGGGATCTGTTTGTAGGATGGGTTTTCACTGGGCTTACTTTGTCTTTCTCCTATTGCATTTAAGGTTCTTGGCTTTTGTTGGTTTCTGATGGAAGATCCTCTAACTGTAGCATCCCTTTCTGTGTAGTCCAGATCATAAATAGACATTTAGTCACCTATTTTCATTCCTTCTGGTCACAGAGACTACCTGTGTAGCTGGTTCTTTGGCCATATTGTCTTCTCATAGGTAGTTTCAACTGTACTGCATGCAAGGCTTTCTGTGGCTATTTTATCAAAAAGTTATGTGAGTGTAACTGCGTTAGCAAACTGACTGCAAGCAGTAGTTGATCTCATTGAGGCATCTTTATTAGTTCATATATGCCTTCTGCACCTCTGGGTTAGATACTGTTATCTTGCCACCCACCTGGCATTATATAAATGCTAAATGCTTTAAAAACCGACCCATACGTGGTTAGTTGGCGAGCAGACTGGTTGAAAGATAAAACCTACACAGTGCAGGTTGTAGGTACCTCATCAAAAAGTATGAAAGAGACCAATGCTGTCCCTTGGGGTCCAGTGCTGGAACCTCTCCTTCGTTATTTACTTCTGAGATCTCCAAACAGATAGATGTGACTTCTGCCTAATAAATGTTGCAGAGAACTGCAAAGTGGGGTGTTGTTGCTAATTCACCTCCTGAATTAACTATTAAATGTTCAGAAATTAAATGCTAAATATGTAGCATCACCACTTTTGGTAGACAACACCTCCCCTCGTCATACTCATCATATTGTGTAGACAGTGCACCAATACACAATTCACTGAAGTGTGCATTTAATGTCATTCATTATGCATTTGTCTTAACTTGTAGTATCTGTGGAGTTTTCTCCCTTGGCCTTCAGAAAAAGTTTTTTTTTCTGTCTATTCAGAGATTCCTTGGTAAGTAAGTAAGTAAATAAATTAAATGAAAATGTAGTCAGAGATCTCAAAGTTCCTAACCAAAAAAAAAATTCACATGCCTGAAGTCCCTGAGCTACCAAGAAAGCCTGGAAGCTGTATTCCTTTATTCGGCATCTTAAAGACTTTTGAAGAAAAACCTGTTTCACTTACTACCCAGTTGTTCTGGACCACCTTTTTCTCCAACTAGTCCAATGTCTCCACCATTACTAGAATCAGGTACTTAAATATTTACCAACAGGTAAATAAAAAAATGGTTGAGAGACCAGTTTATAACCCATCACTCCTCAAAACTTGGAATAAATTTCCCCTATATGTTAAACACTGTCATTCTTTAAACATAAGCTAGATGGCAGGATTGGCTTCCACAAATTTACTCTGGGATTGACCTGTTTAGCCCTCCTGGAGAAATGAGGTGCAGTCTGAGGGAGGGTATTGGGGATTGGCACGTGTAAATGGCCTTAGGACTTGGTGACCTTGGAATATCTATGAAATCTATAAGAGGGCTAGCTGTAAACTCTAGTCTGAAAATGAGGACGAATGATGCTCTTTAGTACATATGAAATGTAATTATTTAGTGTAGCACTAGATTTGCTTGGATGTTTCATTCTTCACTACCATCCACTACACACAATCCCTTTCCTTTAGGACAGAGTATTTTCATGATGCATGTGATGATAGGAGGGTACTGCTAGCCATGCCAGGAGACATAAGGCATTGTATGTATAACTTAAGCCAGTATAGCTAGCTAGAATTTTGTGAGTAATTATATGTCATTTGTATATCAAATTGATTTGTACAGATGCTTGTGCTGAAAATGTGTTTGTGAGGTTTGCTTGTATTAAAATATATCAACAATGCGCCCTACTGTAAGGAAAATTAATGTACTTATATTATTGTAACTGAATTAAGTGTATACAGTGTAACATCATATACTGGAAGGGAAGAGGTTAACATACCTGTCTTTAAAATATATCTGAAATTAAATTACTTTATGGGTTAAGCCATAAAGATGTTATCCCGCAGTTTTGAATGGAACCAGAAACACAGTGTCTGTGCTAGTGTATAGGTTGTAGCTCCTGTAGGAAGAGTGGAATAGTTTTATGACTTCCAGCAGCTGCACCACATCTGAGCAATACTCTGTCTGTGAGTATTGTAGCACATACGTGCTAAAATCCTGGCAATTTCTGGAGTTGGTGATAGTGTGGGAAACAGAGCAGATGACCAGATGTATGTGATGTCATTTTGTACAGAAGTAATGTTTTAATATTAGAGGAGACTGAAGTCTCAGCAGCAATTCTGTATTCTGTCCTATATCTGACAACAAGGACGCTCATCCATCTTGACTTGCTCTGTTCAGTAAGTGGGAACAGTAATTCTTTTAGTTGATCAGGAATATACAGTGAGACTAGCTAAATACTGTTTTTCTGTAACTGTGTGAAACTTTCTGTTGGTGTTATTTTTACTACTTCATGTGTCTGAAACTCTGGTGTTTACTGTAAATAGATATTTAGTATTTTCATGTTCTTTTATTATTTATTATTAAATATGTTTAAACTTTTCATTGTGGCTGGTCCATTTTAGAAAATATTTAAGTTTTGGGAGTATTTGCAGGTATTTATTTGGTGATAACTCTGGCCACTTCTGAAAGCCTGGCTGTTCTTCACTCAGTGTAACTGGATACCTTTTTTAGAGCCTTGTAGTAACTGACTGATGGCAGTGAATGTACCTTATAGAATGGGCAAACTTGGTAGAGCGGGTAATCTGTGCCAGCCTTTCCCAGGTGTGTGTGTGTGTGTGTGTGTGTGTGTGTGTGTGTGTGTGTGTGTGTGTGTGTGTGTGTGTGTGTGAAAATTAAATCTCCTTGGAGAAGGGACACAAAGCACTGGTTTCACAGAGGGGGTGCTGGATGACTTGGCTTGGACACTCTGCTGAGGACCTAACCCTACAGTTATGCCATTGGGGGAATCTTACTGAGGACCTGGGGGGGGGGGCAGAAAGAGACACCCAGACCCCAGACTGTGTGTGTGTGTCCTGTGTGCTCTTAAGGGAAATTGTGCTTGATGCAGGAAGGCCTGCATCTAGAAATAGTGTGTGTGTACATTTCTGTTCCAAGTGACAGTCCCTCTCTAATGTCAGTGGCAAGAATTCAGGCTCCTTGATTACTGGCCCAGAGTGGGGACGTCACAACTTGGATTTTTCGTTTCATTCAAGTTGTCATAACACAAAACTGCTGTATGGTAAGATTGCATGTGTCTTCCTTTATCTTCCCTACTAAGCAGTAGCATGTATAGTGGCCTCTTGAGTCTCTCTCTTTTTTTTCATTTACATAGCACAGTTACTCCAGGTGTGAAATCTGATGGCATTTTTCTTGGAATACTTGAGCATGGACCCTTCATGTTTGCCTCTAGTGTGGAAACCACATACAGTTTTCTCCACAACAATAACTGATGTACTGTCCTCTAAACACTTACTTCTTTTAGTGCTACCTTACATTTTTGAGGCATTATTATACAGTACCTGTCAGAGAGCTGCTTTCAGATGCTGGGACCAAGCCTTCATTGTGATTTGTCATTTTAAGGCATTCTGGATGCTATATCAAGCCATAGACTGTCCAGCATTCATTATTGGTGCTTCTTTGGTATCTTTGTATCCCACACTTGGATAGTCATCAGTGGGTCAGCATAGTAGCCCTTCAGGAGTGGTTTTACAGAAAAATCTTCCTGGTTTTATATCCTGGCAGTCATTTAGTTTGGTTGTTGGACCTTAACCTGATTTCTTTTGTAGTTTCTTGCCTACCTTCACTGGGCCTGGAGCTTGAATGTGGGAATGATTCCTGCATGGAAATCCCTTCTTTGCCCTTAACATTCTTTAGAGTAGCCTCACAAATTTGTCCAGATGTCTACCAGATTTGACTTCCAGGAGTACCCATACCCTTTGGCATTTTTGTGGATTGGAATCATGTTTTTTTTTTTTTTTTGCCTTCCACTCTTCCACTCTAACACTGGGTATCCAGTGATCCTTTCCAGACAATCATGGTGATGAGACCAACATCCTTGGACACCATCAGAGTAAACATTGTGAGTCTACTTTGTTGCCTTAAGTATTTAAAAATACATATTTTGCTAGCATTGGCTTCATACTGGTTTCTTCAATAATTTTATGTCATAGTCCTCTCCTTTTTTGGTTAGACATAACAGTTCTTACTCAAGAAGATTCCTGATGGGGCTGTGGTCCTGAAGATCTCCAGGGAATACACTGATGGGTTACCCTGGCAATCTCCAGTGATACTTCCACATCCACTGATTTTAGTGTCATCCAGTACAATGGACTGCAGGTTGAGTCTTGTTTGAATGTACATATGAGGTCTGTATGGCATCATCCTGCGTATTCATTATAACGGTGATAGAAGTCTTTACTTGGAAACCTTTTGGCTGGCATCTTTTTTATTGAAGCTTTGAAGCATATCTGGTATTAGGGGACCCCCCCCCAGCCTTCAGTTAAGATATTTAGAAGAGTTATGCTACCTCACCTTTTTTGTTGTATTTCTTAGTCTTCTATAAGGAAAGCAGGTGAGACTTTCCCCTAATGGAAAATCTCTGATGGTCATGTCTTTTTTGTCCATGAAGCATTGGTGTGTTTTGAAGATTGCTTTACTGGGATCTTTCTCCCATTGAAGGAATATAAGCAAATACTATTGTTGTGTAAGGTTGGGAATGGGAAGTCCATGGCTCAGACTTATTCTACAGAGGCGCCTTTGAGACCTTTAATCTAGTTACTGGCACTAGATCTTTCACCTAAATCTGTTTCTTTTGTCCCACCAAGCTAGTTTGGGTAAACCCTTTAAGAGCCAACCACACAGGAGGATTAATTAAATATATATCCCTCCCACCCCCCTGTTAGAGGTAAGATAATTTACTACAGAACTTTTTTGTTGTTGATTTCCCGATTTCATAGTGGTCCAGAAACTGGAGACTGAGGACTGTGGATAGAACAAAGTGGAATAGTGGCCTGAAAAGATCTTTGATGGTTTGAACATAAATAAGGTGAGGTAGTCCTTGACAATAAGGATGTCTGAAGCCTACAAGATCTAAAATTGTGGAAAATACATAACTTTTATTTATTTCTAAGAAAAATTTAATTGAATTTGTTGTGATATTGGTTGTCTGCCTTCTCCACCAAAGTCTGTAAATATCCGTGATTGTGTTATTCACATAATCATGCAGTGTTTTTTTTGTCTTGAGAAACTGCATGATTGAAACTTGAAGCTTTGAAAGCCTTTGTAATAAACTGTATAAACTGAAAACGAAACTGAGTTTGAGGTAGAATGAAAAGAAGTCAGGCAGTGTAAGGAACATGTGGTCCAATCTGACTACTTCAGTAATCTCCATAAAATCTAAGGATATAAAAGTGACAGAAAAAGAGAGAGTGAAGTCCCACCAATAACTATAGGGAGAATGCATATAGGTTACTATAAAGTGTACATTAAGAGGAATACCAGTGCACAGTTTTATGTAGTCTGTTTCTGAACAAACATCAGAAAGCTTTGCTAGTATTTAATTATTTTGTGTTATTCTATGAGAAATCAATATTTCTTTTAGATAAAATTCCGAGGAAGCATGAATGGTTTCAAAAGAAAGTTACAATAACCTTTCCAGAAATAACATGCTTGTCTCTAGCCTTTCTTCTGTTAAAAAAGTCTTGAAGTATGTCATGTGAATTTGAGTTTGTGCTTCAGTGGATCTCTTGTGGAGACAGAAGTATGTGATAAGGACCTGAAACAGTTAGTTATGTCACTGTCTGTAACTAATGCTTTTTTTTTTTTTTTTTGCAGGTAATCAGCTTCTTCAGTTCTCGACTAGAGCAGGCTGGAGCCGATCTGTCAGTTGAGCGAGTTCTGGAAGTAATCAAACAGGGAGCTGTTGCACTGCCCAAAGACAGACTGAAAGTAAGTAATGCTGCAGAATTTACATGTGAGGCATGTAATACACAGAGCACCAGTACAAGGTGAACTTTATTGTGTATTTTATTTGAAGAATGAGTACCTATGAGCTAAGTGTAGAAAGTGTGGGGGCTGCTGTGACCTTTTGAGAGTCGCATATGAAATTGGCATTTGTAATGGATGCTTCTTAAAACTGATCTCAGCACCAGTGATGGTAGTATAATCAGTGGAGTTGTTTTCATTTCATTTTACATCTGAAAACTGGAAACTCAAAGGCTGAGAAAATCTACTGCTGCAGCCTCTGATCATTGTTAAAATGCAACCCGCTGTATAAGCTCTTATGGAAAATTAAGGAAAATGTTGATTTTTGACATGATCTTTTTGTATGCTGCTGCTGATTGGTAGTACTTCATAATGTAGTAGAGAATATACTGAAGAGTTATAGATCAATATATGTGTACAAGATTTATACACACATTCTGAAAGAGGTGATAGCAGTAGACATCAGGCCAGCCTATTCCAGCTGCAACCCTTTGTATTTCTCAAATCATTTAACCTAGTCCTTGGATCTGCTTCCCTCTCCCTAGTCCAGTAATTTTACCCCCACATTCTACTTGAGAAACCTGTGTTTTCAGCCAGCTGAAGTGTTGTTTGCAATATGCAGTTAAGAATGTGAATAAGCAAGAGGTTCCCTGAAATGTCATAGACTTACGGTAACATAGGTTCATAGGTTCATAGGTTATTACTAAGCTAACTGCCCTTGCGAGCCATTGTAAGCCTAGCCAATTATCCCTTGTGAGACTCAAACTCTGCACCTTATGTTTGTAAGGCGAACACCTTAACCATTAGGCCACCCTCCCATCCCAACAGGGAATGCATTGGTCACTGTGCATCTAAAGGAAGTTGTGAAACTGTAGTTAAAGGCATACTCCAACTGTTAAAACACAGCTATCCAACAAGACCATGAGAATAAAAACCCTTGAAGAACAGATGCTGAAAAATTGAAAAGTAAAGGCACAGATTTTCAGGAACTTTCAGATCAGCCCCTTAGTAAATGTTGAAGAACGTCCAGCATGGTGTTGATAAAATAACAGGCAGAATGTACCAAAGTAATAGCCTACCAGTAAATATCAATGATTAAGTATGCTCTGAACATGGTTTTATTACTTCAGCTTTGAGTACATTTTTGCCTACTTTTTTTACCTCTACACCAAACACACACACACACACAAAGTTGTTTCCTTATCTAAGGAACCCCTTTTTCGTATTGTGCTAGAATTATGAGAAGACTCATTGAATTCATAGTACGGGTACAGTAGACTCTGGCAGCCTCCCCATCAAATTCTTGAAGACATTTTGCCATGTTACTGTCAAGTCACTGACTATTATCTTCACTGTCCTCCATTGTTATCCAAAAGTTATAAAAAAACATCTGTCATCCCTGCATTTCCTAAGGGAAGGTATTCCTCTCTGCTAAACAACTGTGTGCCTGTTTCATTATTTTACCCTTTTTCCAGAATGCTTGAATTTTAACATTTGCCCAAAGCACCTGGATTTTTCTTTCCTGTCAGCTTAGAGTCCCTCTAAATAAACATGGATTTCTCCGCACTGATTTGAGGAAGACCGCAATGCTGCCACAACTACTGAGCATGGCTGGACCTTGGTAATGGGGTAGTTTATTCCCGTGAGGACTTGGACTCAGTTTTTCGATACATTCTCACTAAAAATCTCACCTCTGTAGTTATCCATTGGGTCACTGCCAGCTGGTTCTGTCGTCATAAAATGTTAGAATAACTGTGTAGATTCAGTATTTGTGGCCTTTTTCCTTCTGTACCTTATTAACTGTGGAGTATGTTTTGGACTCTGCTATTTTCTTTGTATGTTAACAATCTGGCATGAGTTTCCTAATCTATAAGCTAAGCTTTAATGTGGATTCATTTATTTATTTATTTTAGTTTGTTTACCAGAGTGGTACACTGATCACTGTAGACCATTTGCAGACAGCCCAGGTAAAGAAATTCACAAAAAAGAAAATAGAATAAATTCACAAACATAGAGTATTCACTTTTGATACAGCATGTAAGTAATATTAGCAGACTAGAAAATCGAATATGAATTCATTTTAGTAGTAAATCTGAGAGGGGGGCAGCAGCTAAGAGCAAAGTCTTCCTGTTTTTTTGTAGTCTGTAACATTCAACTGGCATTCTACATTTACTGAAGGATACAGTGGATCGTTAAAACCTGGCTGTCCTTTAAACATATGTCACAAAGTGTCGTGACAGTCTGTTAAACGGGTGTCTCAAACTGTTAAGTAAAATCAAAACTGATGCCCTTCCAGTGATTACTGTGGCAGTAATACTACCAAGTGGAATATCTTACAAGGGATGGCCATACTTCTTGCCAGGATTCAGAATTCTAGAGCCCTTCCTCTTGCATTGTACTTAGGAAGTACGACCAAAGCATGTCAAGGCTATGAGGTGCCAAAGGGACATACGTGCACAAAGTACCTCAGAACGTTTGTGCCAACTGCTGAACACAAGCATGCGTTTCTCTGTCTGACCGTCAGACATAAGATCGATGTTAGTTTCATTTGCGTAGGATAAGTATCCCTGTTAATTTTTTTTTTAATAAAATTGAATACTTTTTCATGTAATCTAAGAAGGGAAAATGTGATTATGGTAGGCAAATACCTTATAGGGACAACCATGCTAAATACTTATTTTGCTGGGTACCATCACAATTGTAGAAATTGTAATATTTATCAGTCCTTTGTTCCTAAGACTCTTGGACTCTTAGGAGCTGTTTGTCCTCCCTTAAGGTTTATCTTAAAGTATTAAACAATAGAATCCAGTACTTTTCACTGATTTCCAATGTTACTTAAAAAGGAAGCTTAAGAAAATTAAATCCGATGCTTTGGCTGTCCGTTTGGACCAAGATGTCTCTACTGTGTCTTTCTTGTGAATCTTTGGACCATCCAGATGCATCGGCTGTTCCCCCTGTCATTTAATTAATTAATTTATTTATTTATTTAACAGTTTACTGGGAAAGTCCAACTGGGATAGAACCCATTTTCAGGGGAGGCCCAGGGAGAATGTGAGAGGAAACCGGAGCACCCGGAGGAAACCCACACAAACACAGAGAAGACATGCAGACTCCGCACAGAAAGCACCCAAGATGAGAATTGAACTGGAGAACCTCTTGCTGTGAGGCAACAACACTAACTGCTGCACTGCCCGTAAGATGACCTTGTCAGAGGCTGACAAGGTACATCCCCTTAGCACTTTCACCCTTGCCTGATCAGATCGTTGACCCTGCTGTGAAGGGGAAACCAATGCTGACTGTGTCTCAGTAACCTGAACACATTCCTTATATTCTGGTCAGAAAGGAAGTCCCGGGATCCCTCAGTGAGGTACATCAAGGGTCAGAGCCTCCTTGTTTTGTTCAAGCTTCTCCATCTTCCAAGAAAATGCAAACAACTAAGAATACCTCTCCTTCTCCCCTTCTGTCAGGGACCCTCAGAAGAAGTTGTTTAAAACTTTATTCTCTCTCAAGTCTCTCCTCCTCCTCCTTCCTTCTCGCTGAAGAGACAGAGGTGGTTCCTTAGATCATGAACGTTCATGTTCTGTGGAGGTTTCTTTAGCTTACTTCCTCTCAGATTCACTCTGTTCAGTAAGAGTCTGAAGAGGATGACATTGTGTCCTCAGATTCCATCTTGGAAGAACTTTCCTTTTGGACATAGTGTTAAATATTGTGCAACATTTTCGGCGGGAAGGCAACCAGCCCTCCTGTCCCTGAGACCTTGCAAGATAACATTTGTCATACCTGAATTCCAGACTCCTGCCCCAAGAAACTTGATGGATTTTATAAAGTCCCAAAATTACACAAAATTTTGTGTAAGATCTCCTCATCTGATGTGGATATTATTTTGCAGGAATCTGATAAGCCTAATAAATGCTTCTATATTACATAATCGAACTTTTAAAAGTTCGAACGTCATCTGGTCAACACCATATGATCGAACTTTCAAAAGTTTGAAAATTTAATTTTAAAAAAACTACCTGACTGGTTTAAGCAGGGGAGCAAGCCCCTCTGCACCCCCGGCTCTTAAAATATACCAACTCTGAGATCGCACTACAGTGCAGAAAAGGGAAATCTCCCTATTCCACACTGTACAAAGATCTCCGTTGAAACGTCCAAACTTTTAAAAGTTCGATTATATGGTGTCAACCATATGACGTTCGAACTTTTAAGAGTTCGACAATGTAATATATACCCTAATAAACTCCTAAATTCTACTAACACCATTCCTAATAATGAGGGTATTAGGGCTACTGGTAGGTATGGAGAAAAGGTTTATACCTTCTCTACTCTTGTCTTCCATGTCCTCAACTGTTAGACACACATGAGTAGACATTGCTTGTCTTTGTTGGGAGTCTTTGGTAAGCATTTGTCTCACAAGCCTAATTCTGAAAATAAGTTGTCTGCAGTATCTGTATTGAATTCTACCACCAAGGTAGCTAAGTGTTCTATTAAATGCAGCAGTAGTGCAGCTGATGCCTCCAGTACAGCAGATTCTACTGGTTGTGTTTTTGCTACAGGTTCTGTTTTGACTGGATTTTCCTAGTTAAGGCTTAAGTCTCTTCTTGAAGGTGTTGAAAGAGATATTCTCTTTGATTTTGCTGCCAACATTTTCTAACATATTTTAGGAGTGGAGCAAAATTATGCAAAACTTTAAGCAAATCTTTACTCTCCTGTTCCCACGTTTAAGAGAAACTACCCCTGTGACGTTGGCCTCATTTATCATAAAGATCAATGGTCCCCAAAAGGATAAAAACTGTTAAAGAAAAGAGAACTCATGACAAGCCCAAGTAGACATTTAAGGGATCTAAACTCACCTTTTCAGACAAATCAGCTTGCTTTTGACTATCTGCTTATACTTCCCCCTTCCCCTTATCCCTCAGTCGTAAGAAGCTTTCTCCTATCCTTTCTTGCGCAGAAATAGAAGTCAGACACCCCAGGCAATTGGTTTCTTTCAGTAATTAAAGTGCTTACAGGATGCTGTGGCTTTCTCTTCTACATAGGTCAGGCATTCCTGCAGCTCCATGAAACCAGCTCCATTTAATCTCTCCAATTGTACAGGAGTTGCTTTTTTGGGTACAATACAATTAGAACCTGCTCTTCAGCAGGGAACAGGGTTCTGTTCCTGGTTCCCAGAAAAGTGTGAAAATGGCAACCCATGATTCTTTTTCATGCATTCTTGGTAACCTCAGATATAAAGGATGCTTACCTTCATACCCCGATCCACCCAGATTACAGGAAGTTTTTTAAGGTGCTGTGCTTTACAATATCACTTTCAGTTCATGTGCCTTGACCTTTGGGCTTTCTGCTTCTCCAAGGGTTTTCACAAAGTGCCTAGCTCTTTTTATTGCTTTCTGCAGACTTCAGGGAATACTGATTTTCTCTTACTTAGACAACTAAGGATACTTCAGGTTCTTACCAGTGAAAAGCTGCTTCTTGACCCCAACCTCAGATGCCCCAGCAGCAAAAAGAAATTCAAAAGCACATTTTATGGCAACTGCTTTTCGTATATCATAGCTTATAGAGCACAGGGTGATCACTGCCAAGCATTTTATGTCAGGAAGATTATCTACAAACTAAAGACCAGAATAGCGCACCACTACACAGACAACTGACAAGGGAGAATAACCAACCCATTGGCCAAACACGCAGATCTTTAAATTCCACATCATAGATAGAATTGACCACAGCTATCTGGAGAGCAACAAAAACAACAAATTAGAGAAGAAGGAACTGGAATGGCAGATAAGACTGTTAGCCCAAAAGAAAACAAGACTAAACACCACATTTTCGATCAACTGCATACTTAAAAGAATCATGTTTTATTAAAGGAACCATAATCTATGGAATCTATGAACCCCCAAAAACAGTGGACAAAGAATGAGACTCCCTTTTAGGTATGTATTTTTATTTATTTTTTTTAGAAAAGCTTTGAAAGATGTGCTTTGCTGCATTGTAAAATATGTAATGCTTTTCTGTTAATAAGGGCTTGATATTCACTGAAAGGTACTGTGTTTATAAGATGTAGTACTGTTTTCTATTGTCTACTAGTAAGGCCTTGAAATTCATAGAGAGGTACTGTAACCTAAAAAAAAATTTAGTCTGACAGAAAAACTAAAAAACAGCTTAAAAACCGAGCAAACCCTGAATTATAACCTCCTGCATGTCAGCAAAACAAATAGCACCCGAATTACCCATTCTAAAGGATCAAATCTTGCCTGTGATATAAATAGAGCACGTTGAAGAGACAGGTATGCATCCTAGAGATTACCTCTTCTCTGGAACAGGCTCCCCATCCAGGTGAAGCAGAGTTCCTCCCTAACCCAGTTAAAGTGTAATTTAGCAGTTGGGTGGAGAACGAGAAATTCAGCCCTGGTTTGGCACCTGTGCCTCTAATGGACACAGGCAGCCTAAAAATGGTTAATTTGCCAGGCCTGTGGAGTGAATCTGAACTAAATCCAAGGCATTCACAATGTTCAATAAAAAGTAAGTATATTTTAAGCTTACATTGCACTTTTTTGAACAATATTTTGCTTAATTACTGCTTGATTGTTGCTGTTTTACTGCTGTGACTGTTTTTTTCTTGCATTTTGAAGTTATAGTACTTCTATATTTCATAGCATAGGCTAAATTCAGATTTCCTGAATCTGGGCTGTTTGGTATCACTTGAGCACTAAAACCATAAAAACAGCTATCCTGCATTAAGAAGGCCCTCCTGCACCCTTGTGGCAGACGTATGTAGCCCAGGAACCATCTGAGTTAAGGATTGCTGGAAAAAAAGCTCAGTTTTGGGCTTTCCTTTTGGTTAATTTGTGTTAAAACTGCTTAACTTCACTTGTGTTTAAGCCCCACATTTGTGCATAGCTGAGCACCATGCTGTGGGTTTAGTGTCGCCGTGTATAGATGCAAACACTTAGAAACACAATTCTCCATTAACATCTGCTAGAGAACCTTCCTTAGCTCCACTGCCTCTTGTTGTGCAACCTAGTTGAACATCGCTAACTAGCAAGCAACTCAGTTGTATATTCCAAGGTGTTAACTCAGTCTTCCACCCTTAGCCCTTTATTAGTCTCACAAGCAAACCCTGGTCCATCTAGCCCATCCCCACTAGTTACTACAGTATATACCTGCCATAATGGATGGACAGTTTCCCACCATTTCTCCAGCCAATGTTATTGACATAGGCTTCCTGAGGCAATGTAGTAATTGCCTCGTATACTAATAACCACTTGCTCCAAAAGCAAACAAATACAACATGTGAGAGAGATAACTATACCATGAAATTAGAATCCGTCCTCTGACATAGAATATACAAGATGCACAACAGGTTGTCAGCACATACAACTCCCCTCTCACACAAGATAAGATCAAGACACACAAACCCACATATGTGGAGGTACTCACTAATTGCCTTCCAAAAGACCAGAGACCTCCCAAGTGCACACAACATACACATACTGGTACACAAACAGAATCCATCACTACACATAACACACATCAGTGTGTCAACATTTAAGCCCCTAAGGACAAACACCCCAAAACCTAATGTTCTGGTCATAGGCAATTCAATAGTGACACACACAAATGTCCCCCTCACCAGCTTGAACAAGGAGAAGGTCATGGTCAGCTGCCTCTTAGATGCCAGGATAAGTACCGTTATGACTCTGACAATAGTGCGTGTTGGTGTGAATGACTTGAGCCATACCTCTCTGGACTATGAAGAGAGACATGCCCAAACTCTCAGGTTATGTGTCCCAGGCAGGTATGTTCCTAGGCCTAAGCAGCATTCTACCTTTACCTAGGATGATTCAACAGGACAGACAAAATTGATTGATATCACCCCCAAAGGAGTAGAAAAACTGAAAAGTTTCTCCAAAGCAAACTGTTGCCTCCTAAGTGATGGTATAAAAAGTTTCAAAGCGCCTGCCAACATAGCCAACACTGCCTCCTATAAAGAGGAATGCACAAATGTCCTATATGGCCACGTAAACAAATGCATTGACTCAGCTGTACCCAACAGGAAGAAAACCGGGTCTTCTCAAAAAAACAAGCCACCCTGGTTGACTATAAGTATAAATAAGCTGAACAACAAAAGAAATAAATTGATATCTATCAACAGGAGGGAACTTACTCAACAGAGGAAGAATACCCTCCATTGCTTGAACAAGCAAATCAGATATCTTGTATAGTCCTCTAAGGCTAGCTGTGAGTTTAAATTAACATCTCTTGCTAAAGACATTCATAAGGCATTCTTTAGCTATGTACGAAACCTAAAAGGGAATGCCAAGTTGTGCGCTGAACTTGTAGTGGATGGTACCACTCACACTAAACCTGAGGAAATTGCCAACCTGCTAGCCAACAGATTTGACAATAACTTCACCCTCTGTCCCCACCAGATATACCCCAAAGCATTCCTGACGCCAGTCCTGTACTGAGTATCTCCAAAGAACAGGTCATAATATCCTCTCCAAGGCCAAAGAAATGGCCTCTGTGCAACCAGGTAACATTCCAGGATGCTTATTAACAATCGAAAATGAGACCTAGCAGGACCACTCATCACAATCTTTAATCATAGCCTGAGAACTGGCTTTGCCCCAGCAGAGTGGTGAACAGCAATAGTAATCCCCTTGCATAAAGGGGGTCCATCAACTGACCCTGGTAACAGTTGGTGCTTAAGCATAACCAGCCTTATCTGCAAGGCCGTGAAAATAATCATCTTGAAACTTATCCACAAGGACATAGGCAACCTTCAAACCCTTGTTCCAACCCAGTTTAGTTTTGTCAAGGGTAGATCTTGCTTATTAAACCTGCTGGACTTCTTTGAGAATGTAACCAAAGCCCTGGATGAGGGCAGAACAGTACATACCACCTATCTTGATTTAGCTAAGGCCTTTGACACAATCCCTCATTCAGGTATCATAGAGAAACTCTCCCAGCTGGGGATTAACCAATGCATTACTAGATGGGTAGCAAAGTAGTTCACCGACAGAACACACAGTGTCAAAGCTGGGGAGTCCACCTCCACCAGTGGACCAGTTGCCAGTAGGGTACCACAAGGATATGTGCTGGGCCCTCTACTGTTTGGAATCTATTTCTCTGAAGTGCAGACAGAGGTGGTGGCCTGTTGCTTACCAAGTTTGCAGATAACTGTAAACTGGGTGCAATCATAGAGTGCCCCAACAATGTTAACATATTAAAGAAAGGGCTGACACAGAAAAATGATTGGTGCCAAACTCACGGACTAAAGCTTAACACAAAAATATGGCTTATTATCCCTTTTGGCAAAGAAGTAGCCCCTCCTAATTATGATATATATATATATATATATATATATATATATATATATATATATATATATAGCGTCCCTCTAAGCTCAAACTCAGTGGTGCAAGACTAGGGAATACAGGTTGATAGCAAACGAAACTTCAATCACCATTTGTACTTAGTGGTAAGAAAAGCATTCTATGTTGCATATCTCGTATATAAGGGCATCACGTCCAAGACCAGGGTGGTTATAGCTCTACTGTACTCGACCCTTATCAGACCACTAATTGAGTACAGTACTCCCTTCTGTATGTACCTTGTGACATTTTCACTCTGGGCCAGTATTCAAGGAGCCTGAATCCTCACCACTGGCACTGAAGAGGGAAGTTCACTTGGAAGAAAAATGGATACACCCGGTATTTCCAGATGCAGCTCTGCATCAAGCACAATGTCCCTTAAGAGAACACAGGGAACACACACAGTCTGGAGTCTGGGTTCTCTTATCTGTCTCCCTCCAGATCCCCAGTAAGACTCACCACTGTCACAGCTATAAAGTTGAGGCCTCAGCCGATTGTTCAAACAAAGTTCTTCACCACTCTGTCTGTGAAACCATTTCTTCTTGCCCCTGCTCCAAGCAGCTGACACGCACACACTTTGAGATTCGATTTTCACACACACACACACACACACACACACACACACACACACACACACACACACACACCCCTGGGAAAGGCTGGCACAGATTTATTAGCTTTGCCCCTTCTGCCCAGACTATAAGGTAGTTACACTGCCACCAGACACTCCGAAGCCAGCTACTCCAAGGCTCTTACAAGGATACTTAATTATACTGAGTGAAATTAATATTAATACAAATAGTAGTTTGACCAACAGCAAGGCTTTCAGGAGTGGCCAGAGCTGTCACCAAATATATACAAGTACTCTTAGAGATTAAAATATTTTCTAAAAGACCAGCCACAATAAAAAGTTTAAATATATTTAATAACAAGAAAAGAACTTGAAAATACTAAATATGTATTTACAGTAAACACCAGAGTTTCATCACAGGAAACAGCCAAATAGATTCACACAGATACAGAAAAACAACACTTAACTAATTTCACTATATTTTTCTGGCTTTTCTAAAGAATTATTATTCCCTGGCCACTTCCTAGAGCAAGGCACAATGAAGTAGGTGAGTGGTCTTCCTTCTTTGTCAGGTTCCAAAAACAGTATCAGCTAGTATTAAAGCATTATTTTGTCCTAGATTACAGAAGGACATCACATACATCTGGTCATCTGAATTCTGTTTTCCATGTAACCCCCCCTTTGGCTAGAAGCTCTCAGGATTTAGCAAATGTGAGTCAATAATATACCTACAGAGAGCCTTGCTAAGATCTGCTGCAGCTCCTGGAAGTCATAAAACAGTTTCAAACCTCCACCTTTCCAGAGTAGCAATTAGTTCGCCCCAAAGACAATGCAGAAGGCTTCCTAGTACAGATTTTTTTGTCTCTGCCTGCATTGAGAACTGTAAGATACATTCTTTATGGCCTAAGTCAGGTAGTATAATTTCAAACAATTTTCAAAGTCTGAGATTAATCTCTTCTCTTCCAGTATCCTTGGTTAAAACATGTACATGCAAACAGTTACAATAATACATGTATATTTCTTTTTCTGTCCAGCAGGGTACACTGTTGGTACATTTCTACCACAAGCAACTTTAAAAAATACATTTTCAACACAAGCATCTGCATCTATACAAATCAGTTTGATATACAAATGGCATACAATTCTCTACAAAACTGCTGTGCTGCCATATGGTACACATCCACTGCCCTACTTCTTCTGGCATAGCTGGCAACACCTCACGTCATCACATATCTCTCCAGACACCTGCAGCATCTGGAGAGACCACAGAGATTTCTAACCGAGGGAATCCATGGCCTCCAAAACATGATGTACATGGAAAGACAGAAAGCCCTGTCACTGAACTCTGTATCATACAGCCTGCTATGCTTTACCTGCAGAGAAGTATTGGGCACTCCCCTAATGGATATGCTGCATATCCACAAATAAAATGTGGCAAGAATAACTCGCTCTAGGGATGTCAACCTAGACTGTGACATTAGCAGAACATGCTAGAGAGACAGATATATCTCCCAGCGAGTAAGCTCCCAATCCATGTGAAGCAGAGCTCCTCAATGACCCTGTTCAAGTGCAACCTTGACAACTGGATTGGATGACTGTAAATTCATCACCAGGGGGTGTCACCTCTACCCCTCATGGAAAGGGACATTCGGTGCTGATCACAAAATCGATCTGCTAACAATGACCATCTAAGTATGGTCAATTAGGGTACTTGGGTTATTTCATGGCTAGACTTATAAAGGCCCTAGAACCATTAGCCTGGTAACCTCCTATGAACTTGCCTTTCACCTCCCAAGCCTCTGCTTACACTTATCAAGGGTACCAGAAGTTGTCATAAATTTGGGATGTATGGCTAGGCTTAAATATTTGCCCTTGTGATCATTAGTTTAGTAAACACCCATGAACCTAATTATATAACCTTACACAGAAAATGATAGTAAACTGTTTTAAGGCAGACCTGATGAAGGGTTATATGAAAGTGCCAGATAATATGTTTAACAGTAAAGCATTTTTAAAAGTTTCAGTGGTAAAAGGGTCATAATCAAATATAAATTATAATAAAGCATAATCTTTTATCATATTGGAAAAATGATAATTTCAGGCACAAATCAGATACAAGTGTGGAAACTTGTAAGCTCTCTTGTGTTAACAGTTGGACTGTAAATGGTTAAATGATAGGAACTTGGAGAAGACCCACCCAAACTCCGCCTCCCACAGACTCCCACCTCCAGCAACTGGAGGACACTCCCCAAGAGGCTGATCTGACTAGTAATATGCTGCTTTCCCAGCAAATGTAAACACAGCAGTTGCATGACTGGACCATTAACATAAAGCAGTGCTCCAATAACAATGTCACTACAATAAATGGAATTTATTAAAATAAATTGTGCCTGAGATTTATTTTTCAAAAAGAACTTTGCCAGAAGTTGATAACCATGCTTTAGATTTTAAAGGTTTGCAGATTGCAGCAAAGCAGAATCCAGATAACTAACCCTAGCTGAACACTTGTTTCCCTTTTTTTCTCAGTATTATGATATATTGCATGTTCCATCTTGTACACAGTTCAGTACACACAAAGCTAATCTCCCTGTCTGTTATTGAAAGTAAACAAACTATCTGATCAGTGTAGTGCCTTCATTCTTTCTGTAGTTAAACATATGTTAGCTGCATCTTTCTGCTTCTGTTTGCTTCACTCCTTGCCATACTAACTACTGTATGTGACTAAACAACTAAAGTGGTAAAACTTTGCTTGAAATCAGTGGTGCACAATGTCTGGCCCAGGGGTCAATTCCAGCCCTCCACGCAATGCCATTCAGCTCCCAGAGAGTAACCAAAAAATTTAAAAAAAAGTGAAAAAATACTATGCCTTACTCCAGTCATACAAACTTTCAAGCACATGCTTACTTACCTAATTGACTGCAGTTGCACACACCTCTAATTTTAGCAGCAGAAGTAACTATTCTTTCTTGTTTATAACTTATAGTCTGTAAACAATAATAACTTTCTGCAAGAGTTTGTATTAAGTCCTGGCTGCAAGCCAGAATAAAGTTAAATGCAAAGTTGATGTAGAAAACAGGCAATTTCATGACTGCTGTCTTAAGTAAAAATGCCAGTCACCTGTACCTGTTGTTAACTTGTAACAACTTACTATGTGTGAAGGTGGCCCGCAGATGCAGTAAGAGTTCATGTAGTGGCCCTCCACACAAAAAGGTTGTGCACCACTGCTTTAAATGCAGTCAGGTTACAACTGAACAGCAGTGCTGTATGTTTAGAAGTTTAGAAAAAATCTGGGTACTATGAATTCTTACAGGCTCCATTATGGCTGCCTTCAGGAAGTGCAGAAAGATTTCCACACATGAGTACCCTCTCAACTGAGCAGAACACTGCTTACAGTGTAGAGCTCTGCAGGCTGTTCTTGGTGCTATTATAGCAAGCCTAGCTGCCCCCCCCCCCCAGGTGAGCAATCCAGCATTAGCTGTTTTTAAAATCTAGGAAAAAAATAAAATTAAGTTGAACATTTTTCCTTTCTTTAGCAATTATTTACATATATTTTTGTGTTGGTTAAGTACTTTTTTAACTTAATGGATTTTGTTCATTGATTGGATGATTGATTTTCATGAGTGTTACATATTCATATAAAAGGGGCTGGTCTGTAGTATTTTTTTTTTCTGATGACGATTGGAGTGATTAACCAGAAAAAAGTGCTAAATAAATATATTATTGTATTATTTCCTCGTGGTGTTGGTTGTTGTGCAGTGATTTTGCGTGCTCATTCCCATCCTCACTCACCCAGTCTCTCCGGTGCCAATGCAGGTAGTCAAACCTTTATCGTGTGCGGCACTGTCAGGGATTTATCCCTCTGTGCCACAAGCCAGGTATGAGTATTTTCTTGTTGTTAAACAGACGCATGCAGGTTTTTGTTGATAATGTTAAAGGGAAAACAGTTGATTTTTTAAAATGTGGTAGTGCATTCGAGTCAGTGAGACAAGATTGCAAGTTAGATTGGTAGCAGGAAATTATGAGAATTAATAAGTGAAGCATTGAATTTAAATTTGACGAGTGAAGAGTATAATGTTCTTTCTTTAGATACTTTTGAAACATTTGGAGTAAATGGTAAAGAAAAGAAAGGTGTGCATGTGATGTTAACTAATTTAGGGCACTGAAGAAAGCACTGGTACATAGGTTGCTGACAAAATATGTTCTTATTACTTTCAGTGGCAATCACAGAGACATCTTGAATAGTGTACATTGCCTTACTCTTAGCAATGATATCCTTCCTGGCTATGCTGTTCAGAAATTCAAGAACCTTCTTAAGAGAAGCCTACAATATCTGCTCCAAATAACATACCAGTAGCTCTTTGGAGTAAAAATGAGTAGGAACTGAAATGAAGAGAAAGGTTGGATACCATTGAGAAGCAGTTTGAACCAATACAGTATATGAGTAGTATAATTACTGTTATGAAAGAAGACAAGTTTCATATTGTATTGCTCCACATGTTTGAAAAAAAACTGTTTAAGACAGGACATTGCTCAATGGTTTTAAGTGAATTTCTTTTCAGTACTGGATACAAATGTGGGATTTTGTCAGTTAAGGCTAGCTGCATATCGGGGGAGTTCAGATTCCTTAAGCTTGTTTTTGGTATATCATCAGAACCAGGTGTATTCCAAAGAGTTGCTGCACATGTAATTTAAGGTTTGAAAGGTATTGTAAACTTACTTGATGTTAATGTGGAGTCAGACACCTGGACAGTATGTTAACAGACTGAAACAGAGACTAAATAGATTAAGACAGCATAGTTTCAAGTTACTTAAGAGCACACCTAAAATAGGAGTGACAGGATTAAAATACATAGGTCATACTCTAATGTCTGAAAACATGAAGCTAGTCAAAGCAGTTTTACAAATGACAGAGTTTGAAGACAAGCACACTTTATGGAGGTTAATAAGAAAGATACTTTGTCTTGCAAATTTTATCTTACATGTCTAAGGTAAGTTTACCACTAAGAAAACTCTCAGGACAAGATGCATAGTAGACACAAATCTGAGAACAAAATTTGATTTGCTCAAAATTTAAGTACAGATGCACCACCATCATGTAATGTGAATAACAATTATGTTGCAGATTGGCTTAGTTGAACTATGATCCTACATGAAAATAGATAGGCTTCCTGTAGGTTAAGAACAAGACAAGTTTCTCATTTGGGTCAGGAGCAGTTCCTGATGCAGAAAGGGAATAGTTCCAGATAGAAAATGAACTTTTATCAGTTTTGTATGGATGTAAAGAAGTCTATGTGAAACTAGAATACACACCTTCTTTTAGCTTATTCTGGTATTCTTTATTTATTTAGTTGTTTGTTTGCTTGCTTGCCCTTAGTTGAATGGAGTTAGTCCCACTAGGCTAGTTGCCTCTTTTCAGGGGAGACCCCAAGGTGGTATTTAGACCATTAAGGGAAATTTGACAAGGGCACTGAGGAACTTCTCCTACTCTTTCTTGGTAAGTACCATGGAATCTTTGACATCCACCTGAACTACCACTAACACAAGTAGGAATAACATTGGTTTATTGTCTGATTTGCAGGATGGCATACTCAGGAGTTCAGCACCCCCTAATGCTGCACTGCAGTGTCATCAGGTAGAAAAAATGAATCTAGTCACCTGAAGTGGGAGTAGAACCAGCAACCTTCTGATATTTCAACACCAAAGATAGGCATGCTGCCTGTTGAGCCACTTACAAGTACATATTTTTCTAAAGTACCTCTGAAACTACATAGTATGTTACTTAATTTATAGATGCATGATCCAAAAGTGAAATGCAAACTAGGCAGGGAATTAAACATATCATGTGTGTTGAATAGAGCATATTTACCAGACAAGCTTGAAGATTTTGTAGAAGAACTAGAAACTTATGTAATACTACAGTTATTAGTAACAGAATAAAAAAGCAGAAGAATTGTAGAGTTGTACCAACACTGACTTAGAGGTGCGGCTACTGAAAGAAGTTACATAGGTGGTTGGCTTGATCAAAAATCATTCGAAAGTGTATTTATTGATTTATGTATTTACTTTTTTATTTATTGACATTTGAATACCAGGAAAGTTTGACTGGGTAGAAGCCCACTTGCAACGGAGGCCTGTAGAGAAAAGCTGTAAATTATTACAAAACATTTTAAGAGCAATAATTTTACAATCTTCAAAAGTAAAAACATCTGCAGTTTTAAATTATTATAACAAATTAGACATAATATACAAATAGTGGTTAAGAATCAATACAAGGTATATGACAATCATTTAAAATTTAGAGATGTTAAAGATAAGTTAGTCTAAAACATTTATTTTGGCTGAAATGGGGCTCATATAATCATGGAGAAGAACAATTGATATTGAGTGCCAGTCATGTCTTTGTGTGTGCTTGATCTCAGAGTTGGCATATATAATTAGCAGAAAGTTCAAGGCAGATGCTTGCCCCTTGTAAAAATGCTTGTAAATTCTTTTGTAGGTGTGCTTTTTGGCTCCGAGTTGAAATGTCGGCACTTGAAAAACCAAGTGCCAACAAGCTGAAAAAAAGACAAAAACCCAGGAAAACAGTGAATATTGGATTTTACTCTACTTATTTAAATGTCTTTTTTGCAAGAGGGACAAGACTCCCTGAAGCATCTGTTGTGGAGGCCAAGCTGCACCCCCCAAACTTACATATATCAACTCTGAGATTGCCATATCTCTGAAAAAAGGGAATATTCCGAGAAATCTCCATTTTGGACTGTTTTTCAGACATTGTTTCTGTGTTTTGGGGCTTACTGTAGCAGTACTGACATTTCAAGTGGTTTCAGTGTTTTTTTTTTATTTTGTTTACTTCAGTGTGTTTGCATGGCTACTTGGTGAGGGCAGGTTTTTATGCGTTGTGGTGTTAAGTGCTGATAGATTATACTTGTCTTTGTCGCATACCTGTTACATCAAGTCAGATTATCTCAGCTCACGCCATCTCAATGCCATTAGATCAAAGGCAAGTAAAAAACACAACCAACCCTTTTTTTTTTTTTTTGCAGGGGAAGCCCCCCTGCACCCCCAACCTCCTGCTACAATAAATATACCAACTCCAAGATTGCATAGCAGAGAAGGAAAAGATCATTTTCTTTTCCCCACTGTTCAACAACTTCAGACATAAAAACACACAAAACATTATATTAGTCTATATCTACAGCTATACATAGATAGATAGATAGATAGATAGATAGATAGATAGATAGATATAGATATATAAATGGGGAAAAAACAGATCCTTGTAGTGAGGTGCAGTAGTTTTCCAGCCTTTTTAGGGAAGTTGTATCCAACCCTTAAGGAAAACCATTAAACCACATGACCATCAAAATTGCTGCTTGAGCCTCCTTAAAATCAAGAAAAAAAGGACAACAATCTGTAGCCAACCTCAGTTGGGTATTCATAGTTATCAAGCACTTACAACTTTTTAGAAAACAATACTTCTTTGTAATGAAAAATAAAATATTTTATTATGACCTTCCCATGATGCAGATTTATAGTGCTTTGTTTTCTACTGTGAGTCCCAGATGAGGCTTTTTTGTGGAATTTCTATCATTCCACAATCTGTGTGGGTTTTGCCAGGGTTTTTTGGTTTTCTCCCACATCCCACTGATGTACAGTGGTGAACTGATACTCATTTATAATGTGTATAGGGGTGTCTGCAAAGTGTGTGTGTGTGTGTGTATATTTGCAGTGCTGGACTAGCATCCATTCCAGGATTGCTTCCGGACTTATACATTTGCTTTTCAGTGTAGGCACTGGATGTCTGCAACCCCGGGATGGATAAAGCAGGTACTGTAAAGGAGTAAATGAATACATTTTGTTTAATATACATGTGTGCACTGTGTGTATTGTCACTTGTACGAGTTCCTGTAAGAAAGCCAATTTCGCTCCTCAATAAAGAAGTATCAACTTCTAAATAAGTTATTGATTACTTTGAAGTCTCAAATGAGACTGGCTACAATTTTTTTTTCTTTTTTAACATTCTGTGGACAAGGGTGCAGCCAGACATACTATCTATACGCTACTTAGTACATTTGTTTTCTGAACATCACATCAACATTTTTTTAGATCATATTATGTTTACAACTGTCTAAATGAATGCCTTTAGCAACATGTACATTATTGCTAATCTAAAAACAATACTTTTAATAATTTTAGAAAGATCAGCTAAAAATGTCACATTTGATAAGTGCTGGGGGGTAGCATTTTGAGAGTTATATCCATTTTTAAGTGATAAATGCCCAAGGGGTACCACTAAGAGCTTGTGAGTTGCACCCCTTGGACAGACAAGGGCACTAATACTCACACAAATGTCTTGAAGTTGAAGGCAGTTCCTGTTGTTTTGCAGGAATTTCAGGACTGCCTTCACCGGGGTGTGAATTCTATCCAAATAGAAATTTTACTGAAAAACAAGTTTGATTGATAGCCTGCACAGAATAAGACCAGACTAATAAACACAGATGCACAGATTTTTTTTTAACTGATATACAGATTTTATTACAGAAACAATGTAAATATGGTTAACATTTTTATTTATTTAACATTTGTTTACCAGGAAAGTCTGACTTGGAATGAACCAATTTTCAGTGGAGGCCTGGGGAGAAATGCTCCAGATGCATGTCTTTGTAATGTGGGAGGAAACTAGAGTAACCAGAAGAAACCCACATGAATGCAGGGAGGACATGCATACTCTGCACAGAAGGCATCCCAGCCGAGATTCGAACCAGAGAACCTCTTGCTGTGAGTTAACAATGCAAACTGCTGTACTACTGCTCCATTCAAACATGAGTGTCAGTGGTTATGGGTTTTCAGTTTTCACCTATAGGCATATCCAATATTACTGGCTCTACATGCAGCAGATATTTCTTATTGTATAATAGTTACTGTGGATATCACTTTGTCTATTTGCCTTCAAAAGCAACACTGACCATTAAGGGGTGTAAGGAATATTTTTCTGTGTGTGCATCTGTGTATACATATGGCATACCACTATACCTCCAACAAAAACCTCAAAGACTTGCAAACTGTAGTCTCACCCAGAAAGATGGCAGTATGAATAGGCTTTCCCAAACAAAGTCCTATGCACGGGGGAGTGCACGGCCAAAACCAAATCAGCAAACACAAAAATTGGCCAGCAAAAGCAGACACGGATGTTAGAATGAATAAGTCCTTTATTACCAAAAAATATTCAGACCGGTTTCGGCAAAGATTCTTTGCCGAAACCGGTCTGAATATTTTTTGGTAATAAAGGACTTATTCATTCTAACATCCGTGTCTGCTTTTGCTGGCCAATTTTTGCATTTGCTAGTATGAATAGGCTTGTCACACTCCAGTAAGCCATATGGGTTCTCACAAAAGAAAGGGCAGATCTAGTACTACTCTGACTTGTTCACAGCACAACACACTACAGTGAAGAATCCCCTATCCCGCTCAGACATTTGTTAACCATCAAAGATAGTCCATACGAACTTCGTTGTCAAACCAGTAGTGCCCATCTACTAGCCATTGCCAAGAAAGTCACCATCTTTCACTGAACACACATTCTCTGTCCTAGCAACCAAACTATGGGACTCTTCCTGAACTTGTAACACATCTACATATAATACATTCAAAGGGCAACTGTTTATTCACCTAGGAAAATGAGCCACCTGCACATTCATCACTCTTCCCTCAATAACATAAAATAACCAGAACACACGTTAGCATACTACTAACATGAATATTAACTTGTTACCGAAGCTTAGACTCACTCACTGTGTCATTTATGCTAGTAACACACAAACTCAACTAGCCAATCAACCTCTCCCACTTCTTACTCTGCTATCACTCCTCTCTGCTTCTCCTTACCCACTTCTTACTCTGCTATCACTCCTCTCTGCTTCTCCTTACCCTCATACTCACCTAGTCCCTGCAAATAACGAATGACCATGTAAACCCCAGCCCAAAGACCTTGAGAAACCATTGTAACAGTGCACATTAGTACATATTACTAATTTTATGTGCTGTATATTCAGCCTCTCTTCGTTCTCTTTAACTGTGTACAATTATGTGTACAGTTATACTCTTTCTGTCCAATTTTGTACTACTTGCATGTGTGCTGTATTATTGCACAACATTTTCATGTTGTTCTTCTTTTGGCTTTTCCTGGTTAGTGGTCGCCACAGTGGTACTCCAGTCTGCTAATGATTGGCAGTAGATTGTTTACGGTGCCAGCTTGACGCCCAACCTTCAACGAAGGCACGCCCATTCACGCATGTCTTTTGAACACCGCTCGACCGCGGGGAGGACATGCAGACTCCATACAGAAGGTGCTCCAGCTGAGAATCGAACAGGAGAACCTCTTGCTGTTAGGCGACAATGGTACCACTGCACCACCGCGACTATAATTTTCGAGCTGTGGCAGAAATGGGTCCACTTACAGTCAGTCCATTAGTCCAGTCAGCAAACAAACAGTAGAGCTGTTTATGTACTATATTTTCTCTAAGATGTAGTACGTTTTCTTGCTGTTATTGTTTTTTAGTTCTGCAAAAGATGTTTTTGATTGTATTGTAACAGCGCCTGCAGTTAAATTTTCTAAAACAGAGGTAGAAGAACTTGAAGTTGTTCCTTCAGCTTCTTTAGGAAAATACATTTGACAGGTTCATGTCTTGTGCCTGCCAGGAAACAAAATTTCAAAGCCAGGAACAGTTTTGCAGTTTATTTCTAGGTAGAAAATTCCACAGGTTTAAATGTGGAATCTGTTAGCTGCAGACTTACCAAATGATAGCAGTTACTTGCTGTAAGAGGTAGTTCAACCTTTTATATGGAACTTGCCATTTATAGGTTGGCCGTATGCAATTTGAAAAGCAGTGCTGCTGGTGTTTGGTGTAACCATTGAAATGATAAACATAGGGTATCTTACAAAATAAATGAAAGCTTCTCTGTTTCATTTGAAGTTTACCTTGACATGAGAGCTGTAGGTCCTGTTGCAGCTTGTAGTCCCAAAGGTAGCTACCCATTTGTTTTTTTTTTGTTTTTTTTTTGGTAGAAATATAAATGTAAATAAGGTTTACATGAAGCTCAGATAGTGTGCTTTAGCATAGGTCTTTCTCAGTTGATGATCAGGCTGAAACACACTTTGTAGATGTCTTTTACAGGTTGTGTTTTGCTGACTTTTCCATACTATCTTGTCAGAATAGTATGCATTATGATGGTTTGTTATTTGCAAGGACTAGGTGAGTTTGAGGGTAAGGAGAAGCAGAGAGGGGTTAAGAGCATCAGTATTTCCATCTGTTCTACTGTTTGAATAGTGGATATTTTGTTTCTGTTTTGCTTATTTTTAGATAACTTCGAATGCAAGAATTAGATTATCCACCAACTGTAGCTCATTATAACTGAGGATGATTATCAAAGTTCTGCTAACCTGTAGCTTTTTGTCTGCTTTTTAAATATATTTTAGCATGCATATGATATTGTATGCCTCTGATGTCTGTCAGTAGTAGGTGCTGCCATAACTAAGTACTTACTGCCAGACAAAGCAGAAAAAGACAAGCCTATTCATACTTCTTTTCCTTATCTACATCTAGATAGTTTAGTCAATGATTGCTTGCCTGATTTGACAACTGCAACAGAAGTCTAACAGAAAAGAATCTTGGAGAAACTTTTTGTTGCCACTTTGGTGCACCTGCACAATATTGGCAGCAAATGTATTTCACTTTACTTCTTTATATGGTACCTGTCCTGCCATATTTCTGTCATTTCGAATGCTGCTGCCTCTAAATGTGCTAAATAGTACATCTAGTTATCAAAGAACTCAGTCTAAATGCATTGAGAATTTGAACTTCATTCCAAATGCATTAACAATTTGCATCTGATTCCAAACATCTTTTCATTTTTTTCTGCGGTATACTTTTATGAAAACATATTTATTTTATTTATTACAGGACACAGGTCCTTTTTCAGAGGAGGCCCAGGGAGAAAAGCTCCCGTTACAGACAAATTAGAGTTTAACAAACATGTAAAAAAAGTACAGAAGTATCAGTTACAGATATAACAGAAGTTAACAAACATTTAAGAATTGCTGCATTGATAGCAAATAATAGATACATAATGGTGGAGAATGCAATTCTTTGGCTCGAAACATTCACATTATACATTATAATGAGTAATGTATAATTTAAATGATACTGAAGACAATTTTCCTACAGAAGTTGTTAATACTAGCTGTGAGATTTTTTTTTTTAGGACAATAATTTACAAGGAGATTAAGAGATGCAAGAACATAGCCAGGTGTCAGTTAAGTGTGATTTAAGGAGCTTTTTAAATTGTAAGATGGAGCTGTTTAAGGTTATTAGGGATAGCAACTTATTCCATATTTTAGGAATATAGTAAGAAAAGAGAGAATTCCCAGCCAAGTTGGCTTTGGTGATATCTAAAAGGTGTTGGTTACTGGAGCGAAGAGATCGAGAAGTGGTATATGGATGTATAATATTTTGGACAGCAGGGGTTTTATCAGGTTGGTGGAGAATTTTGTGTGCAAAGGTTAGTTGGTTAAAGTGCAGAAGCTGAGGAAGTCGAGCCAATTTAGTTGTTTAAGCGATGTACAGTGATGTCACTTATAGGAGGCACAAGTAGCAATCCTTGCTATTTTATTAGAGCAGGATTCCAGTTTGATTAAGTCAGTTTTGAGGAGGTTGGTTAGTACTGGAGAGGCATAGAGGAAGGTTGATAAGAGGTGTGTACAGGCTATAGTGGCTTTTGTGTTTTTTTGTAAGAAATTATTTGTTTCTGTACAGGAGACCTAGTTTCTTGTGAACGTTATTGATGGTTTGGAATATGTGAATATCAAATTTCAAGTTATTGTAAATTTTGACACCAAGCAGTTTAGTATGAGTTATTGCGGTAATCGTAGTTTTATTTTTGCACAAGATAGTAAAAGACTGGGAAGAGGAGGGGGACCGAGTTTGGCTAAAAAGAAGCTTAATTTTTTTGGGACTCAGAATAAATTGGGAGTTAGTGAGCCATGTTTCAACAGATAGAAAGGAATCTTGGGTTATGGTATGAAGGTCTTATAATGCGGGGGCCGCACACATTACAGTGGAGTCGTCTGTGTATTGTACTACAGAGATGTGTGGTCTGGAGGTGCTGAGCTGGTTGGAGAAAAGAGTGAATAGTAGTGGTCCAAGGATGGAGCCTTGTGGAACCCCTAAGGCAAGTGGGAACATTGGGGAAAGGTGGTGTTGCCATTGTATGGCTTGCAGTTGTCCTGCTAGGTAGCTTTGGAACTTTGTGATAGAGGAGCTGCTAAGGTTTAGGGTGGAGAGAATGTTGATGAGATTATTGTGATTTACCATATCAAAGGCTTTGGATAGGTCCAAAAATATAGTTTATGCATATTGTCCATTGTTTCTATGGTGGTTCACTGTAAAGGACATAAGTGTGGTAGTGGTGCTGTGAAAGGGACGAAAAACCATGTTGGGTGTGTGATAGCTTGTGTGTGAGAAAGTAGTCCATTAGTTGGGTGTGCACTACTGTTTCTAGTGTTTTGTATAAGGGAGACAGGATGGCAATTGGGCAATAATGTGTAAGTTCAGTGGAATTACCTCCTTTGTGCAGTGGTAGAATATGGGTGGTTTTTCAAATAACAGGTACCTGGCTCTCAGATATTGACCTGTTGATAAGTATGGCTACTGTATAGTTTATTGCTTCAGCTACAATGTGTAGAAAGTCAGCTGGAAGGTTATCTGCAGCTGGGGTGGTTGGTTTCAGTTTTTGAAGTAATTTTTTTATGGATTTAACAGACACTGGGTGTAAGGTAATGTGGGAGGTGTTATTTTGAGAGTTGGTGCTGTGCTGGGGTCAGAAAGGGGTAGAGCTGCTGACAATGCCTTGAGAGTTTGCTAGGGCTTGAATTGGTTCTGTGAAGTATTTATTGAATTGGTTTGCTATATTGTCAGAATTGTTTGTTGTTGTTGGGGTGGGGGTAGCTGATTTACCTGGATGAAGTATGGTATTAACTGTGCCCCAGAATTTTTGAGGGTGCTTTTTTTATTCTGGATATTGTGGTAGTAGTTTATTTTGTCTAATTTTACTAGTTTTTTTTTTTTTTGCTTTGATTTGCAGTTCAAGGTATATTTGCCTTGTGATTTGGGTTTTGTTTTTGTGAAATTGTCCCCAAGCCTTGTCTCTAGTCTTGAATAAGGATCTACATTCTGTAGTTAGACAGGGTGCATAATTAGATTTACCTCTAACAATTCTAGAGGGTGCATGGAAGTTAGTATAACTAGGAAAGTGGTACTGAAGGAGTTGACTATCTCTTGTAGAGGATGCTGTTTGAGAGATTCCCAGTTGCAACTATTTAGAGTGGAGATGAAACTGTATGTTTTGAAGTTTTATTTATTTTTGTTTCTGGTTAAGCGGAAGGTTGGGTTGATTGGTGAGTACAGGTCCTAAGGAGAAAGGTTGTGGCTGATGGTCACTTAGGCTATCAGGTAGACAGCCTGATTGAGATGCCAGGGTGGTGTTGCTAACCAAAATCCAGTCAAGGATTCACTGTTTGGAAGATTTGTCAGTCCTTGTAGGGGATATGATGAGTTTGGTGAACCCATGGGATGATGGATTTTGTGAGGAGTAGTTAAGCCATTCAATATTGAAGTCCCCATCAGGATTGTTTCTTGTGGGAGGGACTTTGCGATCCACTGAAGTAAGTTTTCTAAAGTGGGAATATTATTTCCTGGTGGAATATAACCACCTGTGATGTTAATGTGTTTTTGGGGTTAATTTTAAATTTGGCAATTATAAGGTCAGTGTTGTCAAAGTCAGGAGTGGTTATGTCTAAGTGGTCTAGTATTAGGTGATTTCTGAATAGGATTGCAACTCCCCGTCCTTTCTTGTTGTTGTGTCTTTACGTATAATATGATATCCAGGAGCTGTTATTTCATTGTTGCTATTGTCGAGTTTTAGCCATGTTTTGGTTAATATTATCATATCTGGAGAGTAAAGAGAGAGTAGGGCATGTAGGTCATGAACTTTATTTGCAATACTCCTTACATTCATGTTAAGGAGTAGGGAGGACTTGTTTTTCTGGTGCAGTGGTCCTAGGTTGGTAATGTTAGAGGTGTTTATTGTGCCGTGTGGTAGAATGGGACCAGGATCAGTTTAACTGATTGTGTGTGTAAGTAGAGATTGACAAGCTTTAGTAGTTTGTCTTGTATTTGAGAGGTGTGGGAAAAGTTTCTTAGAGGATGGAATCTATTTAGATGTCAGTCCATGTTGGAGATAGAGAAAAGGGTAGGAGCTATAGTATAGTTTAAAGGTTTGTTTAGGTGTATAAGTGGTGAGGTTTGCCAGGGAGGGGGGAATGTTGTATTGTAGCCGAGTATGGTATGAGGTGAGGGAGTATAAGAATAGTAGCACTGA
This sequence comes from Protopterus annectens, assembly GCF_019279795.1. NCBI lineage: Eukaryota > Metazoa > Chordata > Ceratodontiformes > Protopteridae > Protopterus > Protopterus annectens. The sequence continues at coordinate 1,309,751,734 of NC_056726.1, forward strand.
ACTAGTGACAGTTTGTAGGAGTGTTATATGAAGTTAAGTCTTTTTAAGAGGAAGCACTTTATTAGGGTAGTTTGAATTTTATTGTGTGGAGTGAGATGGTTATATTATGTAGGTTGTGGATAGAATGTGTCGGCATTAGTGTGTAGGTATGGAGATAGGATGGATGTGTAGAGGTTTGTGTTGGAGTAAAGCGTATCTTGTTTTCATATATATATATTTTTTTAGTAATATATTAACTACTTTTACAGGAAAGCAGTCTACAGTGAAAAGCATAAAATTATATCCTTTGAAGATGTAGACTGCATACATGGTAGTTATGTAGAAAACCGTTCTAAAACAGTTAACCAGTTTTCTTGACAATTACAAGCAGCTGTCAATTTCAAACCATTCATATGCTTTTTGCAGTGTTTACAGAATGATCAGTTGTTACCTAAATTATTTTCGGACAGTTGTTATACAATATTCAACTAAGGAAGAGAATATTAAAATGATTGCTTTGTACTCACGAGTCATTGATATCAGAGAATTTCCAAAAATTGTTTGATATCAGTTTAAATCTAAAGTTGTATTTTGAAAATTTTAAAGCTGTCATTTTCTTAAATGCATATAAATATGAGAGATTTGCAGAACCAGAAAATGCATAAGGCATCAGCCTCCTTATGTCTACTTGCCTTGCATGTACCTTCATACAGAGAAGAAAAGAATGCCTGCTGTTTAATATGTTTCTTCATCTTTAAACTGAGTGTAATACAGCTTTGAAAAGGAAATTAGCTCCAAACACCAACTTCATAAAATAGTCTTGTCAGGAAAATGTTGATGCATGTCACAATACTCAATGCTTAGCCGCCTGATAAATATTACTAAAGTTCTCTACTTTTTGTTAAGCCTGATGATAAATTTCAACTCTTAGAAGATGAATGTACAGAATTATGTTTGTAATGGACATGTAACCCAAATGCAAGTTATTTTTAAGACAATCTTCTGCGACATTAAAGATCATCATAAATCAGTTACTTACCCTGAGATTTAATTAAAAGAGGGAAGCCAGTGGTACTGTTTAATTAATCAGATACTTGAACTGCGTACCACATGCTGAAAAAGAAGCGTTGTATCATAAAGGTTTACCAAGGCCATAATAATGGAAGGTCTTAAATCACTTTCATTAACATTGTTGGTAAATGTAATGTCTTTAGTTTGAGTTTATTTTTGTTAAGAAAGGGATGTGACTGCAGATTAATCTTTCTCTTTCACATTTTAGTCAGAGAAGGGCCCATGATTGTGGATTTTAAAGAATGTTGTGTAATTTTGAGTCATAATAAAAATAGAAATCTTGAATGTTTAGGCCCTTGTTGCTTTTTAAATGCTTTTAATTTGTTATATTGACCTTGGAGACTTATGCAGTCATGAAAACTTAGTTAAGATGCTAAAGAATACGTTAGTAATAGTAGGCTAAATTAGTTAATTAAAAATGTAGTTTAGGAAAATTGGTCATCTTAAGACTAGAAACCTTGGTGGAGGACTGTCTTTAAATATCCTTTAAAACAATATTCCATAATTTGTAAGCATTATTACTGTTAAAGGAACCCATAAGGTCATTGATAAGAAAGTATTATGTGGCTAAGTAGAACTGTTTTTGAGTCAGAACTGTGAGGTTGGTGAAGATCCTTAAATCTGTCAGATAGATCATTTAACTATCTTGCTTTGTATGGCAGTCTTGTACTGTTTGTTTTACTTTTATTTTGTCTGACTGACCTGCAGGGATCTTATCAATAAGGCTTTTGTGAGTGGGGCTTTCACTTTTCTGGCCGCCTACTTATTTACTTTCTTACTTTGCATCTTGAACTTTGTGGAAGACAGTTGACCTTGCCCATATATGAGACAGTCACATATGTGCTGTTAAGTTTTTCTTGAAAAATAGATTTTTAGTGGCATTGACCTTGGCCAAAAGAGTTCATACACTATATGTCTTGGGTGGGTATGCTCTGGATTTCACAGGGCAGGTTTGTTGAAGTGATTGTTTGCATTTGTGTCTGAAGTGATTTGATCTGTCTATGTAAACCAGTCCATTCAAATACCAGTCTTTTTCTACAACAGTAAAGAAGAATTCATCAAGCTTGAAGACCGCTCTGGTACTGTTGAAAGAAACAAGGATACTGTGAAACTTGGTCTTTTTTTGACTCTTCCTTTCAAGGTAATCACCCCTTTCCTTTGACTTTATTTGTCTATTCTATTGATGTTTTGCTGTGGTTGGTGTAACACAGCACTAAAATTCATCATTAAACATTCCACTAAGGCTGATGCCACTTTTGTTACATGCTGAAAAAGTGGTGCAACATAATACCAGTAAACCGACATAGAAAAATAAATACAAAAAAGAAACACCAGAGAGAGTCCCTCAATGCCACAAATTCACTGTTCAGTGTTTCGAAGTAAAATGACCACAAGTTCCCACAGTAACCTTTTAATATCCAACCATCTAAGAACTTAGGTCATCATTTAGAACACTCCTCTCTAGAGTAAATTGGAAGTTCCTCACCCAGCTCCCACTAGATGAAGCAGTTAAAGCCTTCAACTCAGCCTTCCTCAACATCTTAAATTCTTTAACCCCACCCAGAAAATTTTGAATAAAAGCAAACATATCACCCTGGCTATCTAAAACTACTCGTATGAAAAACAGAGATAAGGCTTGGAAAATATGGGGACAATCAAAACTCCTCACTGACTTGCTAAGGTATAAAGAACTTAACAAAAAAAAACTCATCAACAAAGACAAAAAATATTTCTACTATAACCCCCCAAAACTGATCCAAAACAATTCTAGAATCTTATAAACCAAATTATATATCCTGGCAACCCAGGTTCACCCAACCCATGTTCAGACAGGTCACATGAAGAGACAGCCAATGCTTTCAACAACTGTTTTATTGATTCTATATCCAAACTATGCAACCCCAGCCCTCACCGCTTGAACACCAATAGTCCAAACTTCCCCCAAACTTCTTCAGCTACTAACCCTGAAAATACTAGCTCTGTGAATACCTTCTCCCTTAAACCTGTTTCCACTACCTATATCAAAACCCTACTCTCTAAGCTAAAACCATAGTCTGATAATATCCCTTCATATTTTCTCCAGATAGCAGCCAACTCCCTTGCTCTGCCTGTATCTATCCTAATAAATCATACCATCTCTGAATCTAAAGTTCCGTCAATCTGGAAACAATACTACACTCTTCCTTCATAAAGGAGGTAACTCCTTAGATAGCTCCAATTTCAGACCTATTGCTATCTTGTCCCCTCTCTCTAAAGTCCTGGAGGAATGTGTACACAAGCAAGTTATTCAATATCTCCTACAGGAAAAACTGCTCACTCCTACACAGCATGGTTTCCATCCTAAACATAGTACCACCACAGCTGTACTGTCTTTCCTCAACACTGTTACTCTAGCTAAAAATTATCATAAACTTATCTCTTGTCTATTCCTTGATCTCTCTAAGGCTTTCGACACTGTCCGTCACTCTGCTACTTAAACTAACAGACCTTAACTTCTCTCCTGACACAGTCCCATCGTTCTCTAGCTACCTCACTGACAGACTGCAATCAGTGAGATGGCACTATCTACTCCTCTTCCAGTAAGAATGGGCATCCCCCATTCTTGGACCACTACTCTTTAATATCTTTACCAACTTACTGTATTTCTCTTGCCCTCAGTCTACCATTATCCAATACATGGATGACTCTACAGTCATGACTATTGCCGTCTCACCCTCTGAACTCCTATCAGCTACCCAGTCATCCTTTAACTCTGTAGAGACATGGCTCTCAAATAACCAACTCATCCTCAACCCAAAAAAGACAAAACTGCTACTTGTTCTTCCTAAAACTGTCAACCACATCAAATTATCCTTCTCCATAATGTCCCTAAATAATATTCCTATTGAAGTTGAAACCAGCATAAAACTACTTGGCGTTACCATTGATGATCAACTAAAATTTGATCTGCACATAATTAATTATCAGAAAAATCCATCTGAAACTAGAACTCTTGTGTAGAAATAAAAATGTCCTAACCACTGAAGCCAGGATTACTCTTTCGCATGCTTACCTGCTACCTTGCTTAACATATTTTTCCCAAATACTCACAAATCCAAACTCCTCTCTACTTACCAAGCTGGAGTCAACTTGCAACAAAATGGCAAGATTCACAACTCAACAACCCTATAAATCCCACCACTGTCTATGGCTAAAATACTTGAAGTGGCTTGAACTACCACACCTGCTTCTTCATTCATAGCTCCAAATCATACACTCCATTCTATACCAACCAGCTTTCTGTCCAGCTCTATCATCCCTCATCTCCCACTATTCCCCTAGAAGACATCTCCAAAGCTCATCCCAAGACCTATTAAAGGTCTACAAACCCAAGTTAAAAACAGGGTGCAACACTTACAGCTACCAACCTTCTATTGCTTGGCACAAACTCCCACTTGAAATCAAGACCCTCACAAACCCTAAACAATTTAAATCAGCCACCAATGAATATTTTAAAAAGAATTGGATCTGCCTCTGTACACACCCTCCCTGACTACATCGGTCTTAAAAGGCAACAGTCTACCCCCTTTACTCCTTACTCTCCTCCCCTGCATTAACCCTATCTTCCCTGCTCAGCTTACTCTATTTCTATCCCCTCTAACTACCTCTAAACTCTCTTCCTTATCTCCAAATACCTCTGGAGCTACTACCTCTGTTAATGTAAAACATAGTAGAAATACTTTAATGCCTATCCTATTTTTAAGTAACTTCCCAAGCTCCTGCTGTTATCTCCGTGTCTTTCAAGACCTGAACACTTTTGTGACTACTGAATGTGCTTGCTCTTGTTGTTATCCCCTTTTGTCCTAAGACTTGTAAACTTTTTGTGACTACTGAATGTGATTTTAATTTACCAATTTATTTTATATTATGTTTAAATTGTTGAACTATTTTGAACAATGTTACTCTGTGTTATGTTAAATTGTTGAACTATTTGGAGCTTTTCTCCCTCGGCCTCTGCTGAAAAAAAGTTTTAGCTCAGTCTGACATTCCCGGTCAACAAATGTAAAATAAAATAAATAAAAATCATCATGAGTTTTTTAAAGATGCGGGAGAGAAACATATAAATTAATAATAGTCACATCAGAACATATTGAGCCTACTTATTTATTTAATTTATTTATTGCTTGATTGTATTTAATGTATAGGATTGTTTTTAACATGAGAAAAGCAACAGTGTCTTTACTGTTTTCTCAAATTGCATTTTTTGCAAAAAAAATTATAATTCTTGCAGTGTAAATGAGTTATTAATGTTGGTGAAATAAATATAGTTTTTAACAAAATGTTATATTTTAAACATGTTTTTATTTCTTTTATTTATTTATTTGCAGTTTGTTAATCTGGAAAGTCCATTGGGCCAGTATGAGCCCCTTTTCAATGGAGGTCCTGGGAGAAAACTCCATGTACATATATACAGAAACAATATAAGTAACAATCGCATCAAAATTAGTACAGGGTAATACAAAAGTAAGTCAGCAGAAGTTATTACAAACAATTTCAGAATACCATCAATGAATCACATCAAAATGAATGCAGGATATTACAGAAATAAAAGTCAGCAGAAGTTATTACAAGCACACAACAAAATTGTATAGTATGCCAAAGTTATAGGCTTATGGTGCATTAAGATTTCTGGGAGGTAGATAACTTGTAATATTTAAAGTGAAAAAAGGAAAAAAAAAGAGGGAGAGTATGAAGTTATAGGAGTCAGGAGAAGGAGGAAGGTAAAATTTTGAGAAGGTATACTTGACAGCAGTGGAAGTATAGCATAGAGATTAGGAGGGGTGGGAGCAGGAGCATTCCCATTTAGAAGAGAGATAAGAGTGGAGTAAGGTCTTTAAAGTAGAGAAGTTCTGGGTAGTTCGAGTATGGGGTGGAAGTGAGTTCCATTTCCATGTAGGGAGAAAGATAAGAGAAATTGGCCAGGAGTGTGTAATGGTTTATACACTTCCAGTAGGTTCTGTTTATTAGACCTGAGGAATTGGTTAGGAAGGTGCATGATAAGGGTAGAAGAGAGAGATGGGCATTGAGAAGGCTTGAAGATGAGTTTATGGGCAGTGAAGAGCTGAATGAAGGAGAGAGAGTTGGGAAGCTCTAGACAGTTTATGGAGTATAAGGAGTTACAGTGGTGAGAGGAAGATTTGGTGCTTGTAGCAAACTTTGAGATTTTATTGTATCAGGATGTCAGTTTAGTTTTAAGGGTGGCTTGAAGATTGGTAAGGATGGGGGCCCCATACATGAGAGAGGGGAAGAGGTAGGTAGTAGAGAGGGTAAGTTTAGTTGAAGAGGTTAGATAGCGATTGTAGTGGTAAAGCATGCCAAGTTTCTTTTGAGTTTTTTTAATGCTAGTTTGAAGGTGGATGTCAAAATTTAGTTGTTTGTCGATAAGAACTCCTAGACGTTTGGTATGGGGGACTATTTCGATTGGGGTCATGTTTTGGCTTATTATAGAGAAGAAGTTTTTATCTATTTTGGTGTTTGTAGATGGAGTGAGCATCATAATTTTGGTTTTGGATGCATTTAGAGTTAGGTGATTGTTTAGCATCCAAGCCTCAGTGCTGTTGAAGGTGGCCTAAGTTACTTGCAGGAGTGTGTGGAGAGATTCAGCTGAGTAAATGATCGTAGAGTTGTTGGCATATTGGACAAGTTTAACATTTGGATGCAAAGATGGAAGTTGTTTATGAAGATATTGAAAAGTAAAGGCCCCAGTATAGAACCTTGGGGGATGCATGTGAGGGTGTCTTGGTAGGAGGAGGTACAGGTGTTCCATTTAACAGCCTGTTGCCTATTTGAGAGGTAACTAGAGAACGAATTGATAGTTGGGGATGAAAGATTAAGATGAGAGAGCTTAGACAGTAGTAAGGTATAGTAAGTGGTATCAAAAGCCTTGGATAAGTCTAAGAAAAGGGAAGATAGTATATTTCCTGAGTCATGGGCATGGTTGATATTGTCGAGGAAGAATAAGAGAGACAGGGTTTAAAACCATGCTGTGTTGGGGTAAGGAGATGATTGTCTAAAAGGTAAGGTAAGAGTTGTAGGTAAATACATTTTTGAGATGGAGAGGATGGCTATGGGATGGAAGTTGGAAATGTCACTGTTGTTGCCTCCTTTATGTAAGGGAATTATGAAGGTTTTTTTTTTTCCGGAGGAGGTGTACATAGGATTCTTGGATGGAGTGGTTCATTAGAATACAGATGGGGAGAGCTATGCTCTCAGCAGCTAATTGAGAAAGTTGGATGGTAAGTTGTCAGAGGCATTAGAACATGGTTTTAATTTATTGACAAGTTTTTTTTATAGTGTTGGGAAACAAGTTGAATGAATGAGATACGCTATTATAAAAGGAAGTGATGTGAGATGGTAAAAATGAACTCTGAAGAAGTCCTGAAATGTTTTATATTTATGAGACGAAAGTACTGCATTCTTAGATGGTTGTGTAGCACTGAGAAGATCTCTGTGCTGTTTCTTTTTTGTATTCATATAACACCAGTAAAGCTGGGCGGCCAAGGTGGTGCAGCGGTTAGCGTTGTCACTTCACAGCAAGAGGTTCTCCGGTTCGATCCTCAGCTGGGGTGCCTTCTGTGCGGAGTCTGCATGTCCTCCCTGTGGTAGTGGGAGTTTCCTCCCACATCCCAAAGACATGCTGTAGGTTGATTGGACACACTAAATTGGCCATAGGTATGAGTGTGTGCATGTGTGTGCCTTCCGTGGAAGGTTGGGCACCAGGCTGGCAACTCTACACCGTAAAACTGTACTGCCAATCATGAGTGGACAGGTGATCTGCTGTGGCGACCCCTAACAGAGAAAAGCAGAAAGAAGAAGAATAACACCAGTAAAGCTGTCGTCCTGGCCGTCAGTCCATTAATTCACAAAACAGCTCAAGCTTAACCCCATTCAAAAGGTGTAGGGCATATTTTTGTAGAGCATGTCTGCAGAGGATCCTGTTGTAGATATCTGCCGCCCTCACGTAATCAGATAGCGCTGCTTGGGATTATTTATTGTAGGCATCCATCTTTATTGTTGGTATCCTTTGCTCTTTTATTAACACAAATGAAATTCATCAAATGTTTGGTAGCAGCAGTAACAAATCTTAGGAATCAGCAAGCATCTCTGTTTGCTGTCTAGATATAACACTAATTCAAAAACTCATTCCTTCATCCTTTGTGTCGTATCCAGTTTTATTGTGATTCATATAAACATGACTCAGCTAATCCATAGTCCCACAAGGGGCTCCAATATCCTAGACTTGGTCATTACCAACATGGGAAATCGATGCTCCACACCAGTGGTCACCCCCCTTGTTGGTTAAGTCTGACCATAAGCTAATCACGTTTGACATCCACATCCCACCCTGACCCCCCAGTAAGGAAGCATCCATAAAAAACTTCTCCAAGGCCAACTTCATGCTACTCGAGTCAGAAGTGACAAGCTTCATGACACCCATGCAGACGGGAACTGAAAGTTCGACTGCCAAATCTTACACTAAAGCAGTGTACAATTACATTCACTTGTGCATGAATCGTGTCACCCCAAATAAGAACCAAGACGCTCTCCTCCAAAAAAAGGAAGCCAATCTGGTGTTCTCCTGTCATAAACAAACTATACAACAGAAGGAAGAAACTGTTGCAGAAAAGAGGAAAATCCCAGGATGCAAAAAAAAAACTCACTTACCAGCCTCAGTAAGAAACTGAGATCCCTCATAAAATCCTCCAAAGCTAGTTACAAAAATAAAATTGCCAAAGATTCCAAAGACAGCCACAAGGCATTCTATAACTATGTCAAGAATCTAAATGGCAATGCTCAGTTCTTCTCTGAGCTACAACAGAATGGCATTAAATATACTGATCCCAAGGACATTGCCAATATCCTGGCAGATCGATTCAGTGCCAACTTCACTCCCTCTCACCCCCTAAAGGGCCCATCTCAATACCGAAAGGTTGCCAAATTCCAGTAATCATGGCCAGACAGGTAAAAACTGCACTCTCCAAAGCTAAGAATACAGTATCCATGGGACAGACAACATCCCGGGCTGTGTACTACATGAACTACAAAATGAACTGACACCTCACCTAAGTGTCATGTTTAATCATAGCCTCACCTCAGGCTTCGTTCCCACTGAGTGGTACACAGCTACAGTTATCCTACTCCACAAGGGGAGATCCACCTTGGATCCTTGGAACTACCGTCCCATTAGTCTGACAAGCCTGATCTGCAAGGCCATGGAGCGTATTATCATGGAACTTATAAACAAAGACATTGACAACCTTCAAACACTGGACCCTACCCAGTTTTGGTTCGTGAATGGCCGATCATGTCTCCTGAACCTGATTGACTTCTTCTAATCAGTCTCCAGAGCTGTGGACGAGGGTAAGGTGGTCCACACAGCCTATCTGGACCTTGACAGGGTCTTCGACACCATCCCCCACTCTGGAATCATAGATAAACTTACTAGGCTGGGCATAAATCCCTACATCACTCGATGGGTTGCCAGCTGGCTTACTGACAGAACCTACACTGTAAAAGTAGCCAACTCCAAGTCCAGCTCCAGACAAGTGACAAGTGGAGTACCTCAGGGTTCAGTCCTGGAACCACTCTTGTTTGGCATCTACTTCTCTGAAGTACAGGCTAACACTAAGGGACTCTGGCTAACAAAGTTTGCAGATGACTGCAAACTGGGAGCCATTACTGAATCCTCAGGTGATGTGGATATTCTACAAAAGGGCCTTACAGAAACAGATGCTTGGTTCCAGAGCCATGGGCTCAAGCTCAATGCCAAGAAGTGTATCATTATCCCCTTTGGGAAAAACCATGTGCTCATGAATTACCACATAAGAGACTTAGAAACACAGGTGGAGAGTGGTCTCACCTTCGATAACCACATTGCCACAACAGTCAGGAAATCCTTTTATGTGGCACACCTCATCACTAAGGGCTTTTCATCCAGAAAAAAGGAGGTCATTGTCCCACTGTACTCATCCCTCATTAGACCCATCATAGAGTACAATGCCCCATTTGGTATGTACCTCACAAGACATCTGCAACAACTGGAAAGGCCGCAGAAACACCTCACTAAAAGAGTCACAGGCCTAAAGCAGATGCCCAATGCTGACCGGCTAAAAAAACTCCAGCTATACTCTGTCGCATATCATCTACTCAGAGGCGATCTCTGCTTAACATGTAAGGTCATGTCAAACCCAGAGCTGCTGGATATGCTACAGTTAAAGAAATACCAGTTCATCAGAGCCACACACTCCAGGGACCTAAACCTTGTCATCACAATGAACAAAACATGCTGGAAAGATAGGTTTCTGACGCAGAGACTCCCCATACTCTGGAATAGACTGCCCATACATGTCAAGCAGAGCGCCTCCTTGGCCCTCTTCAAAAGGAACCTTGACGACTGGATGGGAGATAGGAAATTTACCCCGGGGATCACATCAGTCACCCTGCTAGACAGGGGTCCAGGGAAGTAAATATTGTGGGAAGAAATAGCCAGGGAATTGTTATGGCTAGGCTTGTACAGGCCCTAGGGCCGATAGCCTAGTACCAACCTATGAACCTATTAGATATGCTTTAAACCATAATAAGAATTTTATTGCTTTTACATTGACACACTGTGCTGGCTTTTGAATGTAATTAAATTTACCACAGAGTTTTAGCATTGTGGCTGTGTGTGTACAAGTGTTTGCAGGTTTGGGTTACAATGAGGGCTAAAAAAGGGGGACAGCATTAGTGTTATGCCTGTGTGTGTGTGTGTGTGTGTGTGTGTGTGTGTGTGTGTGTGTGTCTGTGCACGCGCACGCTTGCACTCGCAGGTTAGGGTTACATTAAATGCTAGGGAAGGGATAGCTTAAGTGTTATGGTGGTGTCTGTATGTTGTGCATCAGTATGTCATGTTTGTTGGCATTGTTAGGGAAAGGGAGTTTACTGCCCTAATGTATAGAGCTGGAATTAGGGGCAGTGGTACGGCTAGAATTAGCACACGCAATGAAGGTGGGTGAAAGAATTTTCTGCATTTACCTGCCAGTCATGACCTGAAAGTCATATAATGTGGATAAGACACATTGATGTTTCTCATTAGTTATAGCTAGAAAAGATTTAGCTGGTTAGACAGTTTTTTATTTTAAGCATCCTATCTGCTCGTGTTGGTTATTTTATAATTTTTCTTATGCAGTTATGCATATGTTTATGCATATTAAGTTCTAACCATGGTGTCCAGCCACCTTTTTAAAGTAACATATTCTTAATTATTTGTCTTCAAAAGCTTGTGGCTGAGCTATTTATTTATTAATTGATAAGAGGTACTTACTGTAAATTTGTGGAGGTTGCAGTGGTGCAGCGGTAGTGTCGCCACGACACCACCTCACAGCAAGAGGTTCTCAGGTTCGATTCTCAGCTAGGGTTCCTTCTGTGCTACATTTCCTCCCTGCATACATATGAGTTTCCTCTGGGTGGTCTGGTTTCTTCCCACATTACAAAGACATGCATCTGGAGAGTTTCACCCAAGGCCTCCGCTGAAAATTGGCTTTGTTCCGAGTCAGACTTTCCTGGTAAATAAATGTTAAATAAATAACATTTCTGATTGTCCAGACTGTTCTGCTATACATTACCATTTGTGTTTATACTTATTTGGCTTATTTCTTAATAGTGATGCAGTACCTATGGTTATTCAGTCAGGTAGTCTGGAATGGTGACAGTGATTTATTCTGCACAAGTGCTGAAAGGTTTATTATTAGGAAATAGTACCAGCCTTTCCTGAAAAGCAGTGTTTGTGTTTGTGTGTGTGTGTGAACTAGAGAGAGAGAGAGAGAATGTAATAGTTCATTCAGATTGCAGGTACTGTGGGGAAAGGAGCACTGGAAACCACTGACTCCAGATGGAAGTGAGAAAGGAACATGGGAAGCCAGGCGCAAAATCCCTGATCAGTGGGTGTTCAGTGTGGTCTGATTTTGGGTGTGGGGGTATTAGGCCCACAAGCTCAGGACTGCAGTTCATATTTCTTGCATGCTCTTGAGGATCAGCTTCACTTAGTGAATTGTTTAATGTCTGCTTAGTGCTACAGGAGTGAACTGTGTGACCGTCCCTGCTGGTGGACAATGCAGAGGGTATCCTTTTGATTTTGTTACTGGAATGCTAGGAGAAGTTTAGAGCAAAAGAAACAAGGGAACATTAATGCCCATACTTTTATCTAATCAACTTTTCAATAGAACCAACAAGAGGGAGGAACACAATGAAAATTTTCCTTGCACTTTTATTAATACTTATAGACAAGAGCATGAATTCATTTGTAAGGCCCTAAGAAATAATTGGAAAATTTTCCGATGGTTTAATTGAACTGGTGGGACACGAGCCTAGGTTTGTTTTTAGGAGAGGAAGATCCTTAAAAGAAATATTGGAGAATGGAAATCAAATGGGAGATTTGACTAGTAAAAGGAAAGGTGCATTTAAATTTTTCAAATCTAGGTGCTTAGGATTTCCCTCTCTCTTCCCCCCTTGGCTGACCTGGTGTGACTTAGTTTGAACTCTACAGTTCCCCACAAAACAATGTCTACAGGACTGCAATCAGTTTCTCTCAACATTTAAACAGATTGAACTCTACAGTTCCCTACAAAACGGCATCTACAGGACTGCAATCAGTTTCTCTCAACATTTAAACAGAGTAGGTTGCATACACAAAAAGCATTTGTTAAGCTTTCACTTACAGTGCTTTGTAATTAAGCAGGTCACCATATTGGTCAGCCATAGGGCTCTTTGTTTCTACTTGATTGGTTGCCTCCTTCCCCTGTAACTGAAGTAAATTGACTCTTACATTAAGAGCTGTAATACTTACCTTATAGCTTTAGGACACCTTAGGAAACCTTGTAAACTGCAATAGCCCCGCTACGTTCGCCCTCGCTATGCTCGGGCTCTCTTCGCTCCCCTCCCTGCCCCTAATTCCCTCCCGCCCAAGTACCTCTACATTTATAGTACTATAGCCACTCCCCCACTTTCTAGATCTTATCTGCTTTCATCTGGGATAATTCCACAAACCCCCATTCAACTACCTACATTTTAATAGCACCTATTAGCTTTCATCTGGCATTCTCCCATCCCCCTTCCAGTACCTTTACCTCACCACTCTATCTTCTGGTGTTGCATCACCAGGTAAAACAGTTCCTTAACTCACTAGATGAATCACAGATAATGATATATTCCTCTTTACTACCCCTCTTGTTCGCGCACCATACCTCCTTACCTTGTATGAAAACCAGTTTCTCACAGAATTTCAGGTCCCAAAAGGGCCATACTATCACCCCAGCTGTAAATCCTTCCACCTTCAACCATGCTTACAGTACCAGATCCTATCCAACATCTTGTTCAGTCTATCAACATCTCAACCCCAGGCACATTAGTTCTACATCCAAACACTACCACAAACTAATAAACAAATTCCTGAAGTTCATCACCAAGTATAGACTTAACCTAATACATGGTGGTGATATTCACCCCAACTCTGGCCCACTCACTTCAGATACACATACCCTGTCTACTTGCAATCTAAGCTACAAACCTACAATTAATAGGCCAACTAACTCTCTCCTAGTCTGTCATCTCAATATTAGAAGCATTAATAACAAGGTACATGAATTTCATGCACTTCTGGATGTCCACTCCCCTGAGATTCTCTGTTTATCTGAAACCTGGTTAAAACCTAACACTAAAGACAATGAAGTGTTACCACCTGAGTACAACATACACAGGCTGGATCGTGCTTCGAGGAAGGGGGGGGGGGGTAGCTGTACTCTATAAATCTGAGTTGAATGTCACCATAGATGTAATACAACCTCCTCAGATTAATAACTCAGAGATTCTTGCCACCAAATTGCAACTTAATAAAAATAAATGCATTAATATCATCTGTATGTACATTCCCCCAGGTAACAATATATCTACATTTGAAGATATCCTACACTGGCTATCATGTCACTACCCCCAAGAATCCCTACTTGGAGACTTTAACATAGACTGGGGCACCTGTTCCTCAGAATCCCCAACCACCCATATTAACCTGCATGCATTTAAACAAATCATATCCACCCCTACCAGGATAGGTAAACCCAACCAAAAAGAAAGTATACTTGACTGGGTACTCATAAACAGTCAACCCCAGCTGTACACCTCTGGTACCCTCCTTAATGGCCTAAGCGATCACCTTCTCACATATGTAATTAAGCACAAAACCATTAATTCCCAACAACCCTTACTCAGAAAGGTTAGAAACAATAAAAACTTTGACCTTGCCAAATTCCAACAAGAACTAAACTCATGTAATTGGTCTATTCTAAAACACCTCCCCTTAGAGGAAGCAGTGGCATACTTTAACAACAAATTCCTTGAGATCCTTGATTTGCATGCACCTGTTCGTTCAAAGAGAACCAAGGCAAAAACTGCATCTTGGCTTTCTATAGAGTCTAAACTCAAAATTACCCTTAGAAACAAAGCATGGGCTGTATGGCATTCTTCTAAAGACCCTCAAGATCAAATTAAATACAGGCAATCCAGGAACGAAACCAAAAAATCAATTTTACAAGACAAAAAAACAATAATACTGTAGTTTACAGACAGTAAATCAAAATAACCCTCACAAGTTTTGGGCATGTTTAAATAAGCTACTACATCCTGGACAAACTTCAACCCCAATCCCTGCTGCTACTATTGATAAAACCCCTGAAGATGTTTCTGATAGTTTTAACCAATTCTTTACTGAGACAATTCAAGCCCTAGCTAGCCAACTACCTCCTAGCTCCCCTGGTCCTGAAAGTAGCAACCCTAGAAACCTACTCGTGTTCAGCTTCCAACCAGTCGCCACTTCACTTATCCGTACCTTGATCAAAAAATTAAAACCCACTACACTTTCTGCTCATCAGCTCCCTGCCGAGTACCTACAAAAATCAGCTGATGTTATTGCTTACCCCGTCTCAATACTAATCAATCGAACCATAGTAGAAGCTAAAATACCCACCAACTGGAAAATATCCTATGTAATCCCACTTCACAAAGGAGGCAGCTCTACTGAATTCTCCAATTATAGGCCAATCGCTATACTCTCTCCACTTGCAAAGATTATGGAAAAATCTATTCATAGACAACTCATGCACCACCTAATCCAAAATCGCCTTATGGCAGACACTCAGCATGGCTTCCGTCCTCATCACAGCACTACTTCAGCCCTCCTAGCCTTTACTAACACCATAAACCATAATCGCAACAATAATTATATATCCTCAGCCCTCTTTTTGGATCTTTCCAAGACATTCGATATGGTTGATCACCAACTTTTAATCCACACCCTGCAAACATTCTGTCTAGATACTGGAGCCCTCCAATGGTTTCAATCCTACCTGAATGGTCGACAGCAGGCTGTCCTCTGGCAGAACAAACTCTCTAACCTTGTACCTAACACCCTTGGAGTACCACAAGGCTCTGTACTAGGGCCCTTGCTGTTCTCCATCTTCATTAACCACGTTTATACTGTCATCCCAAAAGTCAGCTGTATCCAATATGCTGATGACTCTACTCTGATTTGCTCAGCCACATCTCCAGTAGAGTTGTGTTCAGCTACCCAGACCACCTTTAATACAATAGAAAACTGGCTTTCTGAACATCGTCTGATCCTAAATCCCAAAAAAACTAAAATGCTGTTATTTTCACCAACACGTAGGTCTACCGCTTTCACCTTTACCATAAAATCAAATGATGGCACAATAATCTCCCCTGACCCATCTACAAAACTATTAGGTGTCATCATAGACAATAATCTAAAATTTGACCTACATGTTAACCAAACTATCAAAACCATCAGTAAAAAACTAGGGTCACTTTGTAGAATAAAAGACTTCCTAACCCCTCCAGCTAAAATTGCCATAGCTCGCTGTCACCTTTTTTCAACCCTTCTGTATGCATCCCCTCTACTCTCGAATTTAAACAAGACTGTCCTTAACAAACTCTCAATTTGCTACAATCACATTGCCAGGTTTGCTACTGGGCTGCCTTTTAGGAGACATCATTGCATCAATCTAAATCAGCTTGGGTGGCTTGAACTACCCAGCCTAATCCAGTATAACCAACTGATTATGGCCTACAAAATCCTCTATAATCCAGACAATACTCCTGCACTTAAAAATATTATCACCCCCTATAACAATCCTAGACCACTTCGATCCTCTAACAAACTACTAATTCAGACTAGCAAAATTAATAACACAGCCGGTGATTCTCTCTTTGCAAACTCTGTAAGTAGATTCTGGAACTCTCTTCCAGCTGATATTACCTTACTTTCCACCTTAGGTCAGTTTAAAACTAGACTCAAACAACATTTGTCACTTAACTGGCTATGTCAATGTATCAAGCCTGGCTAACTCTCTAGAATGTGTAAAAATCTGTTAACCAGTTTACTGTGTAATTTAATTTAATCCTGACTTGTGCTCAGGATTAACTGTAACCTGTGGAACTTGTTTAACTTACTTACTTATGTAATTTCTGTAAATAGTCTGTTTGTAATATGTAATGCTGGTATTATGTAATGCTGTATCTGCTTGCCCTTGGAGCTTTTCTCCCTGGGCCTCCGCTGAAAATGGACATGCATCCAGTCGGACTATCCCGGTCAACAAATGTAAAATAAAAATAAATAAAATGTGGGTTTTGTACTCAGTGCAGGTATATTTTGGAAGCAGCAGCGGTAAAGGTAAACAAGCAGGCTGTGCATGCTTCCTTTCATTGTACTTGCAATTCCGTGGGTCTTATTTACCTTGCCATGTGCAAGAAATGTGAGGGTTTTTATGCTGGAAAAAACATTTGGAAATTCAAAGAAAACATTTACGAATATTTGAATGATATAAAAAAATAAACAATAGAATACCACATTGTACAAGCATGTGGTGAAGTACCCTGACCATGAATTTCTATTCTTCAGGGTAGATACAGTGTACAAAAACCCCCTAGGTGGTCCATGGGCTGATTTAATTGAACGCAGAGAGGCCTTATGGTAACTCAAGCTGAATGCCTGTGTGCCACCAGGTTTAAATGAATTTGTATCTATTTCCAGCATTTTAAAGCTTATATTTTACAAAGTTTGACTTCAGTTTGTTTTGACATAGTTACATTTATATATATGTTTTATGTGTGTTAAGTTACTTAGGAAGTGAAATGATGGTTTTATTGAAGCTTGATAATTCTTGGATTAAAATTATTGGTGTTTTAAATCGTCATTTTTTTTCTCATATATTTTTATTGTTTTCTCAAATAAATAATAGTTTAAAAAAACATTTATGTAACAATGGGATAATAACTTACATGAAGTTAATGATAGAAGATAATTACAGTAGTAACGTTAAAACGATTGGAAATAATGTGAATTTTGAGGGAGGGGTATTTAAAGAATGTTTGTGACTGTTGTAATGGATTCCAAGGAAGTTTTGTTATAAACTCAACGAAAGCACTTAATCCTGCAATAAAATCTGGGTTGTTGCTACAGTGCTTTCCTGTGCTTCGTTTGTACTATTGTTGGGTTCTTAGTCTTCAGATTGTTTTGGTGGAGTTATAGACTTGCTGTACTTCCCCATCAAGTGATGCAGGTTGGTTCCACCACAGCACCATAAGAAGTGGAGCCTTTATCTCCACTAGGAGGTGGCTACAGATGCCACCAGCAAACCCCCAAGTCTCATCCCACAGCATTCTTTCTACACCAAGAGAGGCCTGGGGACAACAGGAGACTCAGAAGTGGGCTTGGTGGCTGCTGGGTCCTCTCTGGCTGCATCATGGCTGATACTTTGGAAATCAGAAATAAATGGACAGAGGAAAACATATAAGCATCATCATCTTCTTCTTTCTGCTCTTCCCGTTAGGGGTCGCCACAGCGGATCATTTGTTTCCATTTTTTTCCTGTCCTCTGCATCATGCTCTTTCACACCAACCGCCTGCATGTCATCTCTCACCACATCCATAAACCTTATCTTCAGCCATCCTCTTTTCCTCTTACCTGGCATCTCCATCCTTAGCATCCTTTTTCCAATATACCCAGCATCCCTCCTCAGCACATGTCCAAACCAACGCAATCTCGCCTCTCTTGCTTTGTCTCCAAACTGTCCAACCTGAACTGACCCTCTAATATACTGATTCCTAATCCTGTCCATCCTAATCACACCCAGTGCAAATCTTAACATCTTTAACTCTGCCACATCCAGCTCTGACTCCTGCCTTTTCGTCAATGATACCTTCTCCAACCCATATAACATAGCTGGTGTCACTACCCTCTTGTAGACCTTCCCTTTCACTCTTACTGGTACCCGTCTGTCACAAATCACTCCTGACACTCTTCTCCACCCGTTCCACCCTGCCTGTACTCTCTTCTTCACCTCTCTTCCACATTCACCATTACTCTGAACTGTTGATCCCAAGTACTTAAACTCATCCACCTTTACCAACTCTACTCCCTGCATCCTCACCATTCCTCTACCCTCCCTCACATTTACACACATATATTCTGTTTTAGCCCTGCTGACCTTCATTCCTCTCCTCTCTAAAGCATATCTCCACCTCTCCAGGGTCTCCTCAACCTGGTCCCTACTCTCACTACATATCACAATGTCATCTGCAAACATCATAGTCCACGGGGCCTCCTGTCTGATCTCATCTGTCAACCTGTCCATCACCACTGCAAATAAGAAAGGGCTCAGAGCTGATCCTTGATGTAATCCCAATTCCACCTTAAACGTATCTGTCACTCCCACCGCAGTCCTCACCAATATCACACTACCCTCATACATATCCTGTAACACTCTTACATACTTCTCTGACACTTCGACTTCCTCTTACAATACCAGAGCTCCTCTCTAGGCACCCTGTCATGTGCTTTCTCTAAGTCCACAAAGACACAATGCAACTCCTTCTGACCTTCTCTGTATTTCTCCAACACTCTCTGAGCAAATATTGCATCTGTAATGCTCTTTTCTGTCATGAAACCATACTGCTGATCACTAATCATCACCTCCCTTCTTAACCTAGCTTCCACTACTCTTTCCCATAACTTCAAGCTGTGACTAATTAATTTTATCCCTCTGTAGTTACTGCAGCTCTGCACATCACCTTTATTCTTAAACATAGGTACCAAAACACTTTTTCTCCACTCCTCGGGCATCCTCTGACTTTCCAAAATTTCATTAAATGATCTGCTTAAATATTCCACTGCCATTTCACCTAAGCACCTCCATGCTTCCACTGGTATGTCATCTGGACCAACAGCCTTTCCATTCTTCATCCTCTTCATAGGCTGTCCTTACTTCCTCCTTGCTAATCTGTTTCACTTCCTGATTCACTATCCCCACATCATCCAACCTTCTTTCTCTCTCATTTTCCTCATTCATCAGCCCTTCAGAGTACTCTTTCCATCTACTCAACACACTCTCCTCACTTGTGAGTACGTTTCCCTCACTATCCTTTAGTATCCTTACCTGCTGCACATCTTTCCCAGCTTGGTCCCTCTGTCTAGCCAATCGGTACCGGTCCTTTTCTCCATCTTTAGAGTCCAATCTCTCATATAACTCTCCATATGCCTTATCCTTAAGCATATAAGCACGTGAAGTCCAATGTAATGTCATATTACACAATTCCCTGCATGTACCCCAGTGCTTGGAGCTAATTAGCCTCAGTCTCCTGTAATGCTCCAAGTCAGAAACATAACAGAAGTATGTCAGCATGTCAGTGACAAATGAAGTGAAAAGTAGGTGTGTGCACAAGATATAGCAGTGATAATGTAACATGCAACACAGATCAACTTAAAAAACGCAGGTGGCTCTCCCTCCCTAATTACTACTTCTTTTTTGTTTCCTCCTTCTTCCCATTGGTGGAGAAGGTCTTGGTGACACCTTTCAGGTTGTCTTATTTGTGACAGCACTGCTTACCAGAGACGGATGCCAGTGGCATCACAAAGTTCTCTGTCAAGATGCAGTGGCCAT
Organism: Protopterus annectens; assembly: GCF_019279795.1. NCBI lineage: Eukaryota > Metazoa > Chordata > Ceratodontiformes > Protopteridae > Protopterus > Protopterus annectens. The sequence continues at coordinate 1,309,771,809 of NC_056726.1, forward strand.
GCATCTAACTATTAAGGTGGGCCCTCATACATACTCTGTAGTTTGAACACAGAAGTTGCAGGAAAATCCTACATTCCTTCTAAAGACAGTGCCTGATGAAGCCATACCCACTCTGTAGGTATGACTTAGGAGAAGAAGTACAGTACTCTGTCCGTATAGCATGTTGTGTGTACTTACCAACTTCACAATGCCTGACTACAGTAGAGGCATGCCAAGTGTAGTGCCATCTCCCAACAGCTTAGCATGATGACGTAGGCCCCATACTCCGTAGGGCAGCCCTACTAGCAAGTGCATGGCGAAGCTCAGGCCCCTTAGCATAATGTAGGGATGATAACGCATCATGTTATGGATGTGATTCAGAAATGTTTGCATTATGTCATCTAATTTGCATAATACCTGCACTACAGGACCCAAGTTATTGAGCTAGAAGGGCAAGGTGCCAGTTCGATGCTGACTGCATTGTAGCATGCAACTGTAATCTACGTAATTCTGAAATATAAAGGCACTTTATTGAATTATATGCAACCTAGCTGCAGATAGCTTATGTGGTAGAGGAGCACAGGTATACAGCAGCTGTGCATGGGGCAGATACAAAAAAGGGAGATAAGCTGCTTGGGGGTGGAAGGGAGTATAGGCTTGTGTCAGGTGTGCATGGGGCAGCCACAGAAAAGGGACAAAAACAGCTTGGGGTGGGTTGCATCTGCACTAGGAAGTCCTGGGCACTGGCAAGTGATTTGGGGAGATGAGATGTTATAATATACACTGCATGGCTGTCTCAGCCCACCTGTGGGAAGCCACATTGCCAGGTAAAGCTGAACAGGCCATGAGGGGCAGCATCAAAGGCTGGTGCGGTGGTATAGGAAGGAGCAGACTATGCTTCCGAGGTAGGCTAGCAGCCACATGGAAGAAAAGAAGAAAGGGGGGTATATGCTAGGTTAATAATGCAGGCCTCAAAGGTGTGCATACGTGCATGGTATGCTACGGGGTTTGGTGGGCCTCAACCCATAATATATGCCTTACAGACAGCCTGTATGTTACATCAAGGGCTGTATATTGAAAGGGGTGAGGGTGGGTTGCAGCCAAAATGTGGTGTAAGAACCTACAGCTATTTTACCCAATTTAATATAGTTTTGTCATTGGATAATCTCTGAATTATTAAAGTAGCAGAAATGCATTGTTTTACGTCGTATGCAAGTGTATGATTAACATTATTTAAGTATTTAAGGAACTTGATGAGGACACTCAGAGGTTTAAGAAGACATGTTTTAATTGAATATGTGCTTGCTGTACCTGTCCCATGCACATCTCACTCCTCATGAGCTCAGTTGTCACGGATTGATGGCCTTTAAACCAAAACGCTCACTGTTATAGATAATCTTCCCTTTTTTTCATCTGTATGATGCTGTTTGCATGGCACTGACTGTTTCAGAAGCTCTAAACATGGGAGTTAGTCTTTAAACACAAACTTGTAGTTCTTTACTTTCAGCAGTTAATATTTTCCTCACTGAATATGGAGGATCAGCTCCTAAATAAACATGCAGTAGTTATTCTCAAATAAGCAAAAGTAGTACACAGTGGTGGGAAAGTTGACTGCTCCTCTGTGAAACTCTAGAACTATGCAGTCTTGGCCAGAAAAAAGGAACTGTAGAAAGACATTTTTAATAATAACATTACCTTTTATTTGGCTCAGATAGATTTTAATTTCATTGCTTCTTGGAAAATGAGTTAGATGGTTAGATAACATAAAATATGCCAGTATATCTTGTACAAGTATGAAATAGAGCACATAGTTCAGAGTCCACATATTTTTTCTAAAAATGACTGAAAATCAGACCAAAGAAGATATGGTACTGTTTAGAAATAATTTTATTTTTTTTATTTATTTATTTAGGATTTGTTTTCAGAGTTTACCCACTTGGCTTTAGTCAAAATCCCCATTTCAGTGGAGGCCCAGGAAGAGAAAAGCTCCAACATATTACATTTTTAAAAAGTCATTCCTTTATATACACAAATCAACATTGAGTAATAAACATTACCAATCACACGTGCATTTGCTAATTAGATTATATTATATGAAATAAAGAAAACTATTGCACTACAAAAATACTTTAGTAGCTGTTGAACATTGAGTAACTGAATAGGTACATTAGTGGGTTTGCCAAGTAGATAAAAGATTGTGTAATTAGAAATTCAAAGAAATGGAATTGAGTGAAGCAACTTGGTAGGGCAGAAAATATTAATATTTTATTTAAGAGGTGGAGTAGATAGTAATTAGAAATTCAAATGAAAGTGAGGAAAGAAACCTAGTATGGCAGAAAATGTTGCTATTGTAATTAAGAGGGGGAATATTTTACAGATTCAGAGACAGTTGCATATTAGGTTCATAGGTTCATACTAGGCTATCTGCCCTAGGGCATTTATAAGCCTAGCCAGAGTATGTTTGGCTTTCACCACCCATTTTAAATGAATTTTGCTATGCCCTTTTTCGAGGTTAGTATACTGTGCCTCTGTCTAACAGTGACACAGAAGTGATACCCGGGGTAAACCTACGATCTCCCATCCACTCATCAAGATTCCTCTTGAAGAGAGTCAATGAGGGACTCTGCCTAACCTGGACTGGGATTTTATTCCAGAGTGAAGGGAGCCTCTGGGTTATGAATCTGTCCCTCCAGCATGTCCTATTTATTTCAGTGCTGAGGTTCTAGTCTCTCGGCGTAGCTCGATGGGATTTGGATTTTTTGAGGTGCAGCATGTCCCTTAATTCCGGGTTGGACATGGCTTTATACGTCAGGCACAGGTCGCCTCTGAGCAGGCGGTAAGCCACTGAGTAGAGCTGGAGTTTCTTTAACCGGGCAGCATATGGCATCTGTTTGAGCCCTTTGATCCTCTTGATGAGGTACTTTTGGGATCTTTCCAGTTGCTGCAGGTGTTTGGTAAGGTACATCCCAAAAGGGGCATTGTACTCTATTATGGGCCTGATGAGGGATGAGTAAAGAGGCACGATGACCTCCCCTAATCTAGATGTGAATCCCTTCATGATTAGGTGGGCTATATAAAATGTTTTTCTAACCACTTTGGCCACGTGGCTGTCAAATGAGAGATTGCTATCAACTTGGGTCCCCAGGTCCCTAATTACTTCTTCTGTACTTAATGGATTACCACCTATGTGGTAATTTGTGGGCACTTTGTTTTTGCCAAAGGGGATGACTATACACTTTTTGGCGTTTAGCTTGAGGCCATGGCTCTGGCACCAGTTGTCTGTTTCTATGAGCCCCTTTTGGAGGATGCTTGTGTCGGCTGGAGAGTCGATTATGGCGCCCAGTTTGCAGTCATCTGTGAACTTGGTCAGCCACAGTCCTTCTGTGTTGGCCTGTACCTCCGAGAAATATATACCGAACAAGAGAGGTCCCAGGACTGAGCCTTGTGGGACGCCACTTGTAACTGGTTTGCAGTCTGACATGGCTCCAGCAATTCTAACCATGTGGGTTCTGTCCTTGAGCCAGTTTGCAACCCATCCAGTGTCTGTAGGTCCCCAATATCTGTTATTTATGAGGTCCATGATGATCCTTTCCATAGCTTTGCAGACCAAGCTAGTCAGGCTTATGGGGCGATAGTTTCCAGGGTCCGTTGAGGCACCACCTTTATGGAGAGGGACCACTGTTGCTGTACGCCACTCTTTGGGTACATATCATGTAGTAAGGCTGAGATTGAACAGTAGTTTTATGTTTGGGTTTAGCTCTTCTTGGAGTTCATGTAGGACACAGCCCGAGACACTGTCTGGTCCCATTGATGCTGTGTTTTTTGCTTTGGAGAGGGCGGCTCTTACCTGAGCATCTGAGATGTCAGGGGGGCAGCACTCTGCTGGGATAGATATTTGCCCTTTAGGTGGGGAGGGGGGGGAGTTTGTGCTGAACCTGTCAGCTAGGATGTTGACAATGTCTGTGGGTTCGGTGTATTTTTTGTCATTTTGGACTAATTCTGAGCATATCTGGGAATTCACACCCAGGTTCCTAACATAACTAAAGAAAGCCTTGTGATTATCCTTAGTGTCCTTTGCAATTTTTCTCTCGAAGCTGGCCTTAGACGATTTTATGAGTGCCCTTAGTTTTTTGCTAATACTGATCAGAGATGCCTTCCCTTTTTGGGATTTTGCTCTATGATGTAGTAGCTTCCTCCTTCTATTGTATAGTTTGTTTATGGCTGGGGTCCACCAGACAGGACGTCTGCCTTTGGAGGATTGGGTCTTGGTTTTATTTGGGATTGCATGATCCATGCATTCCTGAAGGTGTTCATAGAATGCATTTATAAAGGATTCTGCGGTCTGGGCTGTATTTTCCACAGGCCCGGGGCTTTGAAGGATTCTACCTCGGTTTTGAGGAGTGTGAAATTTGCTTTAGAGAAGTTTTTCACTGTGGTTTTTCTGGGCAGGGGGTGGGGTCGGGATGTGAATATCCAGTGAGATCAGTTTATGGTCTGATCAGTGAGGGATACACTTCTGGTCTGGAGCATAGAGTCCCCATGTTGGTGATGATCAGGTCCAGTATGTTTTCCCCTCTTGTGGGAGTGGTAACAAGTTGTTCCATAGCATTTGAGTTTATGAATTCTAGGAACCTTTGGGCTAGAGTGTTGGAGCTATAGTAATGCTCCCAGTCTATGTTTGGGTAGCTGAAGTCACCCAATATAATGGTGTTTGGAGAGACCTTCATATTTTCCAGTGTTCTCAGGAAGGCCGAGTGGGGTTCCTGGATTTGGGAGGGTGGTCTGTAGCAGGCTATAAAATGGAAGGCAGGTTTACCCACTGTTAGTTGCACATGGATAGTCTCTGATGCTTCGTGCTTTGCCACCAACCTGGAGGTGTGGGTATCTTTGATGAATATCGATACTCCCCCTCCTTTTGTGGTTCGGTCCAAGTTTTGGGGCCGAAAAGCATGGTCTGAGGTATAACCTGGTAGTGCTGGGGCGCTCTCGGGAGCCCTGAACCAGGTTTCTGTTACTGCACAGATATCGATGTTCTCCATGCTAAGGAGAGTTTCAAGTGCGTGCATCTTGAGGTTTAGACTTCTGCCGTTGAGTATCATTACTCTTAGTTTCTTATAGGTTCATAGATTCATAGGTTCATAGATTAGTACTAGGCTAACTGTCTTTGCAAGCCATTTTAAGCCTAGCCAATTATCCCTTGTGAGACTCAAACCGAGCACCTTGCTTTTGTAAGGCAAACACCTTAACCATTAGGGCACCCTCCTAATCATAAATCATTTGGTGAGCATGAAGCATCCTTCCTTGTTTTAATATCTAATCTATCCAACACTTTTTGGGGCCAGTCAAGTCACTCCAAAACTATAAGTTAGGACAGGAAGAGCAAATTAATTTATGGCTTGGATCTTGTTCCTAGATGTCAGTGCTGTTTTCAGGATTAATTTAAGTCTTCTAAAGTACTCCTTACTGAGCTTTATTCGCATTTGCTCATGTTTTATTGGTGATCCTTCATCAATTACCAAGTATTTATACACTCCCTCTTGCTCAAGTTCTTTCATTTCACATTCTTGTCCCAAATTGATGTTTTCCTGGTGCTGCAGTTTTCCTTTTTTAAAGGTTGCTTTTGCAGACTTATCAAGACCAAATGACATTCCAATATCATCTGAAAATGTTTTAACAACCTGCAGCTGTGCTTTCAGTTCCTCATCTGATGAGCTATACAGTTTTAAATCGACAAACCGAAGATGAGACGTCATTAGACTTTGTTGTTTTCTAGAAGCCAAATTGCAGCCATGGCCTAAGCTGTTAAGTAAACAGCTTAATGGATTAATGGCAAGGCAGAATAGCAACGGTGACAGAGAGTTACCCTGGAATATCCCCCCTTTGAATTTTTATCCCTGGTATAATTATATGTCCTTTCTCATGGCTTAATTGCAATGTGGTCTGCCATTACTTCATGGTTACTATAATGTAGTCAATCAGTGTAGGGTGCATCATTTTAACAACTCATATCGATGAATGTGGGATACTATCAAATGCTTTTTTTGTAGTCAATCCATGCCATACTTGGATTATTCCCCTGCTTACAGTTCTCCACTATAACGTTAACAACAAATGATCCTTTGTCCCATATGACTTTCTTTTATTGCCCTTTTGTTCTACTGCCATAACTGAGTTTTCTTCTAAATGACTATAAACTCTTGGCGTCAATTCCCGTGTATAGTTTATACGTCATTGGAAGACAAGTTACTGGTCTATAATTTTTAGGGTAGCGTGCAAGTTCACTCTTAAGTAAGAGTAGTGTTTTTCCTGTTAACCAGTGCGGTGTGTGTTCGGGGTGAGCATATAAATAGTTCTTACTCATGGCTAAATCCTCGTGCAAAGAAGTTGATACTTTAAGCCAAAAGTTACGTAATGCATCTGGGCCTGGGGTTTTCCAGTTAGAGACTTTTCTCAACTTTGTTTCAATCTCTCTGGCTGTTATTTCATCCCATTTCATATCCTGTACCTTTAATCTTCTTCATAGGTTCATAGGTTCATACTAGGCTATCTGCCCTAGGGCATTTATAAGCCTAGCCAGAGTGTGTGTGGCTTTCACCACCCCTTAGGATGAGAATACTATACCCATTAGTTTGCTGTGCCTCTGTCCAGCAGTGATACAGAGATGATTACCGGGGTAAACCTACGATCTCCCATCCACTCGTCAAGATTTCTCTTGAACAGAGTCAGTGAGGGGCTCTGCCTCACATGGACTGGGATTCTGTTCCATAGTGTAGGGAGTCTCTGGGTGATGAATCTGTCCCTCCAGCATGTCCTATTTATATCCGTGTTGAGGTTTAAGTCTCTTGCTCTCGTGGCTCCGGTGGATTTGGATTTTTTGAGGTGGAGCATGTCCATTAATTCCGGGTTGGACATGGCCTTGTATGTCAGGCACAGATCACCTCTGAGCAGACGGTATGCGACTGAATAGAGCTGGAGTTTCTTCAGTCGGGCATCGTATGACATATGTTTGAGCCTCTTTATCCTTTTGGTGAGGAACTGTTGGGGTCTTTCCAACTGCTGCAGGTGTCGGGTAAGGTACATTCCGAATGGGGCGTTGTACTCAATCATTGGTCTGATAAGTGAAGAGTACAGGGGTACAATGACCTCTACTGATCTGGATGTGAATCCCTTCATGATCAGGTGGGCAATGTAGAAGGTCTTCCTAACCACTTTGGCAATGTGAGTGTCAAAAGAGAGGTTACTGTCAACTTGGGTCCCCAGGTCCCTGATAACTTCTTCCGTGTTTAATGGATTACCACCTATGTGGTAATTAGGGGTTACCTTGTTTTTCCCAAAGGGTATGATTATACATTTTTTGGCATTTAGCTTAAGGCCATGGCTCTGGCACCAGTTATCCATTTCTATGAGACCTTTCTGGAGGATGTCTGTGTCTGATTGAGTGTCAATTATGGTGCCCAGTTTGCAGTCATCTGCAAATTTTGTCAGCCACAATCCCCCTATGTTTGCCTGCACTTCAGAAAAATAAATGCCGAACAAGAGGGGGCCCAGGACTTAGCCCTGTGGGACACCGCTCGTGACCGGCTTAGAGTCTGACATGGCACCAGCAACTCTAACCCTGTGTGTTCTGTCCTTGAGCCAGTTTGCAACCCATCTTGTGACATATGGGTTTACATCTAAGCTGGTGAGCTTTTCTATGATCCCCGAGTGTGGTATTGTGTCGAACGCTTTTGCTAGGTCAAGGTAGGCTGTGTGAACTGCCTTACCCTCATCAATGGCCTTAGTGACTGTTTCGAAAAAGTTGACCGAGTTCAAGAGGCAGGATCTGCCCTTGACAAAGCCAAATTGGGTAGGATCCAGTGTCTGTAGGTCCCCAATGTCTTTATTTATGAGTTCCATTATGATCCTCTCCATAGCTTTGCAGACAAGGCTCGTCAAGCTTATGGGGCGGTAATTTCCAGGGTCCGTAGAAGCACCGCCTTTGTGGAGTGGGACCACAGTTGCCGTACGCCATTCTTTGGGTATGTATCCTGTAGTAAGGCTAAGATTAAACAGCAGCCTTATGTGTGGGTTTAGTTCCTCATTGAGTTCATGTAGCACACAGCCAGGGACACCGTCCGGTCCCATTGATGCTGTGTTTTTTGCTTTAGAGAGAGCAGCTCTCACCTGGGCATCTGAGATGTTTGGGAGGCTAGACTCTGGTGGGATAGATATTTCTCCTTTTGGGGGGGGAGGGAGAAATTTGCACTGAACCTGTCTGCCAGTATGTTGGCAATGTCTGTGGGTTCAGTGATTTTTATCATTTTGGACTAATTCTGAGCATATCTGGGAGTTTCCACCCAGGTTTCTAACATAGCTAAAGAAGGCTTTATGATTGTCTTTTGTGTCATTAGCGATTTTTCTCTCAAAGTTGGCCTTGAATGATTTTATGAGTGATCGTAGTTTTTTGCTAGTATTGATCAGAGATGCCTTCCCTTTTAGGGATTTTGCTCTGTCATGTAGTAGCTTTCTCCTCTTGTTGTAGAGTTTGTTTATGGCTGGAGTCCACCAGACCGGGCGCCTGCCTTTGGTGGAAAGGGTCTTGATTTTATTAGGGATTGCTTGATCCATACATTCCTGGAGGTGCTCGTAGAAGGCATTTGTAAGGGTTTCAGCAGTGTGGGTTGTGGTTTCCACTAGCTCGGGGGTCTTGAAGGATACCACTCCAGTCTTAAGAAGTGTGAAGTTTGCTTTTGAGAAGTTCTTCACTGTGGTCTTTTTTGCTGGGGTGGGGCGGGATGTGGATCTCCAGTGAGATTAATTTATGGTCTGATCTCACCAATGAGGGATATACTTCCGGTGTGGAGCATTTTGTCCCCATGTTTGTGATGATCAGGTCTAGTATATTTTCTCCTCTTGTGGGAATGGTGACTAGTTGTTCCATAGCATTTGAATTTATGAACTCAAGGAACCTTTGGGCTAGGGTGTTGGGGCTTGAGTAATGTTCCCAGTCTATGTTTGGGTAGTTGAAGTCACCCAATATGATGGTGTTTGGAGAGACATTCATACTCTCCAGTGTCTTCAGGAAGGCTGTGTGGGTTTCCTGAGTTTGAGAAGGTGGTCTGTAGCATGTTACAAACTGTAGGGCAGTTTTACCTATGGTTAATTGCACCTGGATGGTCTCCGATGCTTCGTGCATTGCCACTAACCTGGAGGTGTGGGTATCCTTTATGAATATGGATACTCCCTCCTTTTGTGGTTCGGTCCGGATTTTGGGGCCGGAACGCATGATATGAGGTATAACCTGATAGTGCTGGGGTGCTCTCAGGAGCCTTGAACCAGGTTTCAGTCACAGCACAGACATCGATGTTCTCCATACTGAGGAGGGCTTGAGGCGTGCATCTTGAGGTTTAGACTTCTGGCATTGAGCAGTATTACCCTTAGTTTTTCTCCATTTTTGTTTTCTAGGGCGGTAGGTTTATCATTTGAGCCTTGCCTAAAAAAGGCACTATGGGGGTGGCAAGAGCCTTTGCCAATATCCGGAAGCCCAGGGGTGACAGGTGCAAGCCGTCCCTTGCGAAGCAGCGTGGCTTGTCAAGCATGTCATCCCAGGCAGACAGACATTGGATCCCCTTAGAATGACTTGTGATACCTATGGAGGTGGGTTTGTCTTTTGAGCCTTGCCTAAAAAAGGCACTATGGGGGTAGCAAGAGCCTTTGCCAGTATCCGAAAGCCCAGGGGTGACAGGTGCAAGCTGTCCCTAGCGAAGCATCGTGGCTTGTCTAGCATATCATCCCAGGCTGACAGGCATTGGATCCCCTTTGAATGACACCAGCACTTAAGCCAATTGTTGAAATTGATCATCTTGTCTTCATATTGTGGCATCATTCTTGGTGAGGGTAAGATGCTACTCAAGGTCAGAGTCATACCGGTCTGGGCTACGTGCTCAGAGAGCTCCTCTATGTCTCTTTTCATGTAGTCCAGGGAGGTACGTCTCAGGTCATTCACATCAGCATGGACAATGGCTGAGTCATATTTGTACTTGCCTTGGAGTGACCTGAGTGCTTGTGTTATGTGGCGGATCCTAGCGCCCGACAGGCTGCTCACTGTGACCTTCTCCTTGTTCAGCCTGGTGAGCGGGATGTCAGTGTGCCTGACGACAGTCACCTATTACAAGTGTATCAGGTGTATTGTTTAGCCTCAAGGGCTGTGACTGTTCGGCACACTGGCTTTGTGAGATAAGTGTTGCACGTGTTTTGTTTTGGGGTAGCGGTTGCTTGGGTGTCTGCTTTGGAGGTCTCTGCTGCTTAGGCAGATCTTTATTTAGAGCCTCCGAGTATGTTTTTGTGTGATTATGTGTTTGGTTTGCTGTCGTGGTAGGTCTATGTGAGACTGGAATTATAGTGAGTGTGGTTTCCTTCTCCTTCTGACTGGTTATGCCAGTACTGAGTTGAGAGAGCTTAGCCTCCAGTTTGGCTATATGGTTGCATCTCTCATATGTGTTGGAATTTTTGGGAGGAGGAGAGGGTTGTCTGTGTTCATGTGGCAGTTGTAACATTGCCTCAAGATTCCCAGGTTCACCAGCTGGACCGGAGAGGAGATTGACAACTGACCTTTGGACATCCTAGAGTAATATTGGGAATTCCTTTATAATTGAAAACAAGGGCCAGTGGGGAGTGAGGGTGTAGTGCTTTTAATTTTTAGTGCTGACTTATATAATTGCTTTAGTGAGCAAGTGCCAGGTGACTTAAGTGCAATGTGTTACAGGTAACTTAAATGCAAAAACGACAAACAGTAACTTTCTTTCAAGTGAAACAAGGAAATAAGTACAGTAAGCAATGCAGATATCACTAGGGATCCACAGAAGCACTGAGAAGCCGCGTTTTAGGTGGAATTAGCGTTCCAGGGAAATAACAATCATAAAGTTTATATTAGGAGTATAGAGGTGTGATTGTGAGCAACATCTCAAAAACCAATTCAGGTATTGGTGAAGACTCTTTGTGGGGCAAGGGAAATGGTTTGACAGTATAGCAAGCTGAAGCTTACAGTGGCATTTATTCTGAAGATATAGAGGAGCAGATATAGCGATATCATAGGTGTAGTTTTAGTTTAGTTTTAAATGAATTAACATTCTGAGTTACTACTTTAATTGCTATCACGTTTAGACATGTTAATTTTTTCCTGTCTATTGTTTGTGTATTTATCTTATCCTAAAAACATAAGCAACTTAGTAAACATGACCACCTTGCCAAGCACTATTCTAGTAATTGTTGCTGGTCTAACGTGTAAGTATTTAACTTCTGACAAGACCAGAAGATAAGCTGTCATGTCAAATCCATACCTCAGCAAGCTTGATCTGCCCCAGTCCAGCCATAGTTATTCGATATGGTTGATCACCAACTTTTAATCCACACCCTGCAAACATTCTGTCTAGATACTGGACCCCTCCAATGGTTTCAATCCTACCTGAATGGTCGACAGCAGGCTGTCCTCTGGCAGAACAAACTCTCTAACCTTCTACCTAACACCCTTGGAGTACCACAAGGCTCTATACTAGGGCCCTTGCTGCTCTCCATCTTCATTAACGACCTTTATACTGTCATCCCAAAAGTCAGCTGTATCCAATATGCTGATGACTCTACTCTGATTTGCTCAGCCACATCTCCAGTAGAGTTATGGTCAGCTACCCAGACTACCTTTAATACAATAGAAAACTGGCTTTCTGAACATTGTCTGATCCTAAATCCCAGAAAAACTAAAATGCTGTTATTTTCACCAACACACAGGTCTACCGCTTTCACCTTTACCATAAAATCAAATGATGGCACAATAATCTCCCCTGAACCATCTACAAAACTATTAGGTGTCATCATAGACAATAATCTAAAATTTGACCTACATGTTAACCAAACTATCAAAACCATCAATAAAAAACTAGGGTCACTTTACAGAATAAAAGCCTTCTTAACCCCTCCAGCTAAAATTGCCATAGCTCGCTCTCACTTTCTTTCAACCCTTCTGTATGCATCCCCTCTACTCTCGAATTTAAACAAGACTGTCCTTAACAAACTCTCAATTTGCTACAACCACGTTGCCAGGTTTGCCACTGGGCTGCCTTTTAGGACACATCATTGCATCAATCTAAATCAGCTTGGGTGGCTTGAACTACCCAGCCTAATCCAGTATAACCAACTGATTATGGCCTATAAAATCCTCTGTAATCCGGACAATACTCCTGCACTTAAAAATATTATCACCCCCTATTACAATCCTAGACTGCTTTGATCCTCTAACAAACTACTAATTCAGACTAGCAAAATTAATAACACAGCCGGTGATTCTCTCTTTGGAAACTCTGTAAGTAGATCCTGGAACTCTCTTCCAGATGATATTACCTTACTTTCCACCTTAGGTCAATTTAAAACTAGACTCAAACAACATTTGTCACTTAACTGGCTGTGTCAATGCATCAAGCCTGGCTAACTCTCTCTCTAGAATGTGTACAAATCTGTTAACCAGTTTACTGTATAATTTAGTTTAATCCTGACTTGTGCTCAGGATTAACTGTAACCTGTGGAACTTGTTTAACTTGCTTACTTAATAATAGAATTAAGATGTAACTGCTGATGCAAAGAGATCAAAAAGTCACAAATCCAAGAAATGAAGTAAAGAGAAATATTGGTCTCACCACGATGTATTATAAAAATTCACGCTGTTCCGTTGTAGTATAAAGACCCACCATCTTTGGGATACCCAAAATTCATAAAAATCAGACTGACCCCCCTTTTAGACCCATAGTTGCAGCCGAGGGATCTAAAACAGTACCTTTGGCTAAATACGTGGATTTCAAGGCGAAACATATATGGGTTAACAACAAGACGATTCTAAAAGATTCATGGGATTTTCTTCGAGGACTTACACCTGAGGTATATAAGAAAGATTTGATTTTCATCACAATAGACATTATAGATTTATTTACCAGCATTCCCCACAAAGAAGGGATGAAATATTTTGAAGATATGGTATTTTCTGATGAAAAAATGACACACGAAGAGAAAATTACCACAGTAGCATTAATGGATGTTATTCTTAAGAATAATTTCCTTGTATTTAACGGGGAATATTATCAACAAAAAACAGGAGTGTCCATGGGGGCGGCATGTGCCCCTACTTTTGCTAATATTGTACTTTCTAAGTGGGAGGAGAAATATGTGCTGCATTCCCTTTATAAACGGTATTGGATACTTTATCACAGATTCCTTGACGATATTATTATATTTTGGACATGGGGAAAAGAAAAATTCTTAGAATTTATGAATTATATAAATTGTACTACAAACTTTCTAAGGTTCACATACAATATTAATTTGGAATTCATTAACTATTTGGATGTGGAAATATTTAAAGGAAATAATCAATTCGAGACTAAGGTATACAGAAAAAGTACATATTGTAATTCTTATCTTCATTTTGATAGTTTTCACCCTCCACATTTTAAGAAAAATATTGTAAAAGGGCAGTTCGTAAGAGGCTCCAGGATGACAACTAGTGAACCCGATTTTTTTGACGAATGTAATAAATTGGAATATATGTTCTTAGAAAGAGGATACCCAAAGGAATTTGTTACAGAAATTAGGAAATTTCCACCTATAAAAGGTCAAGAAGAAAATGGAGTTATTTGTGGTTCCAATAGTATTAATAGAGAAACAGAAGAAATATAGAAAAAAAGATTAGTAGTTGAATTTAATAGTTTCAACAAAAACATAACAAGTATATTTAGGAAAGAATGGGAGAAATTCATAGCTCTCACTGATGTGGATGAAATTAAAAAAATAGAACCACACATTACATTTAGGAACCCACCAAATATTAGAAATAAATTAGAAAGGACTACAATATACAAAAAAGAATTTACAATATGATAGGTACATTTAAGTGTGGAAAATGTCCCCAATGTCCATACCTAATTAATACACATGAAATATTTATTGAAAGTAGAAATAAATATATAAAACAAAGAAACATATAACTGTAACAGTCAAGGGGTAGTTTATATATCTATTTGTCAAACTTGTCATGCATTTTATGTTGGCAAGACAGAGAGGGTCTTCAGAAGGCGTATTTACGAACACCTATACGAAATCAGGAAGGCTAAGGATACAAATGCACTTTTAAGCATTCTAAATATTGTGTAGCAACTGAATTTTTATTCTTTGTTTTAGAGCAAGTGAAACCAGATGATAGAGGGGGTCCATGGGAAGAAAGGTTGGAAAGTAGAGAATTGTAGTGGCAGGTTTTCCTTGATGCTAGCAGGAAACCTGGTTTAAATGAAACCATTTCCATTGGACCCGTATTAAAGTTAAAACACAACAAAGTATGAATGCGTTTATGCACAATTTTTTATATATATTTTTTATATACCTTTTACATAACACATATCTATATATTTATATATTTATATATTTATAAGTTGTATTATTCATTCTATTGCAATATTTATATATTTATTTAACTTGGTAACACACCTAAAGATTATTTTATGTATTTTATTGTTAAGTATTTTATTGTTAAATTTTGCATATTTCATCGTGACATCACCATCAGTTGAATTATCCACATTTTACACCCAGTATTATCAATTTACTTACATTTTATAGATAGTTTTATTTAAATTGTAATAGAATATTTATTTATACTTGTTTTGAGTGTAGTTTTTTCTGGTTTTCTGTCTTTATATTAGGGGGAGTTTTGTGCAATTAATATGCATCAACAGTAGTGATAATGTTAAATATATATACATTTTCCATTTGATTTTAGATTAATAATGAATAATAATTCACAATTTTTAACTAAATGAAATGTTTTCAAGAATACATGGTTAATATTCATGAAATTAATTAATATTCATGAGGTTACTAGATTTTGGATTTGTCAGTTTGAACAACAGAGGTCGTTTTAATGATTTAATTAGTCATTAAGTGACTATATAAGGGGTAATTGAACAGTTAGAACTGTTATCTGATGAAGTCCTAATTATTGGGACAAAAACGCGTTGTGTGTGTATGAAGAGCGTTAATGTCTTTTATTTTCGTAGTGGAATAAACTTTTTTTGAGCTACTTCGTGGTGGTTTTCGTCTTTCTAGCAACTCACTTCTTGTGGATTACTAGTTTGTCTTGGTCGAGTTGCTGCACTCATTTACTAGTTATTTGTTCTACATGAACTACAGAGTGAACTGGCACCTCACCTGTGTGCCCTGTTCAGTCACAGCCTCACCTCAGGCTTTGTCCCTACCAAATGACGCACTACTACAGTCATCCCTCTCCGCAAAGGAGGAGTGACTACAGACCCTGGAAACTGTTGCCCCATTAGCCTGACAAATCTAATATGCAAAGCTATGGAACGCATCATCACAGACCTAATAAACAAGGATATAGGGAATCTCCAAAATCTGGATCCCACACAGTTTGGTTTTGTGAAGGGTAGATCATGCCTGCTCAACTTGGTCAACTTCTTTGAGTCAGTCACCAGAGCTGTGCATGAAGGCAAGGTGGTTCATACAGCGTACCTTGATCTGGCCAAGGCCTTTGATACCATTCCCCACTCAGGAATCATAGAAAAACTCACTAAGCTAGGCATCAAGCCCTATATTACTAGGTGGGTTGCAAACTGGCTCACAGTTAGAACCCACAGTGTAAAAGTAGCCGACTCCAAGTCAGACTGCCGACCAGTCGTGAGTGGAGTCCCACAGGGCTCGGTCCTGGGTCCTCTTCTGTTTGGTGTCTACTTCTCTGAAGTCTAGGCCAACACGAAGGAACTCTGGCTGACAAAGTTCAGAGAGGATTGTAAGTTGGGAGCTATTATTAACTCCCTGAGTGATGTTGACATGCTACAAAAAGGCCTCACTGAGACCAATGACAGGAGTCAGAACCATGGCCTTAAGCTTAATGCCACAAAATGTGCCGTCATCCCCTTTGGGAAAAACCCGGTTCCCATGAATTACCACATCTGTGGTAGTCCACTAAACACAGAAGGCATTATAAGAGATCTGGGAACACAGGTTGACAGCAACCTCTCTTTTGACCACCACATTGCCACTGTGGTCAGAAAGTCCTTCTATGTGGCATTTCTCATTACTAAGAGTTTTGCATCCAGGAAGAAAGAAATTGTCTCCGTCTACTCTACCCTCATTAGGCCAGTCATTGAGTACTATGCCCTGTTTGGCATGTACCTCACTAAACACCTGCAAGAACTGGAGAGGCCGCAAAAGTACCTCACAAAGAGGTTCCTAGGCCTTAAACATTTGTCCTATATGGACAGACTAAAAAAATTCCAACTGTTCTGTGTCTCATATCGCCTGCTTAGAGACGATCTCTGCTTGACTTACAAAAGCATATCTGACCCAGCTCTGGTCATACCTCTCAACTTGGAAACATCAAAACACTGGACAAAGGCCCATGAAAATAGGTAGAAATCTGTGTGCTGATTAACACAAAATTTGCATGCATAATTATGTAACCCCGCCCACTCCAATGGAATTGTGGGATACCGACTTTCAAACACAAACTGAAGAACAGACAGCCAAAATATGGCCCCAGACTACAGCAGTATGTGATCTGGCACCCACGGTCTTTTATAGAACTAGTGGCACCTGGGGATAAAGGTTTATCTTGCCTCAACAGTGTACTGCACTATTAACTATTTACCCATTAGCTGTGCATTGTAGGAAATGGTTAGAAAAGAATGCACATAGATGTCATTTCAACTCTCAGCATGAATGTTACGAGCTGCTACAATATTTCTCTAGGAACTACATATCTTCAACTAACCAGTGATCATTAGTCATCCCTGAAATAAGACTTGGGCCTAATGAACTCAGGTGATTATCCAAAGAAGTGAGTGAGTGGGTAAGTAAATAAAGTAAATATATAAAGTGGAGGTGCAGAACAGACCAGCAATGTGTACCCCCCAGTGTATTATTTATTTATTTAAATTTGTTGACCGGGAGTGTCCGACTAGACGTAGGTCCATTTTCAACAGAGGCCCGGGGAGAAAAGCTCCACAGTAAAATAAACAGACAGTAGTTACATTGGATTACATAGTGATTAACAATTTAACATAGCAATTACTTACAACATATTTACAGATGAAGAACATAGTACATCAGTCTATAACTAGAATCTTTATCTGTGAAGTACATAACAGACATTAACAAATGTTACAATGAGAAGTTCCTGCTGTATAATAAGTACTAGGCTTATGAGCATCTGCGCTTGCTATAATCAAGGTAGTTAGTGGAGTGGAAAGAAAGGTAGTGGTTGGATGGGGTGGATGATATTAGAGTGGGAGTTGCAAGGGCATAGCCAGCATGTTTTTAGGTGCACTTTTAGTAAAGTTTTGAAGTGGGTGCATGATGGTACAGAGGTAATTGTGGGTGGAGTGAGTTCCATAATTTGGCTGTGGCGCAAGAGAATAGTGCTACACCAGCAGAGTTATTGGCTTTAGTGATCTGCAAGTGATTTTTGTTGCTGGATCTTAGTGGTCTGGTGGTGCAATAGGGTTGGAGTAGATTCTGGAGGGATGGAACATTTAGTGGATGGTTTACTAGTTTGTGGGCGAGAGAGAGAGTTGATACCACTGAAGGAGGTGAGAGAGTTCAAGCCAGCCCAGTTCAGCAAGTGAGAGACAGTGGTGACTACAGTAGGATGCCCCTGTGGCGAATTTGGCGATTTTGTTGTAGCAGGTCTCTAGCTTGTATAGATCACATTGCCTTAGGTTGGTATATACTGGAGAGGCATAAAGTAGGGTGGAGATAAGGTGGGAATTTGCTATTGAAATCTTTGCTGCTTTGGTGAGAAGTTGCTTATTTCTGTATAACGCTCCTAGTTTTTTGTGTTCTTTTTTTATGGTCTTGGATATGTGAATGTCAAATTTTAGTTTATTGTCTATTCCCACTCCTAGCAATTTGGTGTGTTCAGTTGGGTATATAGTGGTGTTGTCTTTTGCTGTGATGTTAAAGTGAGAGTTGTTTTGAGTATGTTTGGTGGGTTGGAAGATGAGTAGTTTAGTTTTGTTTGGGTTGAGTATTAATTGGGCATCGGATAACCATGTTTCAACAGAGGAAAAGGCTTCCTGTGTGACTTTTTGCAGTTTTGGTAGGGACTAGGCTGAGCAGATGATGGTCGAGTCATCTGCGTATTGTATGAGTCTGCCACGTTTGGTGGCAGAGGCTAGATTATTGGTGTAAACAGAGAAGAGTAGGGGTCCAAGGATGGATCCTTGGGGAACCCCTATGGAGACAGGTAGTGGGGGAGGTATGTCATTCTGCCATACAACGGATTGTTGGCGGTCAGACAGGTAACTCTGAAACCATTACTAGAACATGAAGTCCACTGTGTTTATGCAGAGGGTACACAGCTGGGCATATCAGTGTACCCAAATGCTATATCACACATGTCACACATTTCTATTTACCAGATATTTTCATAGTGTTGATCCAAGGCATGGCTTTCCAGTGTATGAGGCAATACTACTAGCTATGCAGCAAAGAACAATCGTTCATAAACATACACAGCTGCATGGCATTTAATGTCTCTTCTCCTGTACTGATACTTATTTTCATGCCATATGAGCTATAAAACATGGAGTAAAGCTCAGTTTCAGCATAGCCTAGATGTTTTCTAACTTACACTCTTGATCTTGTTCAGGCTGTGTATCTCATTTGCATAATAAAAAACTTTTTTAGCAGGTTTAGAGTACTGTCTTTGAGGGTTTTTACTCTCTCTGATTTACCATGTATATCATTAATTTGTCAAATCCGAATAATTTCTAGAGATTCTGAGTCTGTTATTAGCAGAAAATGCATCTAAGTTCCACTGTGCATACAGCAGGTATTATTTGGCTATCCAGAAATGTGATAGAAACAATACCACAATATAGAAACAATATCTGCAAAGCCATGGAGAGGATCATAATGGACCTCATAAATAAAGACATAGGGAATTTGCAGACTTTGGATCCATCCCAGTTTGGCTTTGTCAAAGGCAGATCATGCCTTCTAAACTTGGTTGACTTTTTCGAAACAGTCACCAAAGCCATTGATGAGGGAAAGGCAGTCCATACAGCCTACCTCGATCTGGCGAAGGCCTTCGATACAATACCCCACTCGGGTATCATTGAAAAACTCATCAGCTTAAATGTTAACCCATACATCACAAGATGGGTTGCAAACTGGCTGAGTGACAGAACCCACAGGGTCAGAGTTGCTGGCGCCATGTCAGACTCAAAGCCTGTCACAAGTGGTGTACCACAGGGCTCAGTCCTGGGCCCACTCTTGTTTGGCATCTACTTTCCGAAGTACAAGCAAACACAGGAGGGTTATGGCTGACAAAGTTTGCAGATGACTGCAAACTGGGCGCCATAGTAGAAAACACATCTGACACAGATATCCTTCAGAAGGGTCTCACAGAAATGGATAACTGGTGCAAGAGCCATGGCCTAAAGTTAAATGCCAAAAAATGCATAGTCATACCCTTCGGGAAAAACAAGGTTACCCCTAGCTACCAAATAGGTGGCAATCCACTGAGCACAGAAGAAGTTATCAGGGACCTGGGGACCCAGGTTGATAGTAGTCTGTCATTCGACACCCATGTAGCTAAAGTAGTTAGGAAGACCTTCTACATTGCCCACCTTATCATGAAGGGATTCTCATCTAGATCAAGGGAGGTCATAGTCTCCCTATACTCATCACTCATCAGACCAATGATTGAGTACAATGCCCCATTCGGAATGTATCTGACCCGACACTTGCAGCAGCTGGAGAGGCCACAAAAGTTCCTCACCAAAAGGATAAAGGGTCTCAAATATCTGTCCTATGCTGCCCGACTGAAAGAACTCCAGCTCTATTCAGTCGCACGCTTGCTCAGAGGTGACCTTTGCCTAACATACAAGGCCATGTCAAACCCAGATTTGATGAATATGCTTCACCTCAAAAAATCTAGATCCGTCAGAGCCACAAGGGCGGGAGACTTAAACCTCGACACGGCTATTAGTAGGACGTGCTGGAGGGATAGATTCATCACCCAAAGACTCCCTATGCTGTGGAATAAAATCCCGGTATATGTGAGGCAGAGCACCTCGCTGGCCTTGTTCAAGAGAAATCTTGACCAATGGATGGGAGATCCCCAGGGATTACCTCAGTGTCACTGCTCGACAGAGGCACAGCAAAATAATGGGTATAGTTCCCCATACTAAAGGGGTGGCATAAGCCAAAAAACTATGGGCTAGGCTTGTAAATGCCCTCGGGCAGATAGCCTAGTATGAACCTATGAACCTATGAACCTATGTATAGGAGGAGTATAAAGTTGCAAGGGAGAGATGGCTGTCATAATTTTTTATCATAGTGCCTTTACTTTTTTGTTTTCCTTAGAGAAAACAGGGCTTTCTTCAAACATGGCAAGTGTCTAGAGATCCCAAGGACATCAGTTCTCTTCCAATTAACACTTCAGATT
The DNA here is from genome assembly GCF_019279795.1 of Protopterus annectens. Classification (NCBI taxonomy): domain Eukaryota; kingdom Metazoa; phylum Chordata; order Ceratodontiformes; family Protopteridae; genus Protopterus; species Protopterus annectens. Next base: position 1,309,792,273 of record NC_056726.1, read on the forward strand.
AGGATTGCAGGGTCTAACTGTTACTTTGCTCCTTCTTGCCATCAAACTGAACAAAAAATTGTCAAGAATCAGTCTACTGGGGCCAGACTGACCTTAAGCATCATTGAGAATGTAAATGTACTTAAGGTACTTAAAACAACAGCATAGTTCCAAATGTGAACTACAAATAGTGATAAATCAAAATATTATATTATTTTGTCTGACCAGCTGAAAGCTAGATATTATGAAAAGACAGAAAAATAGCCATAGTAAGAATATATTTAATTCAGAAGCTAACAACCTCTTAAAATCCTATAAAACATGTAAATGTATGACTTGCGTAACAGAAAGTTCAGCACATTAGAGAAAGTTTGGTTAACATATGTTATCCCTATGTCACTATCAGTCTCATTATTCATACTTCCATTTAAAAAAATAAGTTTTATCAGCTCCCGAATTTTACTGGTATTTAATAATTTTATGATACATTTAATACAATGCTCAGTAGTACCAAATTTGCTTTCATTATCTTGAAATTTCTAGTGAAATAAGCATCTTATAAAATGGCTTAAGTGGTCGTTGTAATAACATTCAAGAATGACATTCGCTTCCATGCACATACATTTACATTTCTTCTTTAATAACAAACAGAGAACTCATAAAGCAATAGAAAAAGCAGATGAGTGTACACACTATAGAAGCTGCTATCCGTTTCACACGATACAGAAGCTGCTAACCGTTTCATAAACACACACACGATACGGAAGGCGGGAAGCTGGTATCCATTTCATAAACACACACACAAGAAAGATACAGAAGCTGCTTTCCATTTCATAACAGTGAGCATAAGGAAAAGAAAGAAAACACACAAGCTTAAAGTGATATCTGCCGTTCAGTACAGATGCTGCTGCAAAGAAAACACACACAAGAAAGATACAAAAGCTGCCTGCTGTCTGTTTCAAGCATAAAGAAAGGAAGCACACAAGCATAAAAAGTGATGACTCCTGTTAATCTCAATACACTTGAATACACACAAGAAAAAAATAGGAAAAAGACTGCCGCTTCAAAGTCTGAAAACACTTGCCATTGCACATAGGGTAAAGACTGCCGTTTGTCTCAATACACTTAAAAAGACTGCCATTGCACATAGGGAAAATACTGCCGCTTCGAAGTCTGAAAACACTTGCCGTTGCACATAAGGTAAAGACTGCCTTTTCTCTTAATACACTTCAGCACACACATAAAAGAAAATCAATAAACTTGAGCATGCATAAGAAGCTCACATTATAAGAAAAAAATCGGGAAAAGACTGCTGATTCTCTCGCACATGATGCAGCAGTCTTTTTGCCTTGCCTGAGAATGAGAAACCGGGGGAAGAAAGATGGGCTGTGCCAATGGTCTGACTACTGCCCGGCATTCTGATAGGCTGTCTGCCTCATGAATGCTGATGTCAGCGTGCATGCCCGGCACGTGATGACATCAGGAACAAAGTCTTAAAAAAAAAAAAAAAACCTTCAAAAAAATAACCCCGGGAAATTTGGAAATTAAAGGGGCCACTCGGGAATTCCTGGCACCCCAATATTTTGCCCTCAAAACCATTATTTACCGAGGAATTCAGTGCAGTTGAGAGGCATGGCTCTATTAGAAATGCTACATCTAAATAAATCCCAATCCCTCCGCACCACACCCTCCAGAGACCTCAACCTCATTACCATAATCAACAGAACATGCTGGAGGGACAGGTTCATAACCCAGAGACTGCCCATGCTATGGAATAGACTTCCCATACATGTCAAGCAGTGCAACTCCACCAATCTTGATGAGTGAATGGGAAATTGAAAATTCACCCCAGGGATCACTGCAGTGGCTTTACTTGACAGAGACACTAGGAACCGAGGTCGGGTGGCACGTTGACAGGATAATCCTATGGACTAGGCTTGTAAAGGCTCCAGGGCCATTAGCCTAGTACACACCTATGAACGAACCTATGAACCTATAATGATTGTTAGAAGGGCTTCAGTAGTGATAGAAGGGGAAAAAAATACTAATGGTGAGGCTCTTGGCAAGGGATAAAGATTTGGCTGGCATGTATTTATATTACACTACAAACGGCTATTATGGAGCTTAAGAACATTTTGGGAGAAATAATCAGCTTTTAGAAGAGAATATTACTTATAGATGTGGACCGCAACTTGATTTGCAATTGGGAGGATGTATCAGCAGCCCCTAGAAGGGAAAATAAAACAAAAGTGGGTAGATTTCTGAAGACGTTTTTGAAAATATTTGCTATGGAAGATGTGAATTCAGTAGTAGGAACTCTGAACAGACTTTACATATTATTCCCCAAGGTACAATAACTGGTCTAGACTGAATATTAATTATATTTGACAGGAACACGTGCCTTTAATTTAAGGCTTTCATACACATCCAATAACTATTTCAGATCATGCATGGATGAAAACTAAAGTAAAAATGCAGGGTAATGAAGTAAAAGCAACTTAATAGAGATAAGCGCCCACTGATTTAACTAAACAGGAAAATAAAATGGCTACTAAAGTCCAACAGGACCAGTGATAAAGTCAGAATAGCCTTCCAAGCTAAAGATGATCACAAGGCCTTGTTCAACTTGGTCAGGAACCATAAAGGTAACACTCAGCAGTGTGCAGAACTAGTGGTAAATGACACAACCTTCACTGACCAGGGTGATTTAGCAAATCTGGCTGATAAATTTATCTAAATCTTGACTCCCCACTACCCCTGCGAAATCCCTACTAACATACCCCTCCCCCCCCAAGTTATCAACAAGGAACAGGTCCTGATCGGGCTTGCTAAGGCCAAAACACTGCTTCAGTGGACCCAACAACATGCATAGTTGCCTGCTAAATAGGCTAAAACATGACCTTGCAGGATCACTTGAAGTATTCTTCAAGTACAGGCTCAAAACAGATTACATGCCAGGTGAATGGAGGACTGCAACAGTCATCCATCTTCATAAGGATGGACCATCAACTGATCTCGGGAAAGTCTAATATGCAAAGCCATGGAATGAATTATCATGGAATTCATCAACAAGGATACTGGCAACTGAAAGACACTATACCAATCCCAGTCTTTCTTTAACAAAAAAAAAAGGCATTGGCTGCAGAATCTGGCAGACTTTTTTGAGAGGGACACCAAGACTATGGATGTGGAAACATGCCTACCTTGATCTGGCTAAGGTGCTTGCTTCAGTACCCCACTATGGTATTGTTGGCAAACTCTCAGAACTAGGTACAAGTCCCTACATAACTGGCTGGATTGCTGTCTGGCCCACAGATAGGGACCAAGAAGTAAGAGATCAGTGAGACCACCTCCACCACGAGACCGGTCACCCCCAGAGCTCCCTGTTGGGTCCTGTACTGTTTGGCATCATCTTCTCAGAAGTCAAGGCTAATGTCAAAGGCCTGTGGCTCACCAAGTTTCCAGATTACTGTAAATTGGGAGCTGTCATACATTCTCCCAGTGACACCAAAGTCCTACAGGTGGGTCTAACACTAACAAATGACTGATGCCAAAGTCATGGATTAAAACTCAGTGTGAAGAAATGCATTGTAGTGCACTTTGGGAAATCATTCACCCAAGCTAATTACTCCATTGATAAAGTATCCCTAAGAGCTGACATGTTAGGCATCTGGGAGCATATGTAGACAGTAATCTGGCCTTTGACCAACATGTAACCAAGATAGGCAATCATTCTGTGTGGTCCAAGTCATTAGCAAGAGTGTGGTATCCAGGTACAATGAAGTTATAGTACCACTCTACTCAGCCCTTATTAGACCCATTACTGAGTACAGTGCCTCCTTTGGCATATACCTCACCAGGCACTTGCAACAGTTGGAAATCCCTCAAAAGTTCCTCAGCAGGACAATCCAGGGTGTAAGTACACTGTCTTAGACAGATTGCTTTAAGGCGCAATCTCTGTGCTCACTCTCCTTAAAGTTACCAATAGGCAGTGTATGCCTAGCATATAGTGCATCTACAGATCCATTTCTGATGAATCTCTTGCACATCCACTTATCAAACAGCACCAGAAACACTAGATCCAAGGACCTGAAATTGCCTGCGACATAAATAGAATATGCTGGAGATATCGATATGTTTCTGAAAGGATCACATGCTGTAGAATAAGCTCCCTGTCTACATGAAGCAGAGATTTTCCCTGACCATATTCAAAAGAAACCGTAATCATTGGATTTGAAGGTGCAAATTCGCCCCATGTCTGGGTCTTATGTCAACAGTTAGTAAATTAATCACCAACGAACATAACCCATCCCTCCCCTGCATAACCCATAACTACATCTTTACTAATATAATGCACCATGCAGGCATCTAAGGAACTCTGGGACAAAACTGGGTTGGGTTACATGGCTGGTCTTGTAAACATCCTGATGTCATTAGCCTAGTATAAACCCCCAAACCTATAAGTAAAAATGAGACAGTGGCACTTTCCCATCTGCCTGTTGAAAGACTGGAATTTAAGGAATGGTTGGTGGAAATTATATGAGAATTATGCAGAAGATAGCGATTTCTTCAGAAGGGGTAGCCAGTGAGTGGGATAAAATGAAAATGCATACATATATACATACAAATATTTCAAGCACGAGCATTAATGCCCTTTTAGCTTGCTAATGTACCAAAACACTTGTTCCCATAATAAGTATCCAGGCTGTTTTTAAAAATATCTAAACTAGTACTTCCTTTAATGTAATTTGGTAGTCTGTTCCAAGCATCAGCTACTCTGTCAGAGAACCAATTAGTACACTTCTCATTCCTATAGAATCTTCTTCGTAGGTTGTCTGATGATTTTCTGATACTTTTTGATAACACCAAATATTCCCAGAGGTACACAAGAGATAGTGGTCAGCAAAACGGATTCCCAGAGGTAGTTGTCTCTAAATTCCCTATATACTTGAATAAGATCTCCTCTTAGATATCTGTAAGAGAGACTGCACAAGTTCAGACATTTTAGTCTTTCATAATAACTTAAATTTACACATCCATGGATGCCCTTGGTATATTTTCACTGTACTCTTTCCAGTTTACTCATGCTTGTTTTCTTATAGGGTTTCCATATTTGATTTCTTAGCCTTTATAAATCTTTTTATACAACCTACAGTTTTATAACTATCATTAACCAATTGGTTGATATGATTAGAAAACCTCATAGCTGGATCTACCCATATACCCAACGTCCTTAAATGAGTCTACAGTTTCAGTCACTGTGTGCTCTATTAAATATTCACCTTTCAGTTTATGTCTTCCAACTCTCATATGCTTAAACAAACCAGAAAAATAGGTGTGGACCTCTTAGGTTTTCGATCCTGAGTGATGCCTGCCCGGAGGGAAGGAATAACCGATTTTACAAAGCCTTTCACTCTTGATCCTAAACGGTGAACAGATTTCCACGTGTAGTCGATGGTGGAGCTAGCTCTAAAAAGAGCAGTTTTAGCCCTGTGGACAGCTGGAGCTCTATATAGAGCTGTTACAGATCTCTATGAGCTCTGAGAAGAGCTGTTTTGTGTTTAGAATGCCTTTTCGGGCAGATGCGGTAGTTCTGAAAAGAACTGTTTTGTTTGGTTCACCGAAGCTGTGTCTGTGCCTCCGGCTGGTCTTACCGAAGCTGATACAGATTTCTGTGAGCTCTGAGAAGGGCCGATTTATGTTTTGAATGCCCGTTTGGGTGTTGGTGGTAGCTCTAATAAGAACTTTTTTGTTTTATTCTTCAATGTGTCTCCGGTTGCTCTTACCAGAGCTTTTAAAGATCTCTGTGAGCTCTGAGAAGAGCTGTTTGATGTACTATGAGCTCTGAGAAGAGCTGTTTGGTGTAAGGTGCAGATCCACGTGAGCTCTGAAAAGAGCTGTTTTGTGTATGGACACAATGGGCTCTGGGAAGAGCTGCTGTTGTGTCCTTCGGTGTTCCGCAGTGGTGTCGATCTCCTTTGTCCTTCTTCTTGAACAGATCTTCAGTTCTTTTGCTATGTGTGAGTCCTAAAAAGGACTATTTGTGCGCTCCCCAAGCGCTGGTCAGAATGACTTGAGAGCTGTTGCTGTGCTGCTTTTATGTACTGTGGAGGGGGTGTGGTTGAGAGATGTCCAATGAGAAGTGACTAGTTGGGGGTGTGGCCCTAGTAGGCCTACAAGGTGAAGACTGACCTGGTTGGAAGCATCTCATTCCTCTTATTTAGTTCCTTTTTATTATCCAGCTACTTGTTCATATGTGCCATTCCTAACCTCTAGCAATGCGTTGGAGCTTTTTGCTTTGTCACGAGTATACCTATGTTTGAAAAAACTGTACTAAAACGTAAATTTAAATATAACCAAAAATAATAAAAATTAAAATTAAATTTAAAATTAAATTTAAATTTAAAATTAAAATCGAACTGTAAAACTCTGGGGTTACTGACTATAGTTCTAAATTTAGACTTGCCATTACCATCTGTAAAACATTGCAAGCAATCTTGGTTCTGAGAATGATTCTGAGATGTCCGGCGCTTTCGGGGCAGAAAGGAAGGTAGCCTGTCTGCCGCTCCTTCATCAGGGAGAGCGTACATTAGGTAGTAAAAAGTTAACTGTAGTTTGACATTGAAATTTTACCTTTTAAATTAAAAATAATTAAAAGTTGAGCTAACAATTGTAACTTTTGTGAGGGCTGATACATTAACTTACTGCAATTTTAGTTCTGCTTGTAAACAATTAATGTTCAAAAAATGAATACATTATGCCTTATACCAGTGAGAAAACAGTGAGCGAAAAAGATAGCATATCTTACTAGGAGCCGATTAGTTGTAGTTAGCATGGTTAAGTGCCCTGAGGTTCAGGACTGGGGTGATGGTCTCCATGTAGATGAGACCCGGAGGGTGCCTTGCTTCAAGTTGTATCTGCCAGATAAGTTCTTTTTTCTCTAATCTTGAATTGAAGTCCCCATTGAAAGGGATCTTCTCCAGCTGTTCGAGTGTCAGGAACTTAAATCTTTCGTGTTCTGTTTTTTTTTGTTGCGTGTGCTGCTAGTTTATTTGTCGGTATCTTGTGCCTGATGTCATATAGGTGTTTGGCAGTCCTGGTTTTGAGGGCATTGATGGTCTTGCCCACGTGGAAAGCTTGACATTTGCAGCAGTTTGCTCTGTGGACAACACCTTCTGTGTTGCAGCCTCCGAATGCTCTTGTGGTTATTGTTTTTTTGTTTTTGGGGCAGTAGAAGCGGTCCGTGCCTGCCATGTATTTAAACTAGAAGCAGGGGGATAAGTCGCTACACGGATAGGTGCCGTATCTGTTGAGTTGTTTTGGTGGGGGTCTCTTGAGGTGGTCTTTTAGGTTGGGTCCTCTTTTCATCATGAACCCTGGTGCTTCAGGGAAGATGTGTCCAAAAGATCTGTTTGAAGTGATGATGGTCCAGTTTTCACGGATGATCTTTTGTATGTCCTTATAGTCCGTGGAGAAATGTAAAATAAAGTTGAGCCGATATTTGTTTTCATACCTGTTGTTAGTCCCTAGGCTCTGTTGAAGTATGAATGGGTTTTCCTTTCTGTTGTTCGTGATGGGGTCCAGAATCTGGTGCAGAGTCCTGTCTGTGTAGCCTCTGGCTAGGAAATCATTTTCCAGGTCTTTAATGTTGTGGAAGAAGTCGTTAAGGTCTTTGGTGATTCTGGAGATTCTGAGTCCCTGTGATTTTATCACGTTTCTTTTGAGCTTGTATGGGTGCATGCTGCTGCTGTGTAGTAAAAAGTTTACTGTTGTAGGTTTCCTGTACAAGTTGTGGTTGAAGTCGTTGCTGCTGGTGTTCTTGTAAAGGAGCAGGTCCAGGAATTCGACTTGTATTGGGCTGGTTTTGATGGTGAACCTGAGGAAGCTGGTGCTGCTGTTGATGTGGTCTAGGAAGTCCTGTAGTTTCTGGGGGGTCCCATTCCAAATTAAAAAGATGTCAATGAAACGGAAGTAGCACCCCATGTCTTTGTAGAACTCAGAGTTGTATACGTGGTGGTCTTCCCATTTTCTTAAAGCCGTGTTAGCTAGGCTTGGGGCCATGGCTGCTCCCATTGCAATTCCTGTGGTTTGTCTGTAGGTTTGACCATTGAAGTGGAAGTAGCTGCTGTTGAGAATAAGTGAGAGGATTTTTCCAAATTTGTCTGTTTCTCCAATAACTGTTGCATTGTCTTTGTTGTAGGCCTCTACCATCGCCCTGATGCAGTAATCATGTGGAAGCACTGTGTAAGGGGCCTCCACGTCGATGGTGAGTAAAATGGCTTCTTCTGTGAGGCGAATGTCCTTGATTCTGTTGAGAAGGTCCATAGAGTCCTGAATATATGCCCTAAGGGAGGTCAACTGGATACCCATGCCCTAAGGGAAGTCAACTGGAAAAGACCGAGGAACTTTTGCCCACCACAGAACCAAGTTATCAGCGCTTTCCAGAACAAATGCGAAAAGGACCTAAAGAAACTCCTAAAAAAACCTCCAAAAAGTGGATCTATAATGTCTCCAAAGAGGAAATGGAAGCACTAAAGCAACTAAGCCAGGACAGTAGCAGGAGAGTAATGAAAGCTGACAAGGGAGGAGGCATCCTAGTCACGGACACCTGTACCTACAACCATAAGATCACGACGATGCTGACCAGCCCCACATTTTATGAAAAGAGAGACACCGACCACATCACAACAGCCTACCTCGAGGTCAAGAACACACTGAAGGAACTTTGGGCAGAGGGGCTCCTCAGCGATGACCTACTTGATTTCCTAACCGTCACACACCCAAAATTACCTCAGTTCTTCGGGATACCGAAACCCCACAAAAACCTCGATGACCTGCCATACAGACCAGTGATTGCCAGTGGAGGAGCAATTACAGAACCTCTAGCAATATACATGGATTTCACACTCAAACCACTGGCAGAAAAGAAGACCTCATATATTCAGGACTCTATGGATCTTCTCAACAGAATCAAGGACATTTGCCTCACAGAAGAAGCCATTTTAGTCACCATCGACGTGGAGGCCCTTTACACAGTGCTTACACATGATTATTGCATCAGGGTGATGGTAGAGGCCTACAACAAAGACAATGCAACAGTTATTGGAGAAACAGACAAATATGGAAAAATCCTCTCACTTATTCTCAACAACTACTACTTCCGCTTCAATGGTCAAACCTACCGACAAACCACAGGAATTGCAATGGGAGCAGCCATGGCCCCAAGCCTAGCTAACACGGCTTTAAGAAAATGGGAAGAAGATCACGTATACAACTCGGAGTTCTACAAGGACATGGGGTGCTACTTCCATTTCATTGACAATATCTTTTTAGTTTGGAATGGGACCCCCCCAGAAACTACAGGACTTCCTAGACCACATCAACAGCAGCACCAGCTTCCACAGGTTCACCACAAAAACCAGCCCAATACAAGTCGAATTCCTGGATCTGCTCCTTTCCAAGAACACCAGCAGCAATGACTTCAACCACAACTTGTACAGTAAACCTACAAGAGCAAACTTTTAAGTCCGCAGCAGCAGCATGCACCCGTACAAGCTCAAAAGAAACATGATAAAATCAGAGGGAATCAGAATCTCCAGAATCACCAAAGACCTTAACAACTTTCTCCACAACATTAAAGACCTGGAAAATGATTTCCTCGCCAGAGGCTACACGGACAGGACTCTGCATCAGATTCTGGACCCCATCACGAACAACAGAAAGGAAAAACCATTCATACTTCAACAGAGCCTAGGGACTAAAAACAGGTATGAAAACAAATATAGGCTCAACTTTATTTTACATTTCTCCACGGACTATAAGGACATACAAAAGATCATCAGTGAAAACTGGACCATCATCACTTCAAACAGATCTTTTGAACACATCTTCCCTGAAGCAGGGTACACGATGAAAAGAGGACCCAACCTAAAAGACCACCTCGAGAGACCCCCACCAAGACAACTCGACAGATACGGCACCTATCCGTGTAGCGACTTATCCCCCTGCTTCTACTGTAAATACATGGCAGGCACGGACTGCTTCTACTGCCCCAACAACAAAAAACAATAACCACAAGAGCATTCAGAGGCTGCAACACAGAAGGTGTTGTCTACAGAGCAAACTTCTGCAAATGTCAAGCCTTCTACGTGGGCAAGACCATCAGTGCCCTCAAAACCAGGATTACCAAACACCTATAAGACATCAGGCACAAGATACCGACAAATAAACTAGCAACACATGCAACAAAAAAAACAGGGCACGAAAGATTTAAGTTCCTGATACTCGAACATCTGGAGAAGATCCCTTTCAATGGGGACTTCAATTCAAGATTAGAGAAAAAAGAACTTATCTGGCAGATACAACTTGAAGCAAGGCACCCTCCGGGTCTCAACTACATGGAGACCATCACCCCAGTCCTGAACCTCAGGGCACTTAACCATGCTAACTACAACTAATCGGCTCCTAGTAAGATATGCTAAGATATGCTATCTTTTTTGCTCACTGTTTTCTCACTGGTATAAGGCATAATGTATTCATTTTTTGAACATTAATTGTTTATAAGCAGAACTAAAACTGCAGTAAGTTAATGTATCAGCCCTCACAAAAGTTACAATTGTTAGCTCAACTTTTAATTATTTTTAATTTAAAAGGTAAAATTTCAATGTCAAACTACAGTTAACTTTTTACTACCTAATGTACGCTCTCCCTGATGAAGGAGCGGCAGACAGGCTACCTTTCTATCTGCCCCGTAAGCGCCGGACATCTCAGAATCATTCTCAGAACCAAGCTTGCTTGCAATGTTTTACAGATGGTAATGGCAAGTCTAAATTTAGAACTATGATCAGTAACCCCAGAGTTTTACAGTTCGGTTTTAATTTTAAATTTAAATTTAATTTTAAATTTAATTTTAATTTTTATTATTTTTTATTTTTTGGTTACATTTAAATTTAAGTTTTAGTACAGTTTTTTCAAACATAGGTATAATCGTGACAAAGCAAAAGGCTCCAATGCATTGCTAGAGGTTAGGAATGGCACATCTGAACAAGTAGCTGGATAATGAAAAGGAACTAAGTAAGAGGAATGAGATGCTTCCAACCAGGTCCGTCTTTACCTTATAGGCCTACTAGGACCACACCCCCAACTAGTCACTTCTCATTGGACATCTCTCAACCACGCCCCCTCCACAGTACATAAAAGCAGCACAGCAACAGCTCTCAAGTCATTCTGACCAGCGCTTGGGGAGCGCACAAATAGTCCTTTTTAGGACTCACACATAGCAAAAGAACCGAAGATCTGTTCAAGAAGAAGGACAATGGAGATCGACACCACTGTGGAACACCGAAGGACACAACAGCAGCTCTTTCCAGAGCCCATTGTGTCCATACACAAAACAGCTCTTTTCAGAGCGCATGTGGATCTGCACCTTACACCAAACAGCTCTTCTCAGAGCTCACAGTACATCAAACAGCTCTTCTCAGAGCTCACAGAGATCTGTAAAAGCTCTGGTAAGAGCAACCGGAGACGCATTGAAGAATAAAACAAAAAAGTTCTTATTAGAGCTACCACCAACACCTGAACGGGCATTCAAAACATAAATCGGCCCTTCTCAGAGCTCACAGAAATCTGTATCAACTTCAGTAAGACCAGCCAGAGGCACAGACACAGCTTCGGTGAACCATACAAAACAGTTCTTTTTAGAACTACCGCATCTGCCCGAAAGGGCATTCTAAATACAAAACAGCTCTTCTCCGAGCTCATAGAAATCTGTAACTGCTCTATATAGAGCTCTAGCTGCCCACAGGGCTAAAACAGCTCTTTTTAGAGCTAGCTCCACCACCGACTACACGTGGAAATCTGTTCACCGTTTAGGATCAAGAGTGAAAGGCTTTGTAAAATTGGTTAACTCTCATATGCTTAGTTTTTGATGTATTTATCAGGAGATTAAAACAGAGTGAAAATAAAAGAGAAAGAAATATGGTTAAGTAAGTAAGTACTATAAGTTATTTAGAAGGGTTGACAAAGGTAAAAGTTTGCAGAATAAGAGGACTCTGGAAACAGCTGAAGCCTCTGTAAGTACGGTGTATGCAAGGACTCAGAACAGAACCAATTCCAAAAGAAAAATAAGACCAGCAGCTGTAGCATCAAGATTTCTTTCTTTATTCTGATGATGGTGCAAACATATCAATCAGGTGGAATGAGTGCACAAACCGGTTTTGGCAAGTGGTTAGAATGCTTTTCTCGGTGTGAGTTTGCACTTCCATCAGAATAAAGAAATATTGATGCTACAGTTAGGATGGAAGGAAGTGATAAAGATGTGTAAGGCTTTGTGTAATAGCATTTTAAAAGAAGAAAGCATCTTTGTTTTTTAAACATATTAAATTATCACATATGACATGCACAATCATACATTTATATAAATGAAAACAAACCATATTGACATAATTTTAGTTGCAAACATGCATCACAGAATATATTGACATAATTGTAGTTGCAAACCTTATACATCACTTAACTGTCCAGTCATTATCAGCCGAACATTACATAGCTCATTTAAATCCTGCCTTCTTTTAAACCTCATTCCCCCTCTACATTTCCCATGTTTTCCTATGTAATTTGTCCCTACCCTTTTCTAAAGATCCCAATTCCAGTTGTTTTATCTCTTTTACTATATTTACTACTACTAGTAAAGTTGGTTTAGACTTTGATTTCCATTTTCTAGAAATTACTTTTTTGGCAGCCACCGTAATTAGACTCAGCAAGGTCTTACTATGTATAGGCAATTCCTGTTCTGTATCATAGCTCAAAAAGCAAAATCATTTCCTTAGTGAAGAAGGAAGTATCTTGGTAGAACAGTGTACTGTTTGTGTTATCCAAAGAGGGTGAAGACCCATCAGACCCTGCTTCATGTAGACCCATTTTCATTTTATTCCATTATTATAAAGTGTTTATGTCTATACGAGTTAAAAGAATGTAAAAGGCGTTGCAAAAAAGCAATAGATATGGAGTAGTGTGGTTTTGAAAAGAAGAGGCAAACATTTGACAAAAATAATGAACAATGATAATCCGGGGGAGCTGAATGCAAGAAAATAACCTCCGTTGTTGGTGTGTCTTTTTGTAGAGAAAGGATTTGTCAGAGTAAGCTGGGATTTTATGAATAGGTCAATGTAAGCATTTCCCTTTCCTGATTCAATAATAAGGTGAACTAGGAGGATATATGAAGGGTTAGAGGCAAGAATTAAAGTGTGAGGGTTCCTCTCCAGTAAGTTGTTTGAACATAGGAACCAGGCAGGGGTGTCCTCTTTCTCTTTTATTTGCTTTATATTTAGAACCATTGCCAAAGAAAATAAGGAAAACAGAAATTCACAACTATAATTGGTGTGGTAATCAAGAAATGTTGGCTATATTTGTATATGATGATATTTTATGCTTGATAAATCCAGAAAAGAGCATCTCAATGTTGTGGAACATTTTGAACTAGTTTCAAGTTTTTTTTACCATTACACTAAATAAGAGTGCTCCTATCAGGAGAAAAGGAGTTAAACTTAATCCAGCAACGTAGCTGTCTAAAAACACTATGCAACTGATGGTGTTTATAGACAAGGTCTGGGAATGATGGCACTCCAGAAATCCCAGGAGAAACTTCAGCACTATAGCCAGGTAAGAAATAAAACCGAACAGAGTATAAGGCATGACAAAAAACTCTACTACATTAACTTACACCAGGCACACCAAAATAATCCTAAAAAATTCTGGTAATCGGTCCAAAATGTATTAAATTCAGGTCAAAGTCAACAAAACACTCTCTCACCATAAGACCATATTGAACAAATACTTCAAACTATAGCCTCACTTATGGAAGACAATCCCACTATCAAGCCCCCACCAACAAAATCCCATAGAAGCTCACTTCTCATTCAGACCTGCCACTAACTCCACCATAAGAAAATATCTCTAAAACTAAAACTACAATCTCTGCAACAGATAGCCTTCCTCTTGAATTTCTAAAAATTACAGCTGAGGTCTGACATATCCAGTATCTACACTAATAAACCGATCCATTCTAGAATCACATGTCCAAGCCATTTGGAAGGTATATATTTCCTCTGCTGACTACACAATCTCAGACCATCTGGCATTCTGTCACCATTATCTAAAATATTTATGTATGTGTGTGTATGCATGTATGTATATATTTGACATTTGTTTACTGGGAAAATCCAACTGATCCAGAAAGTGCTGATTTTCAGCAGGGGCCCAAGGAGAAAAGCTGCACAATCACAGTCTTTCAAAAATCAATTACAAATATTTTTAATCACAAAGTATCATGTTACAGTAAAGAACGTAGAAGTAAAAAAATATATAATGAGAAAAAACTGAATTTGTTTCACAGTAAAGTGCAATGAAAAACAGTAACATAAGTTGGAGAAAATATGTGAAGAAAAATTCATTAGTCATATTTGAGATAAATGGAGACCATTGTAGTAAGATATTTAAAGGAGATATTAGAGATTACATGATTAGAGGTGGTGAAAGGAAGCTGAATGAGGTCTTAATGTGAGAAAGGATGTGTGAACATTGGGCCAAATATACCATATTCATGGATGTACAATAATAATGTCCACTTATTTCATATTCCTTGCCATGAATCTTAAAATCTTTTCCTACTATAACAGTATTTCATTTTGTACAGTGTCCACATTTGTAAGTGCCCATCCATGAATGTGGTATATTTGGCCCAATGTTCAACTGCCTGGCATGTTATGTGGGTAAAACCTCCAGGTGGTTAAAGGACCATATATATGAACATCTGAATGACATCAAAAATAAAAAAACACCAATGCACTGTATAAATACGTATCAGTAAATCCAACACATACTTTTGGGTTTCAGGTTATCAGACAAATACGGAAAGATAAGTGGATGAACACTTTAACATTGAAGAGTTACAATGGCAATAAGGCTACAAGCCTTGGTTTTACCTGGTTTAAACGAGGGATGTTCAATAACTTTTATTTTGAAAACGAGTAATTATGCATTGAAATAATTGATGTGTTTTAGTAATCAGCATTTTATAATGAACATCATGTGATGTACACATTTTAGTCATGTGATTTTAGGAAAGTTTTCTATTGGTGTTTGTGTATTTAAAATGGGTGACTGCACTGATTTTAATTGTTCTGATGAAGTTCCCATTAGCAGAACGAAAGCGCTGAACCTTGTTTTTGTGGTTATTAAAAGTTGTCAACCAAGTGTATCAGTTCGGACGTTCTTGGATTTTCTTTGTGTTTACTAGTTTGTTTTCGTATTTGGATGTGGTGGATCATCTCAACTATAATCAGCTACTACTAGCTCATACTATGATATACTACCCTAATAAATGTTCAGCAGTAAGGGCATGCTTCAGCACTACCACCCTATTAAAGCTCGTTGCTCTAAAGACAAACTCCTCTTCTCTGTCAGTAAAGCCTAATATGCATTGGGAGCTTTCTTACTCTCACCCTGTATAGCTACACTCTAGAATACCACCCCACTTGCTCTCAGGCATCTTGAAAACTAGCAAGTATTCAAAACACATCTAAGAAAACCCCTCTCAATATCCTGGCTCTGTAGCTGTACATCTCTAGGATAGGTATAACATCTCTGCTTTTTTTCTCTTCTGCCCATACCTCTGCTCTCCTGTACTGTTACCAACTACCAGTCTGTCTTCACCCATCCCACCTTCTATGCCTGTCTTGACTATTTTACCACTCATTTTGTTATATCTCAAAATTAAATCAACCTTTTGATATCCACACTTTGTAAATAAGTTGTTATTTTCTATTGTCACATCTGTCTTACTGCAGTTACTTAACTATTTCTGAATAATTAGTGTAAGAAAAGCTACTACTGTGTGCGTAGTTACTACCTTATCTGTATTGACATAGTAAAACTTATTTTAATTGTATTCTGCTTGACATTGTTGATACTATATAACTTAAAATATTTTGATTGTACTTCGTGTATAGCTTTTCTACTCAGGCCTCCACTGAAAAGGGGCGTTTGTGCCCAGATGAACTTCCCTTCCCTTGGTCAACAAAATAAATACATTTTGAAATGTAAAATTAATGAATATAAAACCAAGGCTGTAGCTGTAAATTATTTTCCTCCACACAAATTGGTTCAGCAGTACCTATATTTATGGGGCCACAATATCATGAAATGTTTAGGACTATAGATTAAAAAGGCTTCTGTTATGGCAACTAAGAGTATGTGAGAGGAGACTAAACCAAAGATTATACAAAAAGTGAGAAACTGGAAGCTTTTTTATGGATTTGGATAATGAGATGTAAGCAGTGAAAATGTGTTTAGTCCCTTTAGTTTTACATGCAGGTCCAGCATATTTTTATCAACCAGAGAAAAGTTGTGGATAATTAATAAAGCGGTAAGGAGTT
>NC_056726.1:1310153684-1310248684 GCF_019279795.1 Protopterus annectens
CACATTATGTAAATCTAGCAAAACATAAAATTTATTTGGACAGTTAATTTGTACGAAATGCATGCTTTTTAGATTTCACAAACAGTGACACACATTTATTTCCTTCCATAGCTTAATCTTTTCCTGTGTGCCCAGGGGTATAGAAATAAATTATAAAAATGTTTGTCTTTTCGGCTTTTCCCAGTTAGGGGTCACCACCGCGGAACTCCGGTCCGCTAATGATTGGCAGTAGATTTTTATGGTGCCGAGTTGCCAGCCCGATGCCCAACCTTCAACGAAGGCACACCCATTCTACGCATGTCTTTCGAGCGCCACTCGACCGCGGGGAGTACATGCAGACTCCACACAGAAGGCACTCCAGCCAAGAATCGAACAGGAGAACCTCTTGCTGTGAGGCAACAATGCTACCGCTGCACCACCGCGTCTTCCCAGAAATAAATTATAAAAATAAACATTTAAATTCACATTACAAATTACAAGTATCATGATGGTTGTTGTATATGGTTGTGTCTGAATGATGATAAACATTTTTAAATAAAATTTAACTTTAAATGAAGATTCCTGATGTAAAGTTGTAGAGGCTTTTCCTCTGGAAAGTTTTCCAAGTATTTTTTTTAAAACACCTTTACTGAGTTATCACTTTTGACATAGGCACATTTACATGTATATAAAATTAATGAACTGTATTAAATTAAAGTTAAACATTATGCTTCATATATATTGCTATATATCATATAACCTAAGCAACATTACATAAATTATTCGATTCCTGCTTCTTTCTTTTTAAACAAGAAGCATCTTTATTAAACCATCACTTATGATATAAGCAGCCATACATTTATGTAAATGAAAACAAACCACATCAATGCAATCCTAATTGCAAGCATTTTATATCACAACGGTACTGACATGCTCCCAGTTGCAAATGTTATACATCAGTTATAATCTAAGCAGTCATTTTCAAACATTAAATAGTCTTGCCTTCTTTCAATCCTCATTCCTCCCAAGTAAGTATTGTTCCCACAATTCCCATGGTTTCCTATGTAGTTGGCTCCCACCATTTTCTAAAGATCACAGTTCCAGTTGTATCTCTGTTACTACATTCACTACTTCTAATATAGCTGGTTTAGATTTTGATTTCCATTATTTAAGGATTCCCTGTGGGATGCACTGTCGGATATACTGGGTGGGCAGATTGTTGTGATGAAGGATATGATTTTTCTGAGGTATAATACAGAATCGGAGTTGCCTAGACATGGTAATACCTTGCGGTTTCTAATTATGGTGGCTGTCAAAAAAGCAATTACTAGAAAGATTTCCAAATATTGGTATTTCCTTTGTAGTCCTAGTATTAGATTGTGGGCCTTTTGGAACATGATGTCCCTGTGAGTTTCATGATGCTGGCAGGCCATTGTCCCTCACACCTGTCAGTATACAGACAGTAATGCTGTCACCCAACATTTCAATTCCTTTTTCCAGTCATCTGAAGTTAGTAGCTACGCAGTTAAATGCACAAGTATGAGTTGTGTATACACTGTCTCTCATAGGACCATATTATATAGGCTGTCTGACAGTCCCATTGTATGTTTAGAAAATATAGAACCTAAATATGCTTTTTTAAATTTCTCTATGTATTGTTAAGTCTGAGTGTTGAAAACAGTCTGTGCAGGTATGTTATTCTGCGCTAGAACTATTTCTCCACTGGTTCTGGCAAAACATGTATATACTGAAGTAAGACCAATGGTTGCCTGGATAGGTCTGAATCCTAATGGTGAAACTAATTGCAATTAGTTTTGTTTTTTTACAGCTGTATTTGCTACTATTTGCCATGTTTTGTTGGATCTTTTCTCCTGAGGTGCACGTTGTAGGTTGTACTTGAGATTTTTTATCAACAGGTTCAGAATTTTTGTTTCCTTTACTACTTTGTATTGCCAAATTTACAGAAACCTGTGGATACATTTGCTCCTGTATCTACACTCTAATATCCACAAAACTGTGTAGTAGCCCATCGCATAGCACCAGATTGAGGTGATAGACCTCCGAGTGTTATTTTCATACTTGGTGTTTCCGTACCTTTGGGACTGGTACCAGTTCTGCCACGTTACCATTCTTGGACTTACTTGACAATGTTTGGACTCTGTTGTATGTTACGGACACTGATCTGGCAGCATTGAGTTGACCTTTATGTTACGTTTCTGGGCTTTGGCAGTGTACTCCACAAAAGTATACATTTTTCTATTATAGTGTTACTTACAAGTGGAAAGATTTTCCATTCAGATAATAAAAGAAAGCCAGGAGTAGCCACTTAATCACCTAAACATTTATCAGAATTTATATTGTAGAATCCAGGAATGTTTAGGTGGTTTATGTGTAAACTTACATTTTTTAATACTGAATGTACCTGTGTTTGTACTAAATGAGCTAAAAATGCTGCACAGTTTTAAAATGTAAGCAACCCAATTTATTAGCTATACGCAGTCTGTTTGAATGTATTTGTGAGCTTAGTGGAAAGTGCTGTACATGGAGAAAATCAACACAGGCTTATCTAAGACATGCAAATTCCACAACCCCACACAGGCAGTGACCAGAGATGAGAATTTAACTCTTTTGAGCTGTAAAGTATAAACCTTAACAACTGGGCTAACTTGCTTCCTAGCTAACATGAGTGGCTCACATGATTAATTGGCAGCACTAAAAATTAGTAAGAGGGGAGTTGGCAGAAGGTTCAAGGGTAGACCAAGTTGTCAGCCTCCTGTAGGAGAGGAGTTGGATTTAACAGAGAGGGACATCAGCTTTTGAGATATCACTAGAGAACATAACCATTAAATGGGTTGTCAAGCAGAAGAAGACAGCACAATGAAAGAATACAGGTGAATCCTTAAAATGCAACTACAATGCAGAATGAGCGGCAAAAGGAAGAAAGAGCAGGGCAAGAAAAAAATCATATACCTCACTAGCTTTTGGAGTAGAGTGGAAAACCTTGACAAAGATGG
Source organism: Protopterus annectens (assembly GCF_019279795.1). Classification (NCBI taxonomy): domain Eukaryota; kingdom Metazoa; phylum Chordata; order Ceratodontiformes; family Protopteridae; genus Protopterus; species Protopterus annectens. The sequence continues at coordinate 1,310,156,678 of NC_056726.1, forward strand.
AGGGAGGAGACCCTGGTTCAGATATCATCCTAAGCACTAGAGAAACTGGTAAGGAGAGATGGGAGTGAGCAGATGTTATTGGTTTGCCTATCTCAGTGGGAGGGAGCTGGATCAGCTCACTGTTGCCTTAGAATCTACTGGACCCCGGGGCTTGCTTCAGCAGCATGAGCAGTCACAGACTGTATTTGGTACTCATTGAGCAGTGCATGACACTGTAAGTTGAAGTTCGCACATGCATCACAAGGTTGGTATTGTGTGTCCTTGCTTTGGCCATATGAATACCAGATCCCCAAGGGTTTGTAACACACTAACTAAAGTAAAAAGTCCTTTCCATTGCCACTTTGCATTATGGCTGTTGGGAAGTAGTCTTCCAGCCTGGCAAAAGGGCCTGACTTTAAATATGAGTGTATCTAACTTCAATGGGGGTGTGAGACAAGGAGGTTGTGGTGGGGTGGCAGCAAATGGGGCTTAACTTACATCATGGCTGCCTAGAAGGTGGCCTTTCCAGTTGGTGTGAACTGAATACTTGTTTAAGGGGGCTTATTGTTGGCAGGCATGTGTGGAGAAAAAGACCATGAAAAAGTATGTGTCAGTTATCACCACATTATAGGGAAGTGTTTCGAACATGTTTTGTCCACTTTAGTATGGTCTTGAGTTGGTATATATAGTAAGGGAGAGTGAGGTGGGCAAAGCCCTCCACCTTGGTGGGTTTGAAACACTTCCGTGTGCGAGATGACGAAGTGTTGGACAAGTAGTTACTTACCATGTCAATGAATTGAAAGTTCGATACTTATTGTTCGATGTTTAGTGGAAACATAGACCCATTTCGTCATACCTGCTGGCATGTTTGTAGAAGTGTTGTGGACTAAAGCATCTAACAATCATCCCCTACTATTCCAACATCAATGGTCTGGTGTAGAGGGTTAATTCTACACTTAGGACCATGCTGACGGCATTTATAGATCAGCTCAAGCAATAGGGCAACAGGTACCTACCCCATTTCCTGTTGACATACAGAGAGGTGGCTCAGTCATCCACAGGATGCTCATCATTTGAGTTTGTGTGTGGTCACAGGGTGAGGGGGGCCCTAGATTTAATTCGTGATGAATGGGAGAATCACTATTATTCCAAAGAATCTGTTGTAGAATATGTCGTGCATTTCAGGACCAGGTATGAAGACTTCATTGGTTTACACAAGAGCATGTAAAACAAGCATATCTTCAGCAAGTGGTCTGCTATGACTAGACAACCAGGACCACATTTTCTGTTGGGCAGGGAGTGACAGTGCTTTTTTATGTTAAACAGAATAAACTGCAGACAGCATAGGAGTATCCTCTCACTGTTGAGAGAAAGGTAAGTGATATTAACTTCATGGAGGAGTTCCCAAGCAGAAATTAGAAGCCAAAAGCCACCAATGCTGATATGCTGAAATCGTACCATGACAAAGAGAGAGAGAGAGAGAGACTGGTAGTCATCATCTAAAGTGAGGAATCAGAGAGGCATCCTACAGTAAATCACCTCACTGAGGCTCAGTTGACACCTCAGTAGATGCCCAGGTTCAGGAGGTTGGGGCAGTACTACAGGAGTTTGAGAATGTGTTTACTGGTAAACTAGGATGTACCCACCTGATAGAGCACCATGTGGACACAGACCACCACATGAGCCATCAGATAGGCCCCGTATAGAGTGCTTAAGTGGGTTAAACAAACACTGAGAGAACAACTGCAGGACCTGTTGGATCTGGTAGTCATCTAGGAAGCCTCAGTACTGGTGCTTGTGCTAAAAAAGATGGCAGCATCATATTCTTTGTACACTGTAGGAAATTGAATAGTTATGCAGATTCTGATGTTTACCCTATGTGCAACACAGATTAAGCCTTAGAGCAGTTGGTTGGGTCTAAGTATTTACTTCTGACCTTACTAAGGGAACTTGATTGCATGGATCAAGGGAAAGGTCAGCTTTTCTGACCCCATTTTGGGTTACATTAGTTCACCAAGATGTCTTCTGGGATGAAGAATGTCTCTGCAGCCTTCAGATGCCGGTATATCACATTCTAGCAGGAGCTTGCTCCTATGCTGCTTACCTGGGTAATATTGTAGTCTGCAGCTGGTCCTTGCAGGAACATGTTCAACATTTCAACGAGGTTTGGGGCAGAATCGAAAGGGAAATATTTACTATTGATGCCAGTGGGAGTAAGGAGCAATAAAAGTTTCTCATCTGGCCCAAAGCCTACCAAGGGTGGATGCCTTTCAGGTTTTACCTACCCTTGTTAGTAAGAAGCAAGTGAGGGCATTTATAGGGACTGTGGGGTACTATATGAAGTTTGACCCCAACTACAGTAGGATATCCTTTCCCTTACAGACCTTACCAGAAAGAATAGACAAGACACAGTTGTCTGAACTCTGGCTTGTGAGCAGGAATTTCGAATACATAAACAGACTTTGAGTGGGATCTCCCTGTGCTTGCTAGTCCTGACTACGATTAAGAATTTATTGTGCTTATGTATGGTTCAACCCGTGGTGTGGAGACAGTACTTGGGTATTCTTAGACGGACAAGAGCACCCCATAGTACATCTGAAACACAGATTTCAGGCCAGGAAAGAATTCTGTAATGCTACAGAAAAGGAATGTTTAGGTATAATTTGGTCACTACAAAAACTTCAATATTGCCTGTACAACATAAAATAATCCTTTACTGTGGATACACGGGTTAAAGAGGCAAAATGGAAAGCTTCTTATGTGGAGCTTAGGGCCTAAGTAAGCCTAGCTTCTTATATGGAGTTTTGCATTGCTGTCCTATAAAATGATTATCCAACATAGGAATGGTTCTGTTAATGCCGTGCAGTTAGCCTGTCACGAAATTGAACAGGAGTAGTGTACCAGATGTGAGCATTCTCATCCTAGGCATTGTTTTTTGAGAGTGCCTCAAGAAAGCTTGCTTGATATCTAGATGGAGGGAAAAGATGTAATGTCCAAGGGATAATTCTGCCACAGTCTCCTGAGTAAGACTGTGACAGGTAAAACCTGCAACAGGTAAACAAAAAAGTATGGCATTTTTTTCTGAAAGATTTGCTTTTTTCCGTGGTGTGAAAAGATATGTGAATTGTGAGGGGGGTTTTTTTGTGAAATGTATAAAAAGTATATATAGTTTGTAACTGCCTTCTGCTGGAAAATACATAGCAGATATGTGAACCAGACACTTTGTAATGCACTTTGATTACAAGATCTGTGACTTTTTTTTTTCTCACAAAATTTTAAGATCTGTGACTTTTTTCTAGACGAGAAAGCTAAACCCCATAAAAGATGAATTAGGACATTTTGTTAATTAGATAGCCAGCCTAAACCAAGGAAAACAAACTCTACTTAATTGCTTCTCTAGTTTTTCTGTGGACTACATAAACCAAACAATTGAGTGAACATCAGACAAGAGAGAAAGAAGAGGATTCTAGAGAACAAAATTATCTTGGAGCTTTTTTATGTACAGACTCCAGGCATTTTGTTCTTTGCAGTTGTGTCTGCATGTAATGTGTTTTGACTATGGAATGGGTAAGGACAATCTTTAACTAAATGGGATCGATTAATTCAAGCACAAAAAGGGAAATTGTTAGCTAGCCTAGTGTTTGCCTATAAACCCATGAACCTATAATTTATTTGTTTAAAATTATTGATACTCTTCGTGTTTCACTGTTGCAGTCATCACACTTGGGTTATCTGCCTGCAGGTAGCCCTCAGTCGGCTCGAATACCAGAGTCTTTGGATTTCTGCGTTGGATGCTGTCACCTCTTCCATGACGTGAGGTCGTCAGGGGTATAAAACATGCAGCTGATACCATTACATCAGTCTTTCTTGCCGAGAAGGTGCCCGAAGCAGAAGCAGTTCACAAGTGCCGGTCGGCCACTACCTGAAATTTTCATTTTTCGAGTTTCAAACCTGAAGTCTTCTAAAGCTAAGTACCCCCTTGGGGATTCTTTTTTCTTGCTCTAACCGATGTCAGAAAAAGTTAACAATTGTCTTGCCTGTGGAAAGCAAATACCTCACAGAGATTTTCATTCTTACTCCGTCACCTGTTTAGGCCCAGACCACAACGTCCCTCGCTGTCTGTTTTATGCCTTAACGCCCGAACAATTCGTCATCGGGCTATTTTTGTAATTAAATTCTTTTGCTGTTATTCTCCATATTCCAAAATGGCTTCGGTAAGCCATCCAACTACCGATCTTCCGAAAAAGCACAGAGACAGACCGCATAGGTCAAAAACTGCCGACGATGCTTCCGTTAACCTAGTCGCCAGTCCACCGGTACTCAGTGAGGTGCCTTTGATTGTGACAGTGAGGACTCTGACCCTTCTGATTACCCTTATCTACCTATGAGGATTCAGATGCAGAGGAATCCATTCCCTCTGCCTCCCCTCCAGAAGATTTTTCTTTTGGTGAAACCTTGCATACCTTAAGAGAACATTTCCACTGGGAATGCCAGGACTATCCTTAGTCCAAAAAGAGACTTTTTAGATTTGCCACAGCACAGGCTTCTAGCTATACACCCTGTCTTGGATATTGTAGATGATGTCTTCATGGAATCCAGTCTTACTCCTGACACTTTACCACTAGCTCCTAGAAAACCTGACAGGTACTACAGAGTACCTCATTCTCACAAATTTCTCTTTAAGAATCCTACTGCGGATCGAGAGACCATTTCCCAGTGACCTAAAGGCATTAAGGCTACTACAGCCAAAACCCCTACCCCTTCAGACAGGGATTCTAGAGCTTTAGACAGATGGGGTAAGAAGGTATATACCTCTGCAACTCTTCCCATCAGGGCTTTGAATTGCCAGTTTCATATGTTGAAGTACCAGCAACATATTATGGAACTAATTAAACAAAAAATGGTGTTACTTCCAGATTGTGCAGAAAATAAAGATTTACAAGAGTAAATGCATTCTTTAAACCAAGTTAGTAAACATACTTTGCAGTGTGGGCTTGATGCCTTAGAAGCATTTTGCAGGGCTGCTGTCACTAGGTCTGTACTGAGAAGGCATGCTTGGCTGAAGGAACAAGTCTTGCCAGACCATGTCAAGCAAAATTACTAGATGCTCCATTAAATCAGGCTTGTTTGTTTGGCACAAAAGCAGAAGAAGTTCTTAAAAAGATGTAAGAAAAAGCTAAATCAATGCAAACTGTCAAAGATTTCTTACAGGTGCAGCCACCTAGATTCAGTAGGCATTGACCTTCAAAAAACTGGTCCTTTCCACTCCCTCCCAAGCCTTCTCAGTCCAAACCCAGGGGAGCCAGACCACCAAGACTACAGTCTCAGGGTATGCAGAGATCTAAACACTGGAGTGTTCCCACCTCAAAAACAGGGAGTGGTAAGCCACCCCCTTATGGGAAAGTTCAATTATCCTTCCCAGCCCTGCCCAAGTACTTGCACCCCTAGGAGGAAAACACGTCCTTCATGCAAAAAACTGGATGTCCATTACTCAGGACCGATGGGTTCTAAACATTGTATCCCAGGGATACAGATTCTACTTGCACTCACTGCCAACCCAAGCGGGTTGCCACACCTTCCTCCAAACCAGTGGGCAGAGGTTCAAAAGCAAGTACTTTCCCTTCTTCATATCAGGGCTAGTTAACCTGTTCCAGTAGAACAAAGGGGACAGGGTTTCTACTCCAGACTGTTCCTTTTGCCCAGAAAAGAGAGCTCTTGGCACCCTATCCTGGATCTGTCAAGTCTCAACACCTTTCTGGTGGTCCCAAAATTCAAAATGCTTACACTGCCACAGCTTCTTCCTATGCTAGTCAAGGATGCCAAGAAGCTTATCTGCACATCCCCATAAGGGAGTCTTGCGGGAAATATCTACATTTCAGGGCAGGCTCTCTGCACTTCCCTTTGGCTTATCTACTGCACCCAGAGTATTCACAAAGGGCCTGGCTCCATCCATTGCATACTGCAGGCAGAGAAATATTCAAATTTACCCATACTTGGATGATTGCCTTATTCAGGCGGACAGTCAGGAATTGCTACTTCAGTGCCTGGCATTTGTAAAAAGACTTCTAACTTCACTGGGAAACACCATCAACAAAAAGAAATCACAACTGGTGCCCAGCCATCAAATTGTATTCCTGGGAGCAAGCTTGAACACAACTTCCCAGGTGGCATTCCTCACACCAGAAAAGCAGATCCATTTGACAAACTATTTCAGACTAATGGCCACCAAAACCCAGCTATCTGCAAGGAAAATACTGCAAGCCCTAGGGTTCATGGCCTTATGCATTCTGCTAATTCCATATGCAAGACTGCATATGAGGAAACTTCAATGGTGCTTAAAAAAGTCTCTGGTGTCAACATTCTCAGGACCTGGAAACAGTGATTCCCATTATTCTTACCCACTCTGCAGGTTAGCCATGACTCTGTGGAACACAGGCTTGAGCAACCAAGTGCACCTGCAAACTCAATTCCTGCAAGGCAAGCAAAATTCACTGGCAGACGACTTATGCAGAAATCAACTGGACACTCATGAGTGGAAAATGGAACCCACCTCATTCAAACTTCTAACCCAGAGGTGGACCTTTTTGCCTCCCCCCCAAAACCACCAATTGAGCAAATTTTGTACCAGGAATCCTCACTACAGAGCCTGGAAGGTGGATGCCCTATCCTTTACATGGGAAAACCTCTCAATTTATGCCTTTCCTCCTCTGCCCCTCCTCTCAAAATTACTATTCAAGATCAAACAGGACAGGCCAAGGGCAATCCTTATTGCACCAGACTGGCCACACCAGCACTGGTACCCACTCCTACGCAGTCTGACAGCAGTGCCACCCTGTCACCTACATCAGACACCTTCCCTGCTGTCTCAGCAGGAGGGGCAGATTTTGCATCCACAGCTGCAAACCCTAAACCCTGCAGCTTGGCTTATCTCCTGAATACACCACCAGCATCCCTCAGCAAACAGGTGCTGGACGTCATCCTTGAGGCCAGAAGGCCTAGTACTAGGAAATCCTATGCTGAAAAGTGGAAAAGATATTGTTCTTGGAGTCAGTTTCAAGGAAAGGACACAGCTGTGCCCGCCTTACCTCAAATCCTTGATTACCTAGCAGAGTTGCTCCACAGAGGCCTATCCTTCTCATCCATTGATTCATGCCTCTGCCATCTTAGCTCATTATAATACTGAGCCACCTCTCTTTTCTCAACCTCTCATCAAACAGTTCCTGAGAGGGCCTAACAATTTAAGGCCCCTAGGAGAGCTTCCACCCCGGCCTGGGACCTTAACTTTGTACTGGAGAAGCTCACACTTCCCCCTTTTGAACCTGCTGCTTCAGCAGAGTTAAAATTCCTCTCTTGGAAAACAGCCTTACTTCTAGCTATTACTTCAGCAAGAAGAGTGTCTGAGTTACAGGCACTAATGGCGGTGGAGCCTTCATTATTTTCCATGCTGACAGGGTTTCCCTCAGGACTAACCCATCCTTTATGCCCAAGGTGGTATCCAGTGTGGCTTTAAACCAATCCATCCATTTGCCAAATTTATTTGCTAATCCTCAGAGTAAAGGGGAAAGGATCTTGCACTCCTTAGATGTGCACAGACAGCTCAGGTTCTATCTTGACAGGACTAAGCCTTTCAGAAAATCTGACCAGCTGATAGTCAGCTTTGCTACAGGGGCAGAGGGCAAGGCCATTTCGAAGCAAACCATCTCCAGATAGATAGCACACTGCATCCATTTCTGCTATAAGCACCATGGAAAACCTACCCCTCAGGGGATCAGAACTCATTCCATTAGAGCTACTTCAACCTCTACAGCATTCGTCAGGGGAGTCTCTACCATGGACATCCTGGAAACTGCAACCTGAAGATGTTTATCATGTTTCACTGTTGCAGTCATTACACTTGGGTTATCCTGCTGGCAGGCTACCCGCAGTCGGCCCGAGTTCCAAAGTCCTGGTCCAGGGTCAGTTGTCGCCTCTTCCCTGACGTCAGTGTGCCAGGGTATAAAAGATGCAACCAATGCCATTTTCTTCAGTCTTTCTTGACGCACGGTGCCCAAAGCAAAAGCCGTTCGCAAGTGCCGGTCGGCCGACTCCTGAGATTTTTGAAATAGAGTTTCAGAACCAAAGTCTTCAATAAAGCTAAGTACCCCATTGGGGAAACTTTTTCTTGCTCCAGAACCAATGTCAGTAAAAGTTAACAATTGTATTTCTTGTGGGAAGCAAATACCGCATAAGGATTTTCACTCTTACTGCATTCCTTGCCTAGGCCCTGACCACGACGTTACTAGTTGTCGGTTTTGTGCTAGATTCAACAAACGCACTATTAAATGTCGGTTTGAGTTTGCCTTACATTACTTTGGCCGAAGGTTTAACTATATAATGCCGTTGGGACAACTGACGACCGGAATTCATAAAAAGCGCAAAGACAAGGAAAAGGACAGGCAACCGAGGTCCAAAACCAACGACGAAGCCTCTTCTAGGCCAGACGCCGGTTCTCAGTGAGGTGATTTCGCAGCCCCTGACACCTGCTACCTCAGAGCCACAGGCCGTATCCGACTCCTACGTGGAGTCAACTAGGCCTCTGGATACTCAAGGTATTGGGCCTACGGAAACTATTCCCTCAGATGGGTCCGGAGCCGCTGAGCAGGCATCGGCTTCTGAGGGTGTTTTCAGACCTTCACAGCTTACTATTAAGTCCTCTGCAACAGCCAAGGTACAGTCAAAGACACCAGTAAAGACAAGGAAACAAGTACAGCATTCTCCTGGACAGTCATCCATGCCAAAGAAACAGATGCTTCAAATGGCCGAAGACTTGATTACTTTGATCAGAGGATCCCATCCCCCTCCTGAAAAAAGGCCTAGGCAAGACACTGATTATGATTCCTCTGACCAGGTTTCTATTTCCTCTGATTCCTCTTCAGATCAGAGTTATTCTCTCCCTCCTTATGAGGACTCTGATGCTGAAGAATCTATACCTTCAGCCTCTCCACCTGAGGATTATTCTTTTGGGTAAACTCTGCACACCATGAGGGAACATTTCCACTGGGAGAGCGAGGATTATTCAGAATCCAAGAAAAGGCTCAGAGATTTTCTTTTACTGCCTCAGCACAGGCCCCTAGCTATCCCCCCTGTGCTTGATATTGTTGATGATGTTTTCTCTGAATCCAGTCTGTCTCCTGATTCTTTACCCGCAGCACCAGTCAAGCCAGGCAGGTATTACAGAGTCCCTGACTCTCATAAATTTCTTTATAAAAACCCTGCTGCTGACCCAGAAACAATTTGTCAGGGTCCCAAGGAGGTTAAGGCTTCCACTGCAAAAAACCCTGTCCCCTCTGATAGGGATTCCAGAGCACTGGATAGATGGGGGGAAAAAGTCTACACTTCTGCTACTTTAGCTGTAAGGGCTTTAAATGGACAGTTTCACATGCTTAAATACCAACAGTACCTTATGTCTTTGTTAAAACAGAAAATGTTTACTAACTCAGAAAATCCTGATAATGAGGAAATGCAGGAATTATTGCCTGCAATTGAACAAGTGGGAAAGCATACTTTACAATGTGGTTTTGATTCATTAGAGGCTTCTTGCAGAGCCGCAGTTACAGGTTCTGTCATTCGTAGGCATGCTTGGTTGAAAGAACAAAGTTTATCTGAACATGCTAAAGTAAAATTATTAGATGCTCCACTACAGCATGATACTTTGTTTGGTGTTAAGGCAGAAGAGGTGTTAAAGAAAATAGAGGATAAAGCAAAATCTATGCAGACAGTAAAGGATTTCTTACAGGTGCAACCACCTAGGTTTAGTAGAAACTGGCCTTCAAAAAAGTGGTCCTTTCAAGTCTCAGACAGACCACAAAGAGGCAGATACAGACACCCAAGAGGCAGATCTCAGCCCCAAGGATCCTACAGACCTAAGCAATGGGGTGCTTCTACCCCCAAAGAAGGAGAAGACAAATCACAACCTGACAGGAAACAGTCCCAATGACTTCCCTCTACAAAGACCAAGCACTTACCTATTGGCAGCACCCCTAGGGGGAAAGCTAGCACGTTTCGCACAAAATTAGCACATAATTACCCAGGACAAATGGGTACTGAATATAATTACTCAAGGTTACAGGTTCCACTTTCACACCTTTCCAAAATCAAAAGGTATGCCGAACCTGCCACAAAACCAATGGGCAGAGGCACAAAAGGAAATTGCTGCTCTCATGGACATGGGAGCTATTCAAAGAGTACCACAGCAAGAACAGGGGCAAGGTTTTTACTCAAGACTTTTCCTGTTACCCAGAAGGGACAAAACCTGGAGACCAGTACTGGACTTGTCAATCCTAAATACTTACCTGGATGTTCCAAAATTCAAAATGTTAACACTACAGCAACTTCTACCCATGCTGGGCAAGAAGACTTGGCTGGTTACTTTGGATCTCAAGGAGGCTTACCTGCATGTTCCAATGAGACAATCTTGCAGAAGATACCTCAGATTCATAGCTGGCTCAATGCATTACCAATTCTCTGCACTGCCCTTTGGCTTATCTACTGCGCCCAGGGTCTTCACAAAATGCCTGGCACCACTAATTGCATTTTGCAGACAAAGAGGAATTCAAATATATCCCTACTTGGACGACTGCCTTATTCAAGCAGAGAGCAAGGACATTCTACTAAGACATCTGGCGTTTGTAAAAACATTACTAATTTGCCAAGGGTACACTGTAAATGAAAAGAAATCAAAACTAGTGTCCTCTCAAGAGATAATATTCCTGGGTGCAAGCTTAAATACAACTGCCCAGATGGCTTATCTCCCGCCAGAGAAACAAAGGCAACTGACTCATTACTTTGAAATTATGGCAACAAAGACCCAGCTCCCTGCAAGAAAAATTCTGCAGGCCCTGGGTTTCATGGCATCCTGCATTCTACTAATTCCATATGCAAGACTGCATATGAGGAAACTACAATGGTATCTAAAAAGTGTTTGGACTCAACATTGCCAGAGCCTGAAAACAATAATAACTACAATTCCCTGTCTACAACAGGAGTTTCTATGGTGGTCCCGGGCCTGTCACCTCAACAAGGGACAGCCCTTCACCTTGCCCACAGCCAGGCAGACAATAACAACGGATGCATCGGATTATGCCTGGGGGGCGCACATGGAAAGAAAATTTATTCAGGGCACGTGTCCCAAGGAACAAATGCATCTGCACATCAATCAAAAAGAGATGCTAGCTGTACAGAATGCCCTGACAGCCTTCAAGGATCTACTTCATCCAGGACAGCTATTGCTAAAGATGGACAACACCACAGTTATGTGGTACATAAACAAGCAAGGGGGCACAAATTCCTACCCCCTCTGCAGGCAAGCCATGACTTTGTGGAACACGGCACTGACCTGTCAAGTACATCTGCAGGCACAATTCCTGCCAGGAAAGAAAAATACACTGGCAGACGAACTAAGCAGAAATCTCATGGATCCACACAAATGGAAACTAAATCCACAGGTCTTCGGCATGATAACAAGGAAATGGGGACGCCCAGACATAGATCTTTTTGCCTCCCCTCACAACTACCAACTAAAGAAATTCTGCACAAGGACTTATCACGCATAAGCATGGAAAGTGGATGCTCTTTCATTCAGCTGGGAAACCCTGACAGTTTATGCCCTCCCTCCACTGCCTCTTCTTCCCAAGGTACTCCTAAAAGTCAGACAAGAAAAGCCAAAAATGATCCTGATTGCCCCAGACTGGCCATGCCAGCACTGGTACCCAATCCTAAAGAGCTTGTCTCAAGGCACAGCCTGGCCTTTACCTCAAATTCCTCATCTCCTGACTCAACAGAACAACCAGATTCTGCACAGTCAACTCAGAACCTTAAATCTGGCTGCATGGCAGATAACATAGTCACTCAAACCACTCCTCTCTCTAAAGCTGTTATGGATGTCATTTTAGAAGCCAGGAGACCTAGCACTAGGAAATCCTATGCAGAAAATTGGAAGAGATTCTGTGCTTGGAACCAGGCCCAAGGACTTGAACCACTTGTTCCAAATATACCTCAGATTTTACAATACCTAACTGAGATGCTGGACAAAGGCCTTGCCTTCTTATCGATTAAGATCCATGCCTCTGCCATTTCAGCTCACTACAATACGGAACCTCCTATTTTTTCGCATCCACTACTAAGGCAGTACCTCAGAGGGGCAAGAAACATGACACCCCCAAGGAGAGCACCAATACCTACTTGGGACCTCAATTTTGTTTAAGAAAAACTCACACTGCCTCCTTTTGAGCCAGCCTGCACAGCTGATATAAAATTCTTATCATGGAAAACTGCTCTGCTCCTAGCAATAACTTCAGCAAGACGAGTCTCAGAGTTACAGGCACTAATGGCGGTGGAACCTTTCATCATTTTTCATCAGGACAGGGTCTCTCTAAGGACAAACCCAACGTTTATGCCAAAGGTAGTTTCCAGTGTGGCTCTTAATCAAACTATTCATTTACCAACTTTCTATCCAAATCCCCAGAATAAAGGGGAGAGACTTCTACACACTTTGGACATACACAGGCAGCTAAGATTCTACTTGGACAAAACAAAAGCTTTCAGAAAAACTGAGCAGCTGTTTGTATCTTATGCTGCAGGAACACAAGGAAAGCCTATTTCAAAGCAGACAATTTCAAAATGGATAGGATACTGCATTCGCTTCTGCTATGCACAACATGGCAAATCATTGCCTAAGGGCATCAGGCCACATTCAACAAGAGCAGCAGCCACTTCAGCAGCTTTTCTCAGAGGAGTACCAACCAAGGACATTTTAGAAGCTGCAACCTGGAGTTCAATGCACACCTTCACAAAGCACTACCACTTACCTCTCTACTCTAAATCCAGAGCAGGCTTTGCCACTGCAGTCCTGCAGGGCCTGGTAGCCTCTCCTAATCCTATTTAGGCCCAGCCACCCAACCTCAGCTTTGGGATTCATCCCAAGTGTAATGACTGCAACAGTGAAACACAATGAACATAGTACAGTTGTGTACCTACCATAAATGTAGATGTTCGAGTGTATTCACTGTTGCAGTCCAGGTTACCCTCCCACCATCCCCATTTTCATTGCTGGGACTTTTCTGTACTTCTCAACTCTATACAACCTATGTGGTGTATTTGCTTGTAGATGAAAGAATGGTTTATTTTTTAGTACATGCATGCTTTTTGGCATACTTCTTTACAGCCTTCCTATTTGGGGGCACCTGACATCTGGGGCAAGAAAAACTGAAGAAAATGGCGTCAGTTGCATCTTTTATACCCATGGCACACTGACGTTAGGGAAGAGGCGATGGCAACCAACCATCTTTTACAGCAGAGGTATTTACTTTTTACTGGAGGTGTTCCACACCATGTAATAACTTCCTGTTTTGGGGGCTCCTGATATCTGGGGCAAGAAAAATTGATGTAATGGCATCGGCTGCATGTTTTATACCCCTCACGACCTGACGTCATGGAAGAGGCGACAGCATCTGATGCAGAAATCCCAAGACTCTGGTATTTGGGCCAAATGAGAGCTACCTGCAGGCAGATAACCCTAGTGCGATGACTGCAACAGTGAATGCACTCGAACATCTACATTTAGGGTAAGTGTACACCACTGTACTTTTTTGATATAATCTACTCAAAATTTACATTAGAATGTTTGTAATATTCCCATGTGTTTAAATTGAATAAAAATCTTTGAACAAAAAAAAAATATATTGTTTTTTTATCTGTGTAGGTTCATATTTCTCAATGTATTTTGCTGTTAACTGTCCTGTTAATTTATTATTTTTTAAGGAAAGTATTGTTATGTATTCACTTAAATGTGGTTGATCTTCTTTTTACTTTTTAATTGATAAGAGGGTATTTATTGCTAAATAGTGACAAACTGCATCCATCTACTTCTAATAGGTCAGACTACTGTGCTATACGCTGTCATTTTTTTTTTTTGGCTTATTAACACGAGTGAAACAGTAACTGGCAGGACCCCAGTATGGTAATCTGGGGGTGATGGTAGCGTGCTGCCTTGGGCCAGGGTAGAAGTGCACCAGCCTTCCCAGGAAATTAGTATGTGTGCGAGCTTTTGTTTTGTGCGTACACATGTATAAATGTAAGAAATTTTTCAAAGAGCTGTTAACTGTAAGCACTAGAAGGCACTGAAACCCAGAGAGAGAGAGATAATGGTTAAAAATGAGTTTGGGAAATTAGGCCAACAACTCTGCTCAGTGGGTTGTACAGAGTGACACCTTTACCAAGGGTAACAGTACATTATGCTTTAGAAGATTAATGAGTAGCAATTTCCCAAACTACAATCACAGGTGCAAAAACTTTTTTCATCAGGAGGTATAGTTCATTGTGAGATGTGACAGTCCTGAAATAGGGCTGGTTTGTCATTAGTAGTGTTGGGCTGCTGAGCAGAGCCTTTGGCCTTTGCAGGAAAATATGATTTTATCAAGAGTTCTGATGAAGTCCCGATTGAAAGGCCCAAAAGCAGTTCAGTAATCGGTGTCTTGTGTGAAATTAATTCTGCAGGGTTTTTGTGTGTGTTTTTTTACAATACTGTGTGGACTACACTTGTTTGTGTGTACATGCTCTTGAAACCAAGCTACACTTAGTGAATTGTATATCAGTTGTGTGCCCTTAATTAGTTTAATATTGTTGGTGTGACTCGAGACCATACCCCTGGTGGCCTTCAGATTTAAGATCTTTTTAGAGTTTTCCCAGTCCTTCTAATTCAGATAATGTGAATACTGTAATCAAATCGTTTAAAATTTTCACATAATAAATTACCATCCTTAAAAATGGGTTTTACTATATTATCCATTTATTTTACATCAAAAATATTGAATTTGAGAATAAATTATTTGATTTATTGGTTTAACTGCTTAAAAGAAACCACTATCTTAGATTCTAGTGCTGGTTCTGTTGTTCACCATATTATATTTGTTCACAGTATTATACATTCTGTATTCTCAGTAATGCAAAGTCTCACACACACACACACACACACACACACACACACACACACACACACACACACACACAAGGCTTAGCTAGATTTGTTGAATTATGTACCATCTGTGTTGCAGAAATTAATAACACCTACATCATATTTATCTGGATTGTACTAATTTCTGTCTTATATAATTATTCATCCATAGCAAATTTTTACTGGGTAGTCTTGCTGGTTGTTGTAGCTTCTCTCATTAACAAGATCATGCTTTTATGTTCAAATAATCAGTGTCATCTTTTTGATTTATCACTGTGGTTGTTAAACTCCTATTGCTATGGTCTTATAACCTTGGTGCTAAATGTCCTTAGTGAATGGAATTTTGTTGCTTCTTCTTGTCCAGAGACATGCTAGGACTTAGTTACTGATTCTGCACTGCTGTTTATTCAGGCTTTTTCATTAGTATTTCTTATTTTAGTTTGGATTGTACTCTTCATTTTTAGGCAGATTATGGTCTGGTTCCATAGTCCATCAGATTCGTTTTGGATTGAGCTTCTTGTTATATTTTTATATGGTTACCATTGACTACTGCTTCAGCACTGGACCTTTTTATTTATTTATTTATTTTAGTTTTTCAGACTGTTTGTTTTGACTTACTATTGGAGTGTTAGTTGTAATGATTGGTCATTACTTGTACTCCTGTCTGGGCCCGTATTCTGAACATAAGCCATACGTTTACAGTTTGGTTATTTTCTTTCGCATAATATTTTTCTATTTTATTTTAGTACACTTTTCCTTTAGAATTGGTTATATTGTTTTTGCCACCTGGTTTACCTGACTTGTACTGCATTCCCCTGTTGTTAGGGCATGTAGTGACTTACTTTTCTTAACATAGGCAGGTGACCCTTTTGTACATAGAAAATGTATCTCAGTAGGTATGAGGTTCAGGACTGTCCTTGATTTTTGGCCCTTTTGTTGTGACTTGTCACTGTGGGGCTGTAAGGTGACTCTTGTTTCCATCAGGTTTGCTTGTACCTGTAGGCTAGCCTATCACGAGTTGCTGTCTGCTTTGGCTTATTATTATGCATGCGTTTGTCAATCATGATTTATGGTCCTTTGTTTTCATTAAGTATATTATTTGGTTTTCCACTGGTAAAGCTATTATTGAAAAGTTGATCTGATGAAGTACATTTGGTGGATGAAAGCGGTTATCTTAACTAAAAGCTGAGTTATTCCGTTGACTAAGCCTGCTAGAGTTTTTTCATTACTTTTATAAAAGCAGAATTAACATGACGTTTTGGACTAGATATCATTATTGTTTTTAATTCTAAGTTTGAGGGGTTTTTTATTTATCATTTTTCTCAAATAACAGGATGGTGGCTTGTAGGATGACATTGGTGATCAAGAAGAGGAGGATGAGTGTGAGGACAGCACCAAGGTTCAAATGGTGGAAATTGAAAAAGGGTAATTGTGAGGTGGAGTTCAGGGAAGAGTTAAGACAGGTACTGGGTGGCAGTGAAGAGTTACCGAATAGCTGGGTAACTACAGCAGAGCTAGTAAGGGAGATGGCTAGAAAGGTGCTTGGTGTGACATCTGGAAAGAGGAAGGAGGACAAGGAGACCTTGTGGTGGAATGAAGAAGTACAGGAGAGTACACAGAGAAAGAGGTTGGCGAAGAAGAAATGGGATTGTCAGAGAGATGAAAGTAGACAAGAGTATAAGGAGATGAGCTGCATGGCAAAGAGAGAGGTGGCTAAGGATAAGGCGTATGAAGAGTTGTCTGAAAGGTTGGACACTAAGTAGGGAGAAAAGGACCTATACCGATTGGCTAGACAGAGGGACCGAGCTAGTAAAAATGTGCAGCAGGTAAGGGTGATAAAGGATAATGAGGGAAATGTACTCACAAGCAAGGAGAGTGTGTTGAGCAGATGGAAAGAGTACGTTGAGGCGCTGATGAATGAAAAGAATGAGAGGGAGAGAAGGTTGGATGATGTGCAGATAGTGAATCATGAAGTGCAGGGATTAGCACGGAGGAAGTAAGGATAGCTATGAAGAGGATGAAGAATGGAAAGGCTGTTCGTCCAGATGACATACCTGTGGAAGCATGGAGGTGTTTAGGTGAAATGGCAGTGGAGTTTTTAACTAGATTGTTTAATGAAGTCTTGGAAAGTGAGAGGATGCCTGAGGAATGGAGAAAAAATGTTTTGGTACTGATTTTTAAGAATAAGGGTGATGTGCAGAGCTGTAGTAACTACAGAGAGACAAAATTGATCAGTCACAGCATGAAGTTATGGGAAAGAGTAGTGGAAGCTAGGTTAGGAAGGGAGGTGATGATTAGTGATCAGCAGTATGGTTTCATGACAGGAAAGAGCACTACAGATGCGATGTTTGATCTGAGAGTGTTAATGGAGAAGTACAGAGAAGGTAAGGAGGAGTCGCATTGTGTCTTTGTGGACTTAGAGAAAGCATATGACAGGGTGCCTAGAGAGGAGTTGTGGTATTGTTTGAGGAAGTCGGGAGTGTCAGAGAAGTATGTAAGAGTGGTACAGGATATGTACAAGGGTAGTAAAACTGCGGAGGTGGTGCTGCGGTAGCATTGTCGCCTCACAGTAAGACGTTGTCCTGTTCAATTCTCAGCTAGAGCGTCTTCTGTGTGGAGACGTGCGTAAATGGGCGTACCTTAGTTGAAGGTTGTGCATCAGGACTGGCAACTCAGCACGTAAAAATCTATTGCCAATCATTAGCGGACCGGAGTTCTGCTGTGGTGACCCCTAACTGGGAAAAGCCGAAAGACACAACAAAAAAGTGTGACAGCGGTGAGGTCTGCGGTGGGAGTGACGTATGCGTTTAAGGTGTAGGTGGGATTACATCAAGGATCAGCTCTGAGCCCTTTCTTATTTGCAGTGGTTATGGACAGGTTTACAGACGAGATCAGACAGGAGTCCCCGTGGACTATGATGTTTGCAGATGACATTGTGATCTGTAGTGAGAGTAGGGAACAGGTGGAGGTGAACCCTGGAGAGGTGGAGAATATGCTCTAGAGAGTAGAGGAATGAAGGTCAGCAGGACTAAGACAGAATATATGTGTGTGAATGAGAGGGAGGATAGAGGAATGGTGAGGATGCAGGGAGTAGAGGTGGCGAAGGTGGATGAGTTTAAATACTTGGGATCAACAGTTCAGAGTAATGGTGAGTGTGGAAGAGAGGTAAAGAAAAGAGTACAGGCAGGATGGAGTGGGTGGAGAAGAGTGTCAGGAGTGATTTGTGACAGACCAGTACCAGTAAGAGTGAAAGGGAAGGTCTACAAGAGGGTAGTGAGACCAGCTATGTTATATGGGTTGGAGACAGTGGCACTGACAAAAAGGCAGGAGTCAGAGCTTGACGTGGCAGAGTTGAAGATGTTAAAATTTGCACTGGGTGTGACGAGGACGGACAGGATTAGGAATAAGTATATTAGAGGGTCAGCCCAGGTTGAAAGGTTTGGAGACAAAGCCAGAGAGGCAAGATTACGTTGGTTTGGACATGTGCTGAGGAGGGATGCAGAGTATATTGGGAAAAAGATGCTAAGGATGAAGCTGCCAGGTAAGAGGAAAAGAGGAAGGCCTAAGATAAGGTTTATGGATGTGTTGAGAGAGGACATGCAGGTGGTTGGTGTGACAGAGCAAGATGCAGAGGACAGGAAGAAATGGAAACAGTTGATCTACTGTGGCGACCCCTAACGGGAGCAGCCGAAAGAAGATTTTTCTCAAATAACAAGGAAGTGAAGGCATTCTGCTGTTTTCATTCTGAGGAGTCAGTAAGACCAGAAGTGCTTCCAGTCTTTTCTGTTTGCATAAGGATTTTAAGTTTGGGATCCTTTTTTTAGTAACCTCTTAGAACGTCCCAACTGTTTGATATCTTTGGTGAGGTACATACTGAAGGGGATGTTTTATAATATAACCAGTATGATCATTGCTAAGTATATGGAGACAGTAACCTCTTTAGATCTGGATGAACAAAATCCAGCTAACATAAAGGTAATGCTAGGGACATAAAACAAACAAGCAAAAAAACTCCCTATAAGCATTCATTACCCTGGAACACTTCCATATATGCATCATCACAGAGATCTGGTTGAAGACCAATGAGAGCACACCATCAGTGCAGGGATTGAATATCTACCATGCATTCAAGCCCATTGCACTAGATGAAAGTGGTGGTATCTGTATTTGTAAAACAAAATTTCACTTCTAGACTTGTTAGACAGAATAATGTCCTGGAACTCCTCCATGTCCTGTTAACCATTAACAAAACCCCTTATCAATATTGTAGCTTACTCTGTGTATCCCTTGGCTTATACCTTCTTACCTTAACTTGTATGCTCAGAGATTTCTGGACTTCATAAATGCAAACTCACTGGGCCATTTAGTCTGCACTGTAACTGGGGGGGCAGCATAATCCTAGTCCTCACCAATATGCGATAGATCTGTCCCCCTGTCACTTGTAATTTCCTCTTTAGTCAGATTGAACCAAAAATCAGTCACATTCACCATAAGACTGTAGCCAGAAATATCCAAACTCAGTATTCAGAGATTATTCTAAAGCTAATATACTAAAACTAATAGATGACTTGGCTAAATTCATCTCGCCTTCCAACTTGACGACCCTTTGCATGTGCAGAATGCTTTGCCACCAAACTGTGTGTGCATGTAAATAGCTCCAAAGTAAATACAATGCCTAATTTAAAAATAAACCCATGTGGTGGCACCCAAATATAAACATAAAGTAAATGTAACTCTCCAGATGCCAAAAATGTTCCTGATAAACTTAACAGGGAACTGATTATAGGTTCATAGGTAGGTACTAGGCTATCTGCCCGAGGGCATTTATAAGCCTAGCCAAAGTGTGTCGGCTTTCGCCGCCCCATTGATTAATTAACTGATCCTCTGTCAAGCAGAGCCAATGAAGTTATCCCAGGGGTATATTTTCTGTCACCCATCCACTCATCAAGGTTTCTGTTGAAGAGTGTTAGTGAGGGGCTCTGCTTAATGTAGTTTGGAATTTTGTTCCAAAGCATGGGGGGTCTCTGTGACAGGAATCTATCCCTCCAGCATGTTCTGTTTGTTTTTGTGGTGAGGTTTAGCTCACTAGAGCGCGTGGCTCGCAGTGACTTGGATTTCTTTAGGTGGAGCATGTCCATCAATTCTGAGCTGGACATGGCTTTGTAAGTCAAGCAGAGATCACCTCTGAGTAAGCGATATGCCACTGAGTGCAGCCAGAGTGTTTTCAGTCGGGCTGCATAGGACATATGTTTGAGGCCAGTAATCCTCTTGGTGAGGTACTTTTGTGGTCTTTCCAGCTGTTGAAAGTGTCTTGTGAGGTACATCCCAAATGGGGTATTGTACTCTATGATGGGTCTGATGAGTGACAAGTAGAGGGGCACTATAACCTCTTTATTTCTAGATGCGAACCCTTTAGTAATTAGATGGGCCACATAGAAGGATTTCCTAACTACTTTGGCAATGTGATTGTCAAAGGAGAGATTACTATCTACCTGGGTCCCCAGATCTCTTATTACCTCTTCTGTATTAAGGGGGCTGCCACCTATGTGGTAATTCGTGGGTGTTTTGTTTTTCCCAGACGGGATGACTATGCATTTTCTGGCATTTAGCTTGAGGCCATGACTTTGACACCAGGTGTCCGTCTCAGTAAATCCCTTTTTGAGAATGTCCGTGTCAGCCAGAGAGTCATTTATTTCTCCCAGTTTGCAGTCATCGGCAAATTTGGTTGGACATAGTCCTCCTGTGTTTGCCTGTATTTCTGAGAAGTGTATGCCAAACAGTAGGGGTCCCAGGACAGAGCCTTGCGGGACACCACTTGTCACTGGTTTAGAGTCAGACCTGGAGCCCGCTGTTCTTACCATGTGAGTTCTGTCTGTAAGCCAGTTGGCAACCCATCTCGTGACCTAGGGGTTTATGTTCAGGCTGGTGAGTTTTTCTGTAATACCCGAGTGGGGAATGGTGTCGAAAGCCTTGGCGAGGTCAATGTAGGTTGTGTGAACCACCTTTCCCTCGTCTATGGCCTTGGTGACTGTCTCGAAGAAGTCATCCAGGTTTAGTAGGCATGATCTTCCCTTAACTAAGCTGAACTGGGTCGGGTCAAGTATTTGGAGGTTCCCAATGTCTTTGTTAATGAGTTCCATGATGATGCGCTCCATAGTCCTGCAGACCAGGCTAGTCAGGCTTATGGGGCGATAGTTACCAGGGTCAGTTTTGGCCCCTCCTTTGTGAAGAGGAATAACCGTTGCTGTGCACCATTCTATGGGCACGTAGCCTGTGGAGAGGCTGAGGTTGAACAGCATGTTTAGGTGGGGGGTTAGTTCGTTCTGTAGTCTGTGCAAGACGCAGCCGGGGACACCATCTGGCTCCACTGACACTGTGTTTTTGGCTTTTGAAAGGGCTGTTTTCACCTGGGCATCTGTGATTTCTGGGACACTATACTTTTCCGGTATTGTTGTGAGCCCTTTTGAGGGTGAAGTTTGCACTGAATCTATCTGCCAGGATTTTGGCAATATCAGTAGGTTCAGTATATTTTGTGCTATTTTGCACTAGTTCAGTGCATATCTGCGAGTTGCCACTTAGATTCTTAACATAGCTTAAGAAGGCTTTGTAGTTATCTTTTGAATCCTTGGCTATTTTTCTTTCAAAGTTAGCCTTGGATGATTTTATGAGGGACCTTAGTTTCTTACTGATACTGATCAGGGATGTCTTTCCTTCATGGGATTTGCTTTTTTTCTGAACTAGTTTCCTCTTCCTATTGTATAGCCTGTTTATGTAGGGGTCCATCAAACTGGTTTCCTTCTCTTAGAGGAGTGAGTCTTGGTGTTGCTAGGGATGGCACGATCCATGCATCCTTGTAGGTGGTCATAGAGTGCATTTGTAAAGGTTTCTGCATCTTGGGCAGCGTTATCCTTTAGCGTGGGGGCTGTGAAACTTACCACCTCTGTCTTAAAGTGAAGTTTGCTTTAGAAAAGTTTTTTACTGTGGTTTCCTTAGTTGGGGGTGGTGGTGGGGTGTGGATATCCAGAGTGATTAGTTTATAGTATGATCTAACCAGTGATGGGTTGACCTCCGGTGTGGAACACCTGTCACCCATGTTGGTGATGACCAGGTCAAATATGTTTTCACCTCTGATAAGGGAGGTTACCAGCTGATCCAGGGTGTTTGAGTTGATGAATTCCAGGAAGCGCTGCGCCTGGGAGTTTGTACTAGAGTAGTTTTCCCAATTAATGGTAAGGTAATTGAAATTGCCCAATATCAGGGTGTTCGGTAGGATCTTCATGTTTTTCAATGTCTCCAGAAAGGTGGAGTGGTGTCCTGGGTCATGTAGGGTGATCTGTAGCAAGCCACAATTGGCATTGCAGATTTGCCCGATGTTAGTTGCACATGGACAATCTCAGAGGTATCATGCTGTGCCACTAACCTGGAGGTGTAAGTATCCTTGATGAATATGGATACACCCCCCCCCCTTTTGTGTTTCGGTCCGTGTTCTGTGGCCAAAACGTGTGGTATGAGTTGTAGCCCAGTAGTGCTGGGGTGCTCTCTGGAGTCTTGAACCAGGATTCAGTTACTGCACAGATGTCTACGTTCTCCATACTGAGGAGTGCTTTGAGTGCGTGCATTTTGAGATTTAAACTCCTGGCGTTGAGTAGCATAACCGTCAGTTTTTTGTTAATTGTGCTGTTTACGGAGGTGGGTTTGACTTTTGAGCCTTGCCTAAAAAAGGCACTATGGGGGCAGCAAGAGCCTTGGCCAGTATTTGAAAGCCTATGGGTGACAGTTGCAAGCCATCTCTTGTGAAACAACGCGGCTTGTCAAGCATGTCGTCCCAGGCTGACAGACACTGGATCCCCTTTGAATGACACCAGAAACTTAGCCAATTGTTGAAATTGAGAAGTTTTTATTTATACTGAGGTATCATTCTTGTTGAGGGCAGGATGCTACTCAGGGTCAGGGTCATACCAGCCTGGACTATATGATCAGAGAGCTCTTCCATGTCTCTTTTCATGTAGTCCAGGGAGGTACGTCTCAGGTCATTCACACCAACATGAACAATGACAGAGTCATATTTGTATTTGTTCTGGAGTGACCTGAGTGATTGTGTTATGTGGCGGATTCTGGCTCCCGACAGGCAGCTAACAGTAACCTTCTGCTTGTCCAGCCTAGTGAGTGAGACGCCAGTGTGCCTGACTATAGAGTCACCTATTACTAGTGTGTTAGGTATGTTATTTTGCCTTAAGGGCTGTGATTGTGCGGCACACTGATATTGTGTTTTATGTGTTGTCTGGTTTGTGACGGGAGGTGCAGTTTGTTTGGGCAGGAGAAACTGAAACTTGGTAGGGTTTTGATAAGGGTGTCCACAATAGTGTAGACCAGAAAAAAATCTTAAAATTAAGATAACTGGCCAGAAGCCCAACTGCTAAAACCAAAACCAAGAGGCTTAGAATAGACAAATTTAACCAGGCTACTAACAAGCAGTAATAAATACAGCAGAATAAAAGCACTTTAGGGTGAGTGGCCTTAAAGAATTGTGGCAGCAGAGGGTTGTCAGTGAACATGAGCAATTACCCAATGGTAACAGCAATTTAACAAGTAGGACATAACTGAACATACCAAGGATGCTTTATTATGTGCAGTTAAGAGACGTTTTAGCATTTCTCTAATTTTCTGAACAATGCACACCATGGGAATGAACTCCCTTGACTTGAGATGTGCTGCTTGCTTTATTGCAAGACTCTCTTGCAGAATCCAAACATATCATTGGATTGGCAGTCATATGATCAAACCACAAAAGCATTTACACCTTTAGTGCCATTAAACACGTTCCCACAACCTGCAGAGACATCAGAGCTTAAATTACACAATTACCAAACCGATATGTTGCTTTTTCGTTAAGCTGTTGTACACTATACTTGTACATTCTGCCGCAAAGACTTATCCAAAAATTATCACCCCACATCCAAACTGCTAGCATTTCAGAAGAGTAAGGGATTCAAATAGGGTGTCATCCAAATCAAAAATGGCACACCTTGGCAGACTTACCTGAAAGCTGCACCAATACTGAGAACGATGCATAACAAAATCTCAAGGCAGATACTTTAGCAGCCCCTTGCAATGTCTCTGGGATGGGATTTATGAAGGCAGGAAGAATGCAATTGATGCTTCTGACAAAATTCATCATTTTGGGCATTAATCAAATGCAATGAATATCTCAGCACTCAACATAAAATAGCAAGGGATGCATGTAATTTTTTTTTTTTAGCAGTGGCTGTCTCCTGTACTCATTCCCATACTACTAGATGGAAACTGCATACGACTAGATGGAAACTGCAAGGCTAATGCAGTTCAGTAATTAATTATCTGCAACAAAGCTAATGCTGTCCTATCTTAGCTGTCAACAGAAGCATGTTTAGAGACTTTAGACCACTCAGTATGCACTTTGCATACTCATTTTAGCCACTGTACAAAGCTTACTCAACCAAGAATTAATTTTTAATTGTAAATAAAGTTAGATATTCAGTAAAACTAGCCAAGCAGGCAAAAGACAACCACAAAGCTTTTCTTTAACTATGTTAAAAACTTCAGAAACAATGCCCGACACTGTGCACTACATTGTTCGTGCCTTTCTTCTCCAAGCTTAACTGTTCTGCCCTTCTGGGACCAAGCTTAACTGTTCTGCCCTTCTGGGACCATGGTACTGTGTTCTAGTTCTCAGTCTTTAACAGTGTACTTTTATCTGTTACTGTGGATGTTTGCCCAAGATGGTGAGTTACTTAGCAGAACAGGATGTCAGAGATGAAAAAGGTGTCATGGAATTTTTATCTGAATTCCTCATCACTGTAGTGACATATGAAGTAGTTTGTAGGTATTTTGGCCAATATTTTATTTCTTTATTTTTATTTTGTACATTTGCTAACCAGGTAAGCCTACGGGATATGTGTCCTCTTTCCGGGGTATCATGGAAGTATTGTCTGATTAAGTGACACAGTAGGCAAATACAGGTGGAATGAATCAAACCATGTACCACTGACTACATGAAGCTTATTAACAGCTCAGAGCCTTGATCCTCTACACTAACTGTCAGACATCCATCTCTTACATTACACTGATTTCCTTGTTTTTCATCACTCCATCAACAACTTTTTTTAAACACTGTATTGTTGCTAACTTTTTTCCTCCAAACGTGAGTCTTGTGACTTCTGTAACCATGGTAAAGCATTGCACCTGTCATTCTCATTTAGTATATTGTTAATGATAATTTTGTCTATTTACCCATGGTGAGGGATTTATTTATATTGTATTACCATCTTTCTACATGGAAACTGCTTAAGGTAAAAATACATGTTTAGTTCTCAAACTCCAAGCATTAAAAATTATAGCTGATGTTCAGAAAGTGGAAAACTTTCTTATTTTTCACAGTAGAAAGTCTTTATATGCTAGACCTGGGGTGTCCAATGGGCAGCCCACAGACCACAATCTGGCCTGCCTAAGCATTATATGTAGCCCCACAACATGCCCAAACCTGTACATGTTAAAAAATCTTTTAACTTCCTGAACCAGGTAACAGTGCCTAGTCACTTTAAAAATTACTTCCCAGTTAACTGCTTGTCAGTGTCACACAGGGTTGCCAGATTTACAGCCCCCCAGGTAGGGACAAAAAAAAAAGAAGGTCTCTCACGGCAAATGAAGACCAAAATAAAAAAAAAAAAAAAAGGTTTTTAATGCGGAACACAGTTCCACATTAAAGAACTGAGCTTGCTCAGTAGCTCTGCACTAAACACGGAGCTTCTTTCTTGCAGTTCCGCATTCAACACAAGTAGCTCCGTGTTTAGTGATTTTTGATTGGCCCGTATACCGGCATATGGGCCAATCAAAAATCGCTAAACACGGAGCTTCTCATGTTTAATGCGGAACACAAGAAGCTCCGTGTTTAGCAATTTTTGATTGGCCCGTATGCCAGGTATACGGGACAATCAAAAAAAAAAAAAAAACACAAACAAAGCGGAGGCTGGCTGGGATTTAAACCGGCAGGGTGGGACTCGGGATCAGGCTGCTGATGTCGGGACAGTCCCGCCCAAATAGGGACGTCTGGCAACCCTGGTGTCACATGACACACAATTAGGAAATAGAGGGGCACAACATGGAGGTTTCCTTCTTAATTTTGTTTTGTTGGTGGTATTCATGGTAGTCTGGACTTTTTGGGAAAGACGTCCTTTACATTCAAAGAACACTAGCCATGAAAGTAGTGCCTGTATGTGTGTGCGCACGCATGTACGTGGGTAATTTGAGATAAGGAAGTGCAAGTGTGTTTGCTTGTGTTTGTATGAATGCAGTGTTTGTGTACAAATTGCTTGTTTGCAGTTGTGCATGTGTGAAATTAAAAAGCAGTGCGACTGTATGTGTGTATGAATGTATATTAGGTATAACTTAAGTGCATATGTGTTTTCTTGTTTGTATGCATGTAGTGTTGATGTACGAGTCATTTGTTTGCAGGAGTGAAGTGTACTTGAGTGAAGCAGAAATGTAGCATGACTGTGAGGCTGTGTGTGTGTGTGTGTGTGTGTGTGTGTGTGTGTGTGTGTGTGTGTATACACGCATATGCGTGCCTATGAGTCTATGTCTGTGAAGAGATCAATGGGGAAATGGTGTCATTTAAGTTCTTGTGCATACATGGTTAATTACTGAAGGGATCAATAGCGTCAAAAAATTTGTGTTTTTCTGGCAAGTAATGAAGGCTTGCCATGACTAAATGTCACTGTTTTGAGTTTCATAGTTCACAATATTAAGAAAATGCATGCCATTCTAAAAGCTGCTATGATAGCAAAAGTGCATATAGGGGCAGTATTTAAAATGGCAAAACCTGTTATGCTACCAACTTTCTAAGTTTATAAGAGAAATATTTAAAATCTGTTCCTGATTTTGACCTGTTGCAGCCTGTAACCCCCCCCCCCATTGTTTTTGCCTTTGCACAAAATTATTGCACTACAGAGGTGTGGTTCTTGGTTTCATCCCATAGTTTCTTTGCCTCTTGTACAACTTGGGATTCTGTTAAATCACTGAAGATTTTCAAATGAGTTTGGGGAGGGGCTGTTGCAGCTATGATATATTCGACTGAAGTTTAAAGCAACCTCTTTTGATGTCTAAGCCTGTGTCACTGTTTTCGTTTTAAGGGAAAGCAAAAAAGATAGTGAGTAAAAACTAGTTATTAAAAAGTAACCTGATTTATTTGGTAGGAGAAGTTTGAATCTGTGCATAATTCATTGGTGCGTATGTATCATGTGCATAAACTGCATACTTGACAAACTTATTAACAGTTTCCCTGTATTTTTGTTGAGTAACCTACTGTATTTGGGGTGGGGTGTTGAATCTGTGTATAATCCGTGGGTTGCTACGTATGTGTTAAGTATGCGTGTGCATACACTTATATAGGGGTTGGGAGGGTGGCCTAATGGTTAAGGTGTTTGCCTTGCAAACACAAGGTGCAGGGTTTGAGTCTCACAAGGGATAATTGGCAAGGCTTAAAATGGCTCGCAAGGGCAGTTAGCTTAGTACTAACCTATGAACCTATTATGCATATTTTAGATTTCCCGTTATTTAACAATATTTGAATTATTTGCAAAACTAGTTTATTCAGTGCATTCATTACCACTTTGGCGAGTCATTCTGGCTTGGCAAGCATTTCCAGGGTGTGTGCTAGGAATTCTGTTACAGTTGCTGTGCATAACTTAATAGTGGAGGGGAGATAATTTAAGAGTGACTCTTCTCTGTAGTTGACCTGATGTTCAGTCTTGCCATTACCTGCTCTGAAACATATTGTTATTATCAAATGTTGGCATTGTTTCTGTAGCTTTTCTACTGTGATCCTGAATGTGGTGTTACTGATGTCTTTTTGGTTGCAAAACTGTGACTGAATGTGGTATAGTGGTTTGGTTCCATACCTCTCAACCTCTTGGAGAAAGAAATTTGGACAAAGCCATAAATAATGGGAGTGAGGGGCAGTCCCAAAAATAGGGGCACTTCAAATGTTGCTCTTACAAACTTAGAAAGTTGATAGACTAACACATTTTACATTAGCATGAATTTTCTGAAGGATGTCAAGTCTGAAACTCAAATCTCTGCCATTATTTTCTGAATTCAGTCCTCAGTGATTTGCCAGAAAAAACACAAGTTTTTAAGAAACTGGCCACAAATATGAGTCAAAAATCTGGAAAGTTGAGAGGTATGTTTGGTTCACTTAATCTCACATCTTCACTTTTTTTGGCTTGCAGTAATTATGGAGTAATTCTGTTTATCAGCCCAAGCTTTTTGAGTTTTCCACTTGCAGTGATCACATGGTGGTTTGTATGAGAATGTAATGCAATTTCAGGGTTCTAGCCTTGCTCCAAACCTGCCATAGTAGAAAAGAGTACGGGTCCATTAATGTCTTATGGGTGCTTACTCATCTATGGAGGGGGTTTGTGCTAGTTAGGCTGCTGTGGTTGAACTGGTAAAAGTTTAATTACTAATGAAAACATATAATATGTGGTCTATAGTGCATGACTGAACTATTGTGGAATTTTCATGTTCATCACAAACAATAATAGCATTATTGGCAACCGTACCATTTTTGGCAGGGGTATAGTGATCCTTGATGTAGCTTGTTGGGTGGACAATATGCAGGGTTTTGTCGGGAAGTTAGAGTAGTAACATCTACCTTGATGCCAAGAGCACTTGTGAGGTTAATTTGGGATATTTTACTGATTTCCATGTTACTTTGGAATGCTTTTGCAGAGCCATCTAAAATGTAAGGAAGTTGACCAGCTTGCCTTACGTCTTCCTCAGTTCCTTTTCCCCACAGATACTTATCAAAATGATGTCTGCTGCTAAGAGAAGAAAGATTGGCAGCGAAGGTCACGTTATCAAAAGTTCATGGTTTGAGGAGTATTTTGTCACTGAACAGCATGATGTCATTTTGTGTTTAATTTACCAGGAAACTATAGCTGGGCCCGAGAAGTACAACGCGAAGTGCCATTACAATGCAATGCATGCAGCTAAATTTGACAGCATCACTGGACAACTGAGGGCTAAAAGAGTAAAAATCCTGAAGCAAGCCATTAACAGCCAGCAGTCACTTTTCAAAGTTGCAAGCCAGACTAGTGAAATGCCAACACAAGTCAATTATTTGGTAGCAGAAGTAATAGCAAAAAGAGAGGATCCATTTTCAAATGGAGAATTTGTCAGAGACTACCTTAGAGTATTTAAAGACAGGGCCTGTCAAGTGAAAAAAATTAACAGTGGTAAATCAGAGACACTCACATGAAACCTTTGCAAAAATGTCAAAGATAATCTTTGTAGAAGAGTTATATCTCTGTCCGTTCTTCAGCTATGTACTTGATGAAAGTACTGTTGTTGGGGACACTGCTCAGATGGCTGTATTTGAGGAGGTACAAAGCCTTTTGATGGGCTGTAAGAACTGCTTGATGTTTGTGCAGTGAAGGGCACATCAACAGGAAAGGACATTTTTGAACAAGTGAAACACGTATTGGAGAAAATGAAGCTGAGTGAAACAAAACTCTGTGGGGTTACACCTGCTAGTGCTCCCTCCGTCACAGGGAGGTAAAGTGTATTTGTAATTTTATTAATGAAGTCATCACCACAGGAACATATGGCATATCACTGGATATTACATCAAGAGAATCTGTGTGCCAAACCACTTCAAATGAAAGAAGTCATGGAAAAGGGCATTGCAAGTGCTAACTTCATAAGATCAAGGGGTGTGAATCACAGGCTGTTTAAAGCCTTTTTTGAAGAAGTAGGTGCGTGGCATGATGATTTCATTTATTTCTGTCAGGTTTGGTGGTGGAGCAGGGCAGCAACATTTTGGCAAGTTTTGGTTGTTGCGTGATGAAATAAAATCCTTCAATGCTGACAAAAGTAAAGATGCCATGTTTCTTGGCAGATGGTCTTTGGTTAACTGACCTGACTTTTCTTTCAGATATCACAAACTTGTTGGCAGACTTAAATAAGAAACTACAAGGGAAGGATCGCTTAGTTTAAAACTGTATGAACATGTAATTGCATTCATCCAAAAGACGGAATCGCTGCATATGCATTTATCCAAGCAGAAAGTGTTTCATTTCTCAATCCTAAGCACAAGACCTGCTGAAACAGTCAACTGTACAAGAAACTGTGACCTACTATCCAAACTTGTTCAAGAATCCAAATGTAGATTTGAGGACTTGGGGAACCTTTTGCATTTGATCTCTGCACTGCTCTTGACAACATGGAGCTGGAACTCAGAGCTTCACAACAACAGTGACTTAAAGAGAACATTCACAGAGAAAGTCTCCTGAATTTCTTCAGTAATTATGTTTCTGCAGAAACTTATCCATGTATCAGAAAATGATGTGAAATTTACTGTGCTTTTTGGCAGCACATACTGCTTTGAACAACTTTACTCTAGAATGAAGAAAACTAAACTGAAATCTGTTATCACAGATGCACTTCTGACAGATGCCCTCCGTGTTACCAGTTCAACAGTTGGTGCAGACATAGACAACTTGTGCAAGAGCAAGCAATGTCAAAAGTCCCATTAACTGATTTTGTAGGTTACTTCTGAAAACTTATTTTACTTTGGTCCTCTGACATCTTGATTTACACCATTATGGCATTATTTTAAGTACTTTCATGCATATTTGCACCATTAAATTTGCAATGCTGTAGCAAGGATCCTGTCGCATGTATTTGTACTGTTGTAGAAAGGATACTTGAAAAATACTTTCATGTGTGTTTGCACCTTTGCATTTGTACTGTTGTAGCAAAGATATGTTTAATGTTATTCTATTAGTTGTGAGTTTAGTTTTCATGACAGAATAGAAATAAGTCTGAAACAACCAGTGTTCTCGTTTGTATTTGTTCCGTGACTGAGGCACCTTTGACTGTGCTGGGTATATAAAGCAGAAATATCTTCAAGTAGTAGTAATGTGCCCTCACCCCAGACATTGCCAAGTATGGCAAGTGATCCCCTAAACTAAAAAGGCTGAACACCCCTATACCAGACCCTATACTCTCAACTGTACAGATATTTGCAGAACGTCCAGATTTTTGCCTCAAATATTTGGTTTGTTCATCATGAAGTCTATGGTATTTTGGCAAACCACAGAAAATTGAGGTAATTAAATAATTACATATATTTCAGTTTCAGACTTCATATGTTTCAGAAACTATACATGAACACAAATCCCATTATTCTAGCAGCTTTCTAAGTTTCTAAGAGCAATGTTTAAAATCTGTCCCTATTTTTAGGCCTTTGTGCCATCATTATTTTAGGCTTTGTCCAGATTTCTTACGTTGAGAGGTTGAGAAGTATGACCCTGTATAGTCAGTGGTAGGGAGTCTTTACATTGGCTCCATTATATATTTAATAAAGTATGTATTAATAAATAGAACTGACTTTATGAGGAACATCATAAATCAAGGACGAACAAGGCTACATCTGAAGGCCAACATTGTACCACTATGAATAATTCATTGAGAGGTATGAATTAATGTATTACAGCTTTTTAGACACAGTTGTTAAAATCTTGAATGAGCTTAAGTGATAGTTTCCTTAAAATAATTCGCATTTAAACTAGCAGGATGTGTAACTGTTTACATAGCCATTGCTTACAGAGTGTTTTTTCTCTGTCTTGCTGTTCTGACATACTCAGCAGGGTAAACATTTTAGGCTTTAAGTGTATGAACTAAATGTGGAAGGGAAAAGTATTCTAGGGTGTACTAAGTTAGAAGTGAGCAAATGCCAACCCATTTATAACATAAAAAGAATCTGATCAAGGTGGAATGGAGCACATGCCTGGACTATGAGATCAAATGAAGGTATGTCACCTCATCCTGTCTTGTTACATGAGTTGGAACAACATGATGACAGTTGACTGAAGGAAGTCAGATTATATCATTATATAAAGTGGGAATATCACTGTAATCCGTTTAGCTCAGCCTTACTAGTAGGGAAGTTACTGGCCTTCTCCCTGCATACAAAAGATATTGTCCTGTATTCACTGGGCAGGAGTCTGTGAAACAGCATGGTCACCTAGTGAACAACTATTCAAAACTTTAGGCTTCTTTCTCTGAGTAACGAGGAGGATTGTTTACAGAGGATATTTGCTGTAACCTTCATGAATTATTGTGAAAGTTTTTATATTATCATATACTAGAAGCTATTAAATTATTGTGCAACCAAAAGTCTTGATGTGGAGACCTTTGTGCTTTGTCCAGATTTTTTGTACTAAGATGTTGAGAGATATGCCTTAATTAAAAAAAAGACTGAGG
The DNA here is from genome assembly GCF_019279795.1 of Protopterus annectens. Classification (NCBI taxonomy): domain Eukaryota; kingdom Metazoa; phylum Chordata; order Ceratodontiformes; family Protopteridae; genus Protopterus; species Protopterus annectens. The sequence goes on from NC_056726.1 coordinate 1,310,188,950, forward strand.
TAAGGGACAGAAAAATTGCAATAAATTAAATTTCACGCCTTGAAAAGGAAATTATAATGGGGTACACCTCCACTATGCGCAATTGAATTTACGGGTTAAAAGGGTTTCCTGTTAAAGGTATCATAAGGCTGTCCAGTAGGGCACGTTTAATGTTGGAACGGGTAGTTCATTAACAACCAGTAACAACTGTGAAATAAGTTGGATCTTTGACATAAAGGATGGCCTGTCTAGACCTCTCCAGTAACAAAGCTTACAATTAGATTTTTGTGTTCCCTCTGTGGGACTTTATTTTACCTCCTTTACATTTGGTAGTTTTACTGTGCTCAGACTGCTCACTTAATGCCTGACTTTAAAATCTGATGACTTCATAAGAGTTTGTATTTTACTGTTTCTGTGATTCAGTTTGATTTTTTGCAAAACTTATACAGTGGATATTCTCAAAACTCTGCAGTTTCCACAATGTAGGGTTTTCCGCATTTGCCAAAAAAAATCCTATCTGCTGCCGAATCTGACCAACAGATTTTTCAAGGCTGTTGTGAGCACTGAATTTTAAATAATAAGCTTCACCCCAGGATAAGATACAACTAAGAACTTTTCTCTTTATGTATCAACACTAAAACAGTTGACAGTGAGCATTTTTCTTCAAGGTCCGACTGGTTTACAATTCCTTCAACATTCTTATAGTTCTTTTTTAAAGAAGTACAAGGGGAAAATACAGCAGCATTTGCCCAGCCTCTAGAATCAAATTCCCTGTCCTTGCAAAGTATCCTACCATAATTTCTGGCTGTTTTGTCTGTGTGTGTGAGAGAGAGAGAGAGACAATGGTATCATAAAATACCTGGGTCTGTATTATGTTGTCGAAATGCATTTTCATTGAATGCCTTTTCATTGACACTTAAACATCGAACTACTAAAACTCAAAACGCCCACTTCAGCAAAATTTTTCCCAGGGGAAAAATCAATTGGCTGTCATCGGGAATTTGTCATTAGTACGATCATGGAGTTGGTATATTTAGTTGGGGGGTGTGGGGGCAAAGGCCCCCCACTCCATAGGGTCTGGCAGTTTGTTTTGTTTTTGGTTGGCCAGGCAATTTTTTCCCCTGGGAAAAAATTTTCTGAAATGGCCATTCGGAGCTTTCGTAGTTCGATGTTTACATGTTGATGAAAAGGCATTAGATGAAGACATCATTCAACAGCGTAATGTAGACGAAAATACCTGTCAACCTCTTACTCCAAGAAATTTGGACAGTTGAGAGGTATATAGTGCAACCAAATTGTTGTAAGTGAACATGTGCCTTTTGTTTTTGTCAGCAGTTTGGTTCACAAGTTTTTCATACATTACTCAAATTATTCTTAGGGAGCAATCTTTAAATCCTGAAAAAACACTTAGAGTTTGTGATATCTATTTTCAAATGAATACTGTATCAGTTAAAAAGATGGTAGATATCCATTTAGCTCTGTCTGTCTTTTCTCCAACCCAGGACTCTAGAGATGTCAAAGGCAGTATTACTCTGCTGATGCATGTCAGCAAGCAGGGCGGTACGATATCTCCTCAAAGAAGCAAAAAAGCTTACCACTAGAAAAAGCATATCTATCTAAATGGAGCAGATTTTTTTCAAGAGGGTGAAAAAAAAGCAGTAGACATAGCTTACAGCTGAGTACTGTAATTGCTGCATTATCTCATTGCCTGTATTATGTTGGCTTTGGCAGTGCTTCTGTCTTAGTGGATTTAACTGCCAAATCTGCCTACATACCTGGGTATCCAATTGTAGGTTGGCATTGTGCTGTAGAACAGTTCTTGAAGGGGACTCTACATATTAGGTTTCCAGACTACCATATAACATTTGTTTAGAATTTGAATATGATGAATAAGAAACCAGCATTTTTGTATTTAAGTAGCTTAATCTTTGTACGAAGTGACACAGATTCAGAACCTCAGTTAAACTTCAGTGTTGCAAAATACCATGTCCGGTTTACCTTTGAAGTTCTCCAGTCAGGATGGCTACTGTTGCTGGCTTGAGCAAGTCACTCCTTTCAATTCCCTGTTTTCTTTCAATGAAGGAACAAGGAGATAATAATTATGCATACCGTGGAGATTATACATACAGCTTGAATTTGGTAACTGAAATGTCAGTATCCGCTTTAGCAAATCTCAGAATGAATGGGTGAAAAAATAGACTTGCATGTGCTAAGTTGAAATGACCATTTCTCAGAGTATTCAGTTTTCTCTGAGGTATAATGAAAAGGTGGGGTGTGGGGGGCTTGAACTCGCATTATAGCGTTCAGTTAGGGGTTGCCTCCATGGGAAAAAAAACAAGTTTAATGGAGAAGACCAATGTGCGATATTTGCCCTTTTTCATATTTGGTGTCTCTTTTTTTTATTTTTCCAGTGTCTGTGCACGCCAACATTTCAGTAGAGAAACCGTGAGTACAGCAGCTAAGTGACTAAGCCAATGAGATAGATTAGCTGTTTGTGTCATTCATGTAAGGGAAAGAGAGTCCTCTGGTTACCAAAACAAACCGTTCCAAGTGGTTGGCTTGCTGCATTATTGTTTATTATGAAAACATAAATACAGCAACACTTTGTTGGGGTTGTCACCCTCCACCAGGTCTGCAGCTGCTAGTGCCTTTTTTAAAAAATGTGCCCAGCCTGATGCTACTACTTACAGCAGCATAGCTATTGCAGGGCAAAGCGGGCAGTCACCTCAGGCACAAAGTGTTAGGAGGCAGGAATATCCAGTATCAATTGCATTTTACGCATTCTGGAATTTAGAAATATATGCCAATATTATGTTTCTGGTCAAAACTTTGCTACAATTTAGAAGAAAAAAAATTTTTTTTCAAGCAAATCCATGCATGGTATATACTGTAGCTGCAGTTTAAAATAAGAATTTTTTTTTTTGCTCTTCATGTTTAAAGAGATTTTTTTTTTGGGAGGGGGGCAAGGTCAGAGGAGAGCACCAGGTGTAAAAATCAAAAGAATAGCTAGGGTGGGGAGAAGAGGCAGATGCCCTGGATACAAGATATTATACGGCATGATTGGCATATCCTTTTTAATTTTTTTTTTTTTATAGACCATAAGGCTTAGGACTTTATGACTTGGTACTTCTAATTTTAGAAACCGTATTGGAGAAAGGTCCTCTTTTTATTTTTGACTACTTAGCCATTCACACATTCTTTGACCACTACAAACTGGATGTGCAGTCTAGCGGTAGAGCAGGGGTTGCACTGAATGTCCTGCATGACATGCTGTAGGCCATTTGCCCATTTATGGGAGATTAAGATAAACTGCTTGGCATTTTCTGATTCATTCTGTGAGATTTCTGCATCATTGATTCTTGTGATATGAAAGTGTTAAGGATATGTAATATTATATGTGTGATTGGATTCACTATACAATCTCGAAATACTGAAATGTCGAATTTCAGTATTTCGAGACGGAATAGTCGAAAAACCACATACACAAAAACCCACAATAATGAACACTACAATTGTGACCATTCACACACATACACACACACACACACACACACACACACACACACACACAAACCAGGACATAATCACATACACACATACACCTACCTAACTAAACAAACATAACACACGCAAACACACTTAACCTACCTATAAGCAGGAGGGCAAGCCCCCCACACACCCCCTACTTGTATATTTTAACTCCGAGGTTGCACTAAACACATAAACACACAACAAACACCACCACACACACTCGCACACACTAAAATACCTACCCATTATTCTCAAACACACAACACTTACCTGAAACCCCAGATAAATCCACAAACCGCACAACACTTCACGAACGTGACACCACGATAGCGGCGGATTCGGCATAGTGTAGTTTTGGTTAACTGCACTTTCCACTATTCAGTTTCGACGTACTGAATTTCGACATTTCAGTACATCGAGATTGTCTAGTGTATCCATATGATTATATGCACATTGTAGTACGTTTAAATCGAAGTATCATTGCTGTAGGAAAGACCTCCTTACTACTTCTACCTGATGTTCTTCGTGTTTCACTGTTGCAGTCATTACATTTGGGTAATCTGCTGGCAGGTTGCCCTCAGTCGGCCTGAATAACAAAGTCTTGGGTCCTGCGTCAGTTGCTGTCTCCTCTTCCATGACGTCAGGTCGTCAGGGGTATAAAACATGCAGCCGACGCCATTTTATTCAGTCTTTCTTGCCGCGCGGTTCCCGAAACAGAAGCAGTTCGCAAGTGCCAGTCGGCCAACTCCTGAAATTTTCGCATTCAAGTTTCAGAACCGAAGTCTTCAACTAAAGCTAAGTACCCCATTGGGGAAACTTTTTCTTGCTCCTTACCGATGTCAGTAAAAGTTGATAATTGCATTACTTGTGGGAAGCAAATACCTCATAAGGATTTTCATTTGTACTGTATTCCTTGCCTAGGCCCAGATCATAACGTGCCTTGCTGTCGATTTTGTGCTAGATATAACCAACGCACTATTAAGCGTCAGTATATTTTTGCTTCAAAATATTTTGGATCCAGATTTAATTACACTGAAATGTCAGGTAGTAATCAGACTACCGGAGGTCACAAAAAACGCAAAGAAAAAGACAGAGACAGACCGTCGAGGTCCAAATCCGACGACGAAGCTTCTCCTAAGCCAGTCACTGGTTCGCCGGTACTCAGTGAGGCACTTTCGCAGCTCCCGATACCCGCTACATTTGAGTCACAGGCCTCTACCGAGACCCAAGTGGAATCTGGTATGCTGCGAGATTCTCAGAGTATTGAACCCGTGGATGTCTCTCCCTTGGATGGCTCCGGAGCCGCTGAGCAGGCACCGGCTTCTTAGGGTGTTTTCAGGCCTCAACATTTTTACATAAAACTGACGCCAACTTCAAAAACAAGATCAAAAACAGTTTCTATGTCTAAAAAACCGACGCATGAGCCATGTGCTCAGGCCCCTATGCCTAAAAAACAGATGACCAAAGTGGCTGAGGACTTAATTACCTTGATCAGGGATTCCTAACCCCCCCCCCCTGCTAAGAGGCCTAGGCAAGACACTGATTATGAATCTTCGGATCAGGTTTCCATTTTTTCTGATCAGGAATTTTCTATTCCTCCCTATGAGGATTCAGATGCAGAAGAATCTATCCCATCTGCATCTCTTCCTGAGGATTATTCTTTTGGTGAAACCTTGCATACTTTAAGGGAACATTTTCATTGAGAGAGTCAGGATTTCTCTGAATCAAAAAAGAGGCTTAGGGATTTCCTTCTCCTTCCTCAGCATAGGCCTTTGGCTATACCTCCTGTATTAGACATTGTTGATGATGTTTTCAGAATCAAGCATGACTCCTGATTCCCTACCTCCAGCTCCTAGTAAGCCAGACAGATATTACAGGGTTCCTGACTCCCACAAATTTCTATTCAAAAATCCTGCTGCTGAACCTGAGACCATATCACAGGGTCCCAAAGGTGTAAAGGCCTCTACAGCCAAAAATCCTACCCCCTCTGATAGAGATTCCAGGGCGCTGGATAGATGGGGAAAGAAGGTTTATACGTCTGCAAACTTGGCAATTAGGGCCTTAAACTGCCAGTTTCATATGCTTAAATATCAACAGCATGTTATGGGCTTATTGAAACAGAAAATTATGTTGATTTCTGATTGTGTGGAAAATAAAGAATTACAGGAATTATTGCATGCAGCAGAACAGGTTGGAAAGCATACTTTGCAATGTGGTTTTGATTCCTTGGAGGCCTCTTGCAGGGCCGCACTTACTGGATCTGTGATTAGAAGGTATGCCTGGCTCAAGGAGCAAAATCTGCCTGATCATGTTAAAGCTAAATTGTTGGAGGACCCTTTACAGCATGGTACTCTGTTTGGTAATAAGTCAGAAGAGGTTTTAAAGAAAATGGAAGACAAAGCTAAATCTATGCAAACTGTAAAAGATTTCTTACAAGTGCAGCCACCCAGTTTCAGTAGGCACTGGCCTACTAAAAATTGGTCCTTTCCTGTGTCCAACAGAGCCTCTCAAGGCTCTAGATACCAGTCACAGGGTTCTTACAGGTCAAAGCAATGGGGTGCCTCCACCTTCAAATCTGGAGGAAACAAAGCACAACCTTACAGTAAGCAGTCTCAATGACTTCCCTCTACCTTCACCAAGCACTTATCTCTTGGCAGCCCCCTTGGGGGGAAAATTAGCACTTCATGCTCAAAATTGGCATTTAATTACCCAGGACAAGTGGGTATTAAACATAGTATCCCAGGGGTACAGATTTCATTTCCATACTTTGCCAATTCCAAACGGTTGCCCAGATCTGCCACAAAATCAATGGGCAGAGGCTCAGAAACAAGTTACGTCCCTCATGGAGATGGGGGCTATTCAGCCAGTACCAGAACAGGAAAAAGGATAAGGTTTTTATTCAAGGCTGTTCCTGGTACCCAGAAAAGACAATGCATGGCGTCCAGTACTGGATTTATCGATTTTGAACACTTACCTGGACATTCCAAAATTCAAAATGTTGACTTTACACCAGCTACTGCCCATGCAGGAACGCTTGGTTAGTGACTCTAGACTTAAAAGAGGCATACCTGCATATCCCAGTAAGGGAATTGTGCAGAAGATACCTCCGCTTCAAGACAGGTTTTTTGCATTACCAATTCTCTGCACTGCTGTTTGGCTTATCTACTGCACTGCACCCAGGGTCTTTACAAAGTGCCTGGCACCAGTAATTGCATTTTGCAGACAAAGAAGCATACATATTTATCCTTACCTGGATGACTGTCTCATTCAAGCAGTGAACAAGGACATTCTTTTTCAACATCTGGCGCTTGTACAAAGGCTTCTAACATGCCTAGGGTATACAATAAATGAAAAGAAATCACAACTTGGTACCCTCTCAAATAATTACATTCTTGGGTGCAAGCTTGAATACAACTGCCCAGATGGCTTACCTTACGCCAGACAGACAAAGGCAACTGACAACATACTTCAGACAGGTGGCAATAAAAACCCAGTTATCTGCAAGATAAATTCTGCAGGCTTTGGGGTTCATGGCATCCTGCATTCTACTAATTCCATATGCAAGGCTGCATATGAGGAAACTTCAGTGGTACCTAAAAAGTTTATGGAGTCAACATTGTCACAGTCTGGAAACAATGATTCCTCTCATTCCCTGCCTACAACAGGAGTTTCTTTGGTGGGCAGAGACATGTCACCAGAACAAGGGACTGTCATGTACTCTACCCCCCTGCCACCCAAACCCTAACTACAGACGCATCACACTATGCTCTGGGGGCCCACCTTGTGGGGAGATGCATTCAGGGCATATGGAGGCCAAAACAAATGCATCTGCATATCAACCAGAAAGAGATGCTAGTGGTTCAGAATGCTTTGACAGCCTTCAAGGACTTACTTCATCCAGGACAACTACTGATAAAGACAGACAACACCACGGTTATGTGGTACATAAGCAGGGGGTACACATTCCTACCCCCTTTGCAGACTAGCCATGGCATTGTGGAACACAGCCTTGACTTACCAAGTACATCTTCAAGCTCAATTCCTGCCAGGAAAACAAAATATTCTGGCAGATGACCTAAGCAGAAATCTTATGGACCCGCACGAGTGGAAACTGGATCCACAAATCTTCAGCATGGTAACACAGACATGGGGGAGCCCAGACACAGATCTATTTGCCTCTCCCCAAAATTATGAACTGGACAAATTCTGCACAAGGACTTATCACAGACAAGCATGGAAAGTGGATGCCCTATCCTTCAGTTGGAAAAACCTTTCATTCTATGCCTTTCCCCCTCTGCCTCTTCTCTCCAAGTTCTTACTAAAGGTCAGACAGGAAAAACCAAAAACGAGTCTAATTGTTCCAGACTGGCCTCACCAGCACTGGTACCCAGTCCTAAGGAATATGTCTCAACTCCCTCCTTGGTACTTGCCTCAAATACCTCGTCTACTGACTCAACAGAACAATCAAATTCTGCACACCCAGCTCCAAACTCTGAACCTTGCAGCATGGCTGATCATTTAATTATTCAAACAATACCTCTCAGTAAATCTGTGATGGGTGTCATTTTGGAAGCTAGAAGGCCTAGTACTAGAAAATCTTATGCTGATAAATGGAAGAGATTCTGTGCTTGGAACCAAGCACAAGGAACAGACACAGCAAACCCAAATATTCCTCAGATTTTACAATACTTGACTGAGATGCTTGACAAGGACCTATCTTTTTCTTCAATAAAAATCCATGCCTCTGCCATCTCGGCTCATTACAACATGGAGCCTCCCATCTTTTCTCATTCTCTGCTAAAACGGTATCTTAAAGGGGCCAAAAATTTAAGGCCTGCCAGAAGATCACCAACTCCTGCATGGGACCTCAATTTTGTGCTGGAAAACTCACCCTGCCTCCTTTTGAACCAGCAGCTACTGCGGATATAAAATTTTTATCTTGGAAAACAGCTTTCCTTTTGGCAATCACTTCAGCAAGAAGGGTTTCAGAACTACAGGCTCTCATGGCTGTGGAGCCTTTTATTACATTTTACCTAGACAGGGTGTCCCTCAGGACCAATCCTTCATTTGCCTAAGGTGGTATCCAGTATGGCTCTCAACCAAACTATTCATCTGCCAACATTTTACCCAAATCTGCAGAATAAGGGGGAGCGGATTCTGCATTTATTGGACGTACACAGACAACCAAGATTCTACTTAAACAGGACCAAGTCTGTAAGAAAGTCTGAGCAGCTACTGGTGGCATTTGCTTCAGGATTTGCTTCAGGATCAGAGGGGAAGGCTATATCAAAGCAGACTATTTCTAAGTGGATAAGCCACTGCCTTCATTTCTGCTACTTGCACCATGGTAGACCTGTGCCCAAGGGAATCAGGTCACATTCCACCAGGGCTGCATCTACCTCAGCAGCCTTTCTCAGAGGAGTTCCAACCAAAGACATTCTAGAAGCTGCTACTTGGAGCTCTGTGCATACCTTCACAAAGCATTATCATTTGCATCTCTTCTCCAAATCCAGGGCAGGCTTTGCCACTGCAGTTTTGCAGGGCCTTATAGCCGCCCCTAATGCTATTTAGTTCCATCCTCCCTTCCATAGATTTGGGATTCTACCCAAATGTAATGACTGCAACAGTGAAACACGAAGAACATAGTACAGTTGTGTACACTTACCATAAATGTAGATGTTCGAGTGTATTCACTGTTGCAGTCCGGGTTACCCACCCGCCATCCTCCTTTTCTATAACTTCTCTTTCCTTCACTATATTGTACAGCCTTTATGGTGTATTTGCTTTTAGATGAAGGTAAAGTTTATGTTGCTAAAAGTGCATTTATATATATTGCTGTTTAGTTATCATCATCATCTTCTTTCGGCTGTTCCCGTTAGGGGTCGCCACAGCGGATCATCTGTTTCCATATCTTCTTGCCCTCTGCATCATGCTCTTTCACTCCAACTGCCTGCATGTCCTCTCTCACCACATCCATAAACCTTATCTTAGGCCTTCCTCTCTTCCTCTTACCTGGCAGCTCCATCCTTAGCATCCTTTTCCCAATATACCCAGCATCCCTCCTCAGCACATGTCCAAACCAACGCAATCTCGCCTCTCTTGCTTTGTCTCCAAACTGTCCAATCTGAGCTGACCCTCTAATATACTGATTCCTAATCCTGTCCATCCTAGTCACACCCAGTGTAAATCTTAACATCTTTAACTCTGCCACATCCAGCTCTGACTCCTGCCTTTTCGTCAGTGCTACCGTCTCCAACCCATATAACATAGCTGGTCTCACTACTCTCTTGTAGACCTTCCCTTTCACTCTTACTGGTACCCGTCTGTCACAAATCACTCCTGACACTCTTCTCCACCCATTCCACCCTGCCTGTACTCTCTTCTTCACCTCTCTTCCAGACACACAATTACTCTGAACTGTTGATCCCAAGTACTTAAACTCATCCACCTTTACCAACTCTACTCCCTGCATCCTCACCATTCCTCTTCCCTCCCTCTCATTTACACACATATATTCTGTTTTAGCCCTGCTGACCTTCATTCCTCTCCTCTCTAAACCATATCTCCACCTCTCCAGGGTCTCCTCAGCCTGGTCCCTACTCTCACTACATATCACAATGTCATCTGCAAACATCATAGTCCACGGGGCCTCCTGTCTAATCTCATCTGTCAACCTGTCCATCACCACTGCAAATAAGAAAGGGCTCAGAGCTAATCCTTGATGTAATCCCACCTCCAACTTAAACATATCTGTCACTCCCACTGCAGTCCTCACCAATGTCACACTACCCTTGTACATATCCTGTACCACTCTTACATACTTCTCTGCCACTCCCGACTTCCTCTTAAAATACCACAACCCCTCTCTAGGCACCCTGTCATATGCTTTCTCTAAGTCCACAAAGACACAATGCAACTCCTTCTGACCTTCTCTGTATTTCTCCAACAACACTCTCAGAGCAAATATTGCATCTGTAGTGCTCTTTGCTGGCATGAAACCATACTGCTGATCACTAATCACCTCCCTTCTTAACCTAGCTTCCACTACTCTTTCCCATAACTTCAAGCTGTGACTGATCATTTTTTATCCCTCTGTAGTTACTGCAGCTCTGCACATCACTCTTATTCTTAAAGATAGGTACCAAAACACTTTTTCTCCACTCCTCAGGCATCCTCTGACTTTCCAAAATTTCATTAAACAATCTGGTTAAAAATTCCACTGCCATTTCTCCTAAGCACCTCCATGCTTCCACTGGTATGTCATCTGGGCCAACAGCCTTTCCATTCTTCATCCTCTTCATAGCTGTCCTTACTTCCTCCTTGCTAATCTGCTTCACTTCCTGATTCACTATCCCCACATCATCCAACCTTCTCTCTCTCTCATTCTCTTCGTTCATCAGCCCTTCAAAGTACCCTTTCCATCTACTCAACACACTCTCCTCACTTGTGAGTACGTTTCCCTCACTGTCCTTTATCACCCTTACCTGCTGCACATCTTTCCCAGCTCTGTCCCTCTGTCTAGCCAATCAGTACAGGTCCTTTTCTCCCTCTTTAGTGTCCAATCTCTCATACAACTCTCTATATGCCTTATCCTTCGCCACCTCTCTCTTTGCCATGCACCTTATCTCCTTATACTCATGTCTACTTTCTTCATCTCTTTGTCAATCTCACTTCTTCTTCGCCAGCCTCTTCCTCTGTATACTCTCCTGTACTTCCTCATTCCACCACCATGTTTCCTTGTCCTCCTTCCTCTGTCCAGATGTCACACCAAGCACCTTCCTAGCAGTCTCCCTTACTAGCTCTGCTGTAGTTACCCAGCTATTCGGTAACTCTTCATTGCCTCCCACTGCCTGTCTTAATTCTTCCCTGAACTCCACCTCACAATCACCCTTTTTTAACTTCCACCATTTAATCCTTGGCACTGCTTTCACACTCCTCTTCCGCTTCTTGATCACCAACGTCATTCTACAGACCACCATTCTATGCTGCTTAACTACACTTTCCCCAGTCACCACTTTACACCTGTGTGCATCTTTCTTCACTCTTGTACATCACCCTATGCTCCTCCCTCTTCTTAAAATATGTATTCACCACAGCCATGTCCATCCTTTTCCCAAAATCCACAATCATCTGACCTTCTGCATTCCTCTCCTTAACACCATACCTACCCATCATGCCCTCATCCACTCTGTTCACTTCACCAACATGCCCATTGAAGTCTGCTCCAATCACTAGTCTCTCACCCTTGGGTACACTCAACACCACTTCATCCAGCTCACTCCAAAATTTTTCTCTCTCATCCATCGCACACCCAACTTGTGGAGCATATGCACTAACAACATTCATCATTACACCATCAATTTCAAGCTTCATAAACATCACTCTATCAGACACTCTCTTCACCTCCAAAACACTCTTGGCATACTGTTCCGTTAGGATAACCCCTACCCCATTTCTTCTGCCATCCACAACATGATAGAACAATTTGAACCCGCCTCCTATACACTTGGCCTTACTTCCCTTCCATCTGGTCTCTTGCACGCACAATATATCAACCTTCCTTCTCTCCATCATATCAGCTAGCTCTCTCCCTATACCAGTCATACTGCCAACATTCAAAGTTCCTACCCTCAGTACTACACTCCTAACCTTCCTCCTCTCTTCCTGCCTTTGGGCATGCCTTCCCCCTCCTCTTCTTCTTCGGCCAACAGTAGCCCAATTTCCGCCAGCACCCTGTTGGCTAACAGTATTGGTATTGGTCGTTGTTAACCCGGGCCTCGACCGATCCGTTATGTAAATATGAAATGTTCTCCGCATCAGTAATTTGGCAGAGGTTTTACGCCAGATGCCCTTGCTTACACAACCCTCCCCATTTATCCGGGCTTGGGATCGGCACAAAGAAATGAAAACTGGCTTGTGCATCCCCAATGGCTGGGTTTGCTGTTTAGTTATATTTATTAGTTATTGCTGTTTAGTTATATTTATATATATATTTTTGCTCCCCATTTGGGGGGCACCTGACATCTGGGGCAAGAAAAACTGAATAAAATGGCATCAGCTGCATGTTTTATACCCCTGACGTCATGGAAGAGGAGACAGCAACCGACGCAGGACCCAAGACTTTGTTATTCAGGCCAACTGAGGGCAACCTTCCAGCAGATTACCCAAATGTAATGACTGCAACAGTGAATACACTCGAACATCTACATTTATGGTAAGTGTACACAACTGTACTGTTCTGCACATGATGTGGATTTCATGGTCTCTGTGAATTTGATCTGTGTCATTTATAACCATCTTTGCTCTTACATGTGAATTCATTATATTATACAATATCACCTATAGAATATTGGTGTATTCCCCAACCTCCCTTGTTAAATATGTTAATAAGAAACTTATTTCATGGTTTTGGTAACTTTTAATCAGCAAATTTACTTTGATATGTTTTTTTTTTCCTTTAGAGTGGCTTAAGGCATGAGGGCTCTCTTGGCATTGCCAAAAGAGAATTTGTTGGTATACTAGTTCTGTATGACATTTTCTGGGCACCAGAAAGAGAGCATATTGTAGCACATAGTAAAGGGCATTCATGTTTTGCAGCTAAGCTTCCCTTAAGTGCCATGGAGTGAATTTGCAGCTACATGTAACTGGGAGCATCCATTTGCTGAAAAAAAAAATTCAAGCTGGGGACTAACATCTGCCTTCAGCTATTTCCCTTTATTTTTATGCATCTTCTGCAGAAATGATCCTTCAGTTCAACATTTACCATTATGGTGAGTAGGCTTGTATGTCAGAGCTTTGTATACATTACTGTGAAGTACAGTAGTAGATTGTCCTTTATTTCTCAACTTTTTAATACTTTTAAATCAAATGGAACTTATTCTCTCACCTTATTTTTGTTACATGGGAAATAGCTGACACAAAGTAAGCAAGAAAAACTGACCAATCAGATTGTCAGGTACCTGTGCATCAGACATGCTCCATGCGAGGAGCAAAGCTAGTGCAGGCAGCCTAAGCTTTACAGTTAGTGATCACTTATCCTCAACAGCATACAGAATCTCATGGGTTTCCAGCTTTTGTGTCACCACTAACTCTGGCTTGCAACAGAACTGTTTAGTCAGTCCACATACCTTTAAAAAAGCAGAAAATATTATCATGAAAACAGAAAAGCAAAAATTTCAGAAGTAAAAGCTTTTACCATAAAAAACTGCAAGCACACCAACTCCACTAGAATACGTTAAAGCAAGAAAAAGTCACTTTTGTAAACATTGTTTTCAACAAATTCCTGTGACACAGCCATGTCAAAATTTAGCTCGGAATGTTAAATTTGAGCAGTCTGTGGAGTGCCATCACATGAACTGTGACACTGAATTGTACACCTCAGAACCAGACTGCAGTTTGAATTGTACACCTCAGAACCAGACTGCAGTTTGCAAAAGACAGCTGTAAAATCATTTTGTAAATGTTTTGTTTTTCCCAACAGTACCTAGCAGTTTGACAAAAGGGCCTCTAAACTGACTGCTCTCTAACTTCCATTGTAAAATTTTACATAGTTAAAAAGTTAAACCCTTGTATAACAATCATTAGTAAAAATGGGTGGAGGAACTATTGTACCGTAAGTAAACTGCAAAACATGTAATTAGTGTATATGCAAACTACTAAACATAAAATTCTACCTGGAAAAAAAACACAGGTTTAACTTTCTGTGCAATTGGTGTGTGCATGGTTAAAAAAAGATACTAATGCACACACAGCTATTTTAAGACACTGACCCTGTGGGGTCCTGCCTCACACCCACCACCACGATATGTGGTAATATCTGTACCATGTCCAATGCTTTGTACCTTATGACATGACTTCAGGTGAGACTGTTATCAGGTTTTCATTTTATGTACCTTTAGTCATTAAATCAGAGCAGTGCAGTTAAGCTGGTTCATTAGCCACACACCACCCTTGTTTGACCTTAAGATGTTTAACAATAAAGTAGCAGATAATGGTTTAAAAATGTTCCAGCCGAAATGAAGGGAAATGTTTCTAATTTCTGATGTAAACATAGTTTAAAGCATTAGGATGTTTAAAGAGCAGTAGATTGCACACTCCTATGGAGAAAAATCGTATCATTCATATCAGGAATTAATTAGATTTCTGAAAAAGAAAGTTTGAGTCATACAAGTTATCCCTTAAAACAAGCTGCTGGATTTATTTCTTCACTTATCCAAACTACATAAATGTAAGCCAGAGCCTATTAAAAGATATGGCATGGCCTTGATTGAATCATATCAGAACTTTAATAAGAACTGTTATTCCATAATTACACATTAGACATAGATAGTAGACTAATGGTTCATCCAGCGAATAATGTTCCAGAATAGTAGATATTTGTTTTTAATGTTTAAAAATAGCTAATGATGTTGAGGAGGAGCCATGCTTGATTAAAGAAATACAAGCTTTAGATTTCTAATGCAGTGCTGTTAATTCTGTGGCATTAGTGGGGGTGGGCTGCACTGGAAGTACTTGTGTGCTGAGTCTGATTTTGATCTACTGTTGTATAAACTACACTCATGCTGAACTGCAGCTTTAGTCTGGCAGGAAAGGGAGTGGAGTTACTAACTCGTCACAAGGCCTTAGTTCAGACACGGCAGACAACTTTCTTTTGCTTCTGTTTGCAAGTGTTTGTTTTACAATGCGCTTTTGTTCCTTCCCAAATTTTGTTTTGTGTGCTTAATGTTAAAGTCAGCCCTTAGAAGGGCTTGTCCTTTGACTTGCCCTGATGGGCATTTACATTTTGTGTAAAGAATAATTGATTTTATGTTATTCTCCAAGTATACAGTTTCTCAGAAGGATACTGTTCATATTCACAATGACGACAAAGGAAGCAATTTCTAGAACAAGACGTACTCAATGCATTACATCTTTGGTAGCACTCTGCAGTTCATTCCAGGGACAAGTTGACATGCTTGATGTATGACCAAGATCATTTGAAGCAAGCTTTCTTTATTTTGCCTCACTGCAGACACCCAAACAGGACATGGGTGGATTTTATTCTGCTTATAATTCAACATTTTTTTTTTTTACTCTTGCTGAAGTCCCCGAGTTGTTATTGTTTAATGGTAGAAAACTGTTGGCTGATAATAGGTACCAGTACCTAATTTATTTTTTAGAAAGTTGCTAGGTTTTGCATTAACAAGTATTTTCTGAAGGATAACAAGTCCAAATCACAAATGTCATAATTTAATGACTTCAGTCCTCAATGATTTGCCAGAAAACAACAAATTTTATGAGGAATAGATCCAAAATGTGAAGCAACAATATAGACACTTAGCAGTTTCAGTTAAGTAGGTAGATGGATGTGATACTTACTTAACAGAATAAACTACTGGAAACTTCAACAAGGTGTCTTTACTCTTCCCACAGGGAGGATATCAGAGAGAGACAGTCTCCTACATCTGCTAGCTAAAGTGATTTTATCAGTCTATGAAATAAGGTACCACTACATGTCAAAGTACTACTGAGATTCGTAGGTGGATGGTAGGTTATTGCCCTTGCAGGCCATTTTATGCCTAGTCATTTACCCCATTTGGTATTGACAATTACCCTGTCCTTTTCCCATATCTATATTTGTGTACTGCGGATAAGATAGTGATTGCTTCTGGGGCCACATCATAGAGAAGTTATAGGGAACACTACAGGGGATAGATTTACTGCTGCCACTGTTCATTAGTGGTACAGGGGCAGCCCTGGGGTAAATTTCGTATTGCCCATCCAGGAATCCAAATTGTGCTTAAATGGGGACAGAGATTAGCTTTGTATTATGTACAGGGGAAGTCTGTTCCAGAAAAGTGGTATCCTCTGAGAAAATGTACGTGTCCACCATACCATTCTGTTTGTGTTAAAGCAAAGATTCAGGTCATTGAATCAAGTATTTCTGGTACCATTCAGTTAGCAGATGTGCAGCAGGTCCATGAGTATTGGATCAGTGAATGCCTTATATGCTGGGTGCAGGTCCCCTCTCAGCAGTCTGTAAGAGACTGAGTATAACAACAGGGCTTTGAGCTGGTCCTTGTAGAAAATGCCTAGAACATCATAGTCTCTTTGTGAGAAACCTCTAAGAGTGTTCAAGGTACTGCATGTTCTTTGTCAGATGCATGCTGAAGGGGGGCATTATACTTAATGATTGGCCTGATGAGAGCTGCATAGAGGGGGACATTGGCATCTTTTTTGTCTGGAAGCTATTCCTCTGCTTATAAGCTGTACAGTATAAGAGGATTTCCTTACCACAGTTGACACATGGTTAAATGTTAGGAGGTCACTGCTCATGTGTGTTCCTAATTCTTGAACTACTGGGTTAACTCTTGCAGGCATATTATCTTTTGGCTACTTTTAATGCTAGCTTAGTTGATTGAAAGGTACACACAACTTTGCATGAGTGTTATATAAAGCCCTGCTCAGTTTGGGAAATAAGAAATATCAAGTGCTTGAAAAAGGTGACAAAAATCTATAAAATGTCTCCTTAAAGGTGCATATGATTAGGCATGCTATCGTCTCCTTGATCACTTGTCTAGCACTGTTCCTAAATTCTACTTCTCTTCACCTTCACTGTCCACTGGAGACTGGATTCACATTGTAAATCTTCAAGGTGTTTACCTACAAATGAAGATCTGGAGGTTAAAATTCATACGCTTTTGAATAAGATCCAGTCATTACCATTTCAGAATATTATCTTCCGGTCTGAACACTGTCACAGCAGCATTCAGAAAGCTCATGTCAGTAGTATCTACCCACTCTCATCTGCATGTGACAGAATTGTTTTCCAGTTTGGACTGGCTGCAGTTTGCAACAGTAGGGATGCTCTTAATTGCCGTAGAGAGTCTCAGTTGCATACCTTTCATTACTTAATGTTCACTCTGAGCTTAAGTCTCACTTAACTTCGACCCAGTTCTTGATTTATATAGGTTGTTCCCCAAATACCAAAACATGTCAGGCATATGTTGATGATTACATACAATTTCAGACATTTTTCCACAGTCCACTGTTTGCTTTTAGACAGTCCAGTTTGGTAACCCTTCATGCAATAGCTCTAGAACTCATGGCAGTCTTGATTTTGATGGTATCACTTGTGAAATGCATATGAGAGGACCGCATTTAATCCTTGAGGTTTAGTGGACCCAGGGAATCGGATATATTAAAAACACCAATCAGGATTTCAGTCTGAGAGATGTCTGCATTGGTGAAATAACCACAATTAGTCTCTTGACCAACAGAGCCTTCATACTTCTCTCTCATAGAACTATTTTCACAACTGATGCCTCCTTCCTATGACAGAGAGGGCAGTGTCAATCTGACAGCACAAGCACTTTCATTATTTTGGAATCAAAACTTCATGTCAGTGTAGTGGAAGAGAGAGCAGTACTGTTTCCTATTTATACTTTGAAGTAGCAGATTCCATAAGGTTGCATCTCCAGTCAGACAGAATGACAGAAGTAGGCAACTCTGATCTGGTTTCTCTGCATAGAGGCCATGAGAGTCTTGGAATGGACTTTCCAGATCAACAGAATTACACCTGTAGTTTTGATTTCTACTCTGGCTAAACAGTAGACAGACTAAGAAAGCGCCTGTTGTTGCTTCACAAGCGCTCTGTGAGGCTGTCTTTCTGGTGAAAATGACATTCAGGAAGTGGAGTTGCCTCACTTTTGATCATTTTGCCTTGCCCACAGACACCAAATCCATCCATCCATCAATACTTTTTACCAGTTTTGCACATGATGTCAGGGTGTCACTAAAACACTGACAGTCATCTAGAGCCAAGGTTCACACTGCTGGGTGGCTAGCTCTGCCACGGCTTTTCTTCCATACCACACACAATCAGCATCTATGAGCAGTTTAGAGCATCCAGTCCACCTACTGCATGTCTTTGTAATGTGGGAGGAAACCACAGCACCCAGAGTAAACCCACTGAAATGCAGGGAGGACATACAGACTCCACACAGAAGGCACTCCAGCCAAGAATCAAAGTAGAGAACCTCTTCCTCTGAAACAACAATGCCATCTGTTGTGCCACCCATAGACACCAAATGTTGCACATGTTTTACACCAATTCATTTCCCAAACAGCAAGAGCAAAAATGCACTGCAACAGATTTGACCCAAAAGTCTGTAGTATGGCTTTTCTGTGCTGAAAACTAAATTCATTCTCAAACCCATTGAATGAACGGCAGCTCTGCTTGTGGCTACTCCTTATTGTGCAACAGTTGGTTTAGCAGTTTCTTCTAACTCATCTGCCTTGACTTCTACATCACAGACACTTGCTGATGTGCACCTTCAGATGACCCGTCAGGGCATCCACTCTGTCAAACTAATGGTATTGGCTACTGCATTTCCATTAGTTGTTCCAGTCATTGTCCTTTGCCAGTGGCATTCCAGTCAGAACTGTAGGGTCAAATGGAAAAGGTTTTCATTCTGGAGTTCCACCAGAGGCATGGTTCCATTTTCTTCCCTACTTCTGGTCCTTCACATCTTTTCACAGGTTTTTGAGGACAACCTTCTGTTTTCTTCTAAAGTTCAGATGGTGTATCTACTGGCAATTACCCGAGGTAGACAAATTACTGACCCAAAGACCTTATCTGTGACCTACCTTTTTTTTTTTTTCATAAAGAAAGAGTTTCGTGTATACCAGTCCTTTCCTGCTCCTTAGGTGACTACATAGACTAATTTAAATTATTTACTAGTTATTTTTTCTCTCACAATACTGTAACAAGGGAGGTTATTTCTTCATTTTATGGATGCAATTACAGGGGCTGCTCAGGTATTGTGTCGCCAGAATAAAGCCATTAGTAAAAAAATATAGTGTCTGTTCCCTTTACCAAGTGACATGAATAAAAACAGTTTTTAAACATTTATTCTCAAATTTCATTGTCTTCTATTATGACATACTGCTATAAACTGTCCTTCTGCTAGGGTTGTGTGTATATTCATGATCATCTTCTGTAATATCAGTTGTTTGGCGTCTGCACAGCTGCTATGTGGTCTTTCCTGACCATTCTTGTAGAACGTTCAAAAATGGTCATGGCCTCCAGGTTACTAGAGGCTACTGCTAAAGGACTACAACTTTATGAGAGCCATCTAGGAGGGTAGAGCCATGGACTGTGTCCTGTCTATTTTTGCAACTGGGGCTTTGCAAAATCAGATATGTAATTTATGGGGACTCATTCTACCTGTCTTCCTCTTTCTGTCTGTTCTTTTACCTTTTTCTTACTCCAGGTCCAGAACTGCAGTATTCTGTGAGGGCAATGCATTATAGAGTCATAGATTGTTACTAGGCTTATGATTTGGGGAGCCTGTCTAAACCTAGCCAAGTTTTCCCAAAAGAATAATGATCTGTATCTAAATAGGACAATGAAGGCCAAGCATTTATATGCTACCTCTGTCCATAAGGGACATAGGTGTTAGGCCTAGTGTAAATTACATAGTCCCCATTCACTAGTCTAGGTTGCTCTTAAACTGGGTAATAGGCAAACTCTGCTTCACATGGATGAGAAAACTGTTCCATAGGCGGGGCAGTCTCTAGGGCACATATCTGTCTCTCCATCATGTTCTGTTTAAGTCACAGACAAAATTCAGGTTCCTAGACCTTATGAAAAGTTTTTAGCAGTCTCACAAAGTTTTGTGTTGTGAGTGGTCCTAACAGTGGTAGAGTCAACCTTATTTGTTCCTGCACTAATTACTGGCTACAGCAATCGACATATTATGCAACAGTCTAGTACACCATTCTGACAGAGGCACATTTCTGATTCTTATTTATGTATTTTTAAGTACAGAGCATTACAACATTTCTTAACTTTACAAAACAAATAAGCAAATAAATGGCTTGCAGTGCCCCTGTTCAAAGCAACAATGGCTGTGCCACACTATGGAGAAGGTACTCCATACCTTGTCTGTCAGTTTGCTGGGTTTATGCTCCATCCCACCCATCACCTAGACAACCAGTCAATGTGTGGGACAATCTGGACAGTGAATCAAGAGAACCTCAGAAGCTGTTTATCTAGATCATTGGGAGGGGGAGTGTCATAAAGCAGAAAACCCATAAATTGTAAAGTAGATGTAATAACTGGGATGGAAACAGCAGTAAGAGTCTATAGTTGGCAGTAGAACACCGTAAGTTCTTTTTTTCTTTTTTAAATCCTAGGAGGCAACCAGATTTTGGCAGTGGATGACTTTGCAGACAAACAGTTGGAGTACATTTTCTCTGATTTGCTTACAACTCTGAGCTTGTGTGAAATTGTGTTGGAACACATTACTGTGGTCATTTTTCTTATTTCATTGCAGTCAGACAGCTGAGAATCACATTCAACAAAGTGGCTATAATTACTGGTTAATTGGGTTGTCTGTGGATGTGATTTTATTTTTTGCTCAGTATTCTGGCTTTGCAGGACTAATGTGATTTATACAAAGCAAATTGGAATATTTACTGTGAACACTGTTGTAGAAAACGAAATTTAAATAAATTACTGTTGGCATTATTTTCTATAACAATACGATTCTGATGTACTCAGTCAAAACATAGTGATTATAATTGCTAAATACTGGATGCATATGGATGAAAGTGACCCTTTTGTCAGCTCAGCTTAAACAGTTTGGCTTTACAGGACTAGTGTGCACTTTTACAAAGACCAGAATATATAGATACTGTTTGTAAAACAATCTTGGAATGCTTTAGTGATGCTATTATTCTTATTTTTAATACAGTCAGACATTTGGGGTGTATATAATCATGAAAGTGGCTACGATTGCTGGATAATAGGGCTTTTCTGTTGATGAAAAATGACTGACTCTTCTGTTGTAGTCAAGTTAAACAACCATTAATCTGGGGAATAGTGTTATTTGTGTGAAGCAAGTTGGAATACTGTACTGTGTCCATTTCTTAAAATCACAACCAGACATATGAGGTGTACACAGTCAGTAAATTGGATGTAATTGATGCATATATAAGCTTTGTGTAGATAAAAGTGAATTTTGACCACAGTCCTTGAGCCAGCATGGTTTGAGCAGTATCACACAGTGTATGGTATTTCTTTGAAGTCAGTGTAACATGATCATTGTTATACATTGTAGTTGCATGTGTATGTCAGGGCTTTCAGTGTATTTGAGTAAAATGTTGGCCATAATTTATTTCACTTTCCACCACTGTTCAACAAAACAGAATTATACATGATAAATGGTTATCTTTGTTAGTATGAAAAGGATATACGTGAAAGTATCTGATCACTGGCTTTGTGGAACAGTAAGTACTAATGTCATCTCACAGTACTTTGTTCTCTAGTTGAGTTCTTGGCTGTAGTCGAGTCTGCATGCCCTCACTGTCTCTGTGCAATTGTTATGCAGGTGTTCAGATGTCTTCTAACCCCTAAAAACATGTTGTGGGTGAATTGATATTCCTTCATTTTTCATGTAATTGAGTGTGTGTGTATGTATATCTTGTAATGGACCTGACTTGTCAGGGGCAGTATCATTATGTGTGAGAAAACAGCATTGCATCTTGTGAAAAAATTGTCGTCTTAGTGGTGTGTGTGTTTGTTTGATATTGATCACTGATTTTTACCTGAGCAGACTCAGTATTGGCATTTGCATGCATAACTTGTCTGAGCAGCAGTAACAAAATTAAGAACAGTTATACAGGCATGTTGTGTTTATGTATGGCAACAAAAACTTAAGATATGACTGTGCATTTTTCTTTTTTCACATTCGTTTCAGTTCAACACCAGAGTGGTTACATAGAAGGTGCCTAGATAGGAGTAGGTAGGCAGGCGGTATTCCCAGATATGTTTTATATATCTTTACAAGCACTCGTCTTCACAGTTTATTGGGAACTACTGTTTGTTAGCCTTGAACATTAAGCCTTGTGCACAGCTTATCTTCTCCTTGGAAAAACAATAGTTTTTTTTTTCATTAGTCATGATTTCTGGTCAGGATTTCATTGGATCAAAAGTTTGTAAATGTGCATCATAAAGCAGCTGGAACCCCATTGTTACTGGATAGGCCATCAGATGCACAGCCTAATAGTTCCAGACCCCCAGATTAATTGAGTTTCTCCACAGTTACTACAGTGCATGTTTGGTTACTTTAGGTGTGCTGAAAAGATATAAGGAAAAGTTGAAGAATAAGAGAACATGAGAAGAAAACAGTAGAAAATAAATGGTATTGTGGATGGTGTAGGAAGGCCAAGATGAGAGTAACCAAGGGCGCATGGGGGGACTGGTGTATATCAGGGGGATACCATGGAGTCCTTTGGTGAAGGCAGCATGTCACCTACAGCCATCCCTTCCTCTAGCAGTTAATTGTACTCACAGACCAGTGTATTTCTACATAACCATAAATGTCACATATTCTCAGTGGTTTGCCTGTAGATTTAGACACTTTCCCTTCTTTGCCTTCCTTAGTGTATCTGCTGAGGCCATTGCACATTTTACTTTACCAAAGTTAATCTCTCATGCTGCATTTATAAACAAACCCTTGTGAACACGTATCTGCCATTTTACCAAAAACTAAATGCAGAACACAGTAACAAAGTCCATTGTTAGTCATTACTCTGAATTTTATGATTTGTAAAGGTATGTATTGAGATGACATATGGCATAGTCATTGCTGAATGCTTGTTTTTATGTTTATAAAATTTCAAGATCATTCAGCCTGGAGTCTCACATGCTATTTATAATTAAAATGTCCTTGTAGTCTGGCTGGTGTTTCTGAGGCAATCTTATGGGTTCCAAGTACTCAATGATGGGTCTGATGAATGCTGAATGGAGTGGAACATTGGCTTCCTTAGAACTAGATGCCATAACTTTGTTTATAATTTGCACAACACAGAATGATTTCCTTACTGCTTTAGACACTTGATGGGTCAAGTGCTAGATTACTGTCTGTGTGTTCCCAAGTCCCTGACTACTGGGTCAACTCTTAGGGGTGTGTTGTCAATATGATTGTTACCCCAGGTGGATGACCTCCTGAAGGATACTATTATGCATTTCTTGGCATATGATTTTAGTCCATGGCTCTGACATGAGTTATTCATCTGTGTCAGCCCTTCCTGGAGAACACTTGTATATGTGGTGGATTCTGTGACTGCAACTAATTTGCAGTCATCTGCAGTTTAGTAAGCCAGTGGCCATTGACATTGTCCTTGACTTCAGAGAAGTAAATGCCAAAAGGAACAGTCTCAGGGCCATTCCCTCAGGGACTACAGTTGTGACTGACCTCTTTGTAGAGGTGAATTCCCCAATTCTAACTTCCTGGGTTCTGTCTGTGAGTCAGCTGGCTATTCACCAGTTGACGTAAGGGTTTATACCTAACCTCTTGAGTTTAACAAACTCCAAGTTGGGTATTGTGTCAAATGCCTTGGCCAGGTCAGGTAGGCAGTGTGAACCATTTTGCCCTCAACCATTGCTTTGGTGACCTTCTCAAAGAAGTCCACCAGGTTGAGCCCAGTGTCTGGAGGTTTCCTGTGTCAATATTTTTCATTACCTTGATTATTTCTATGGCTTTGCATATGAGACTAGTGAGACTTTTGGTCTGTAGATGGCCCACCTTTATGCAGAGTGATGACTGTTGCTTATCTCCATTCATGAGACATGAAGCCTATTTGGAGGCTACAGTTAAATACCAATTTCAAAGAACCTGATAGGTAGTGATTCATGCTATTTAGAAGGCATCGTAGGATATTATCTGGGCCCATTGCTGAGTGTTATTGGCCTTAGAGAGAGCATTGAGGACCTGTTCCCTAGGGATGGCAGGGAAGTTATATTTTATGGTATTTCTTGAGGGAAGGTTGAAGTGGGGAGAGGGGTAAAATTGAAGCTGAATTTGTCAGCCAGTAGGTTTGCTGTAGCTTCTTGCTCAGTAAAGGTCATTCCATTGCCAGGGAACTCTGTACACAACTGTGTATTGCCTTTGAGGTTGCGGACATAGCTAAAGAATGTCTTGTGGTTGTCCTTGGCTTGGGAGGCCAAATTTATCTCAATTTTGGCTTTGGTAGACTCTATTAGTCCTTTGAGCTGTTTGTTTAGTTTAATGATATTGCTTTTATCCTGCTGGGTGCTGCATCTCCTAATTTTTGCCATGCTTTTCTTCCTTCTGCTATACAGCCTATTGACAATGTGATCCACCAGGGTGGCTTGTTTTTTGAGTTACTTCTGTACTTCTTTCTGGTGGGTACAGCTGCCTCTATGCAGCTATTAACATGCTTGTTTCAGTGAACAGTTCCACGTAGGCAACAGTGTTCTCAGGGTTTATAGTGGCTTGAAAGTTTGCCAAGTTCCAAGTTTTAATTTTACTTCAAAGAAGATGATTTTCTGATCTGACCTTATCAGAAAAGACATTACATTAGGGGGTGTGCAGCACTCTTCCACATTAGTCAGGACCAGCTCCAGTGTGTTTGCACCACTGGTTGGTGTATTGACAGTCTGGTCCAGGGAGTTTGTTTTTACAAAACGCAGGAATCTCTGTTCCTGTATATTTGGGGATCATATATGATTCCCAGTTAATAATGGGTAATTAAAATCACCCATGAATATGGTATTAGGTTTGGATGGTGAATGTCTCCAGTGAATTTAAGTACATGTTATAGGTTTCCAGGGTCATAGAGGAGGACCTATAGCTTGAAAGGAAGTGGTATGGGATTGTACCTGTGGTGATTTGAACATGGAGAAGCTCAAGTGCCCCTTATGTTAATTTGACCATGTATCTCATTTCTTCTCTCCTTTTACTGGCTGGTGTGAGTAAGCACAAAATTATCATTTTGTGAAATCACTCCCCTTCGACTATTTAAATTTATTAGCCATTCTACGGTATTCTTTAGTACCAGAATACAAAAGTGACTGCCCCCTTTCAATCTATCTTGCTGTTTTAAAAATAGTGACTCTCCACTAAAACTTAAGTTTTAGACAGATAAAACTTAACTTACCTACTTTCACATCTAACTCCTCTAGTGCACACTGCAGTGTTTAGGATAAACCATTTTTTTTTCATCTTTTCATCAAGAATCTCAGTGGCAACACTCAGATCCGCTCTGAGCTACACCACAATGGCACTAAATATACAGAACCAACCGATATTGTCAACATCCTGGCAAGTAGGTTCAGTGCTAACTTTACCCCCCTCTCACCCTTCAAAGGGCCCATCTTAATACTGGAAGAAATCAAAGCCCCTGTAATCATGGATGAACAAGTAAAGACCGCACTCTTCAAAGCCAAGAATATAGCATCCATGGGACCAGACAACATCCCAGGCTGCGTACTGCACGAACTATAGAAGAAACTGGCACCCCACATAAGTACCATCTTTAATTATAGCCTCACCTCAGGCTTTGTGCCTACTGAATGACGCACAATGATGGGTGCCACCAAGGACCCTGGAGGCTACCGCTCCATTAGCCTGAAGAGCCTGGTCATAAACAAAGATATAGGTAACCTCCAAACCCTAGACCCCACTCAGTTTGGGCTTGTAAAAGGTAGATCATGTCTACTAAACCTGATTGACTTCTTTGAAGCAGTCACTAGAGCCATAGACGAGGGCAAGGTAGTGCACACAGCCTATCTTGACCTTGCCAAGGCTTTCGATACCATCCCCCACTCTGGAATTATAGCTAAACTTACTAAACTGGGCATAAATCCCTATGTCACAAGATGGGTGGCTAACTGGCTCACCGACAGAATCCACACAGTAAAATAGCCGATTCCAAGTCCGACTTCAGACCAGTGACGAGTAAACTACCACAGGGTTCGATCTTGGGTCCTCTCCTGTTCAGCATCTACTTCTATAAAGTGCAGACCAACATAGAAGATCTTTGGCTACAAAGTTTGCAGATGACTGCAAACTGGGAGCCATAATAGAATCACCTAATGATGTAGACATTCTACAGAAGGGTCTCACTGAGACAGATGCGTGATGTCAAAGTCATGGCCTCAGGCTCAATGCCAAGAAGTGCATTGTCATCCCCTTTGGGAAAAACTCAGTACCCAGGAACTACCACATAGGCAGTAGCTCACTAAACACTAAAAGTGTGATAAGAGACCTCGGGACACAGGTGGACAGTAGTCTCTCCTTTGATAACCACATTGCTACAGTAGTCAGGACATCCTTCTACGTGGCACACCTCATCACAAAAGGGTTCTCCTCTAGAAAAAAGGAGGTCATTGTTCCTCTCTGCTCATCCCTCATCAGACCCATTATAGAGTACAATGTCCCATTCGGCATGCATCTCACAAGACACCTACAATAATTGTAAAGGCCACAGAAATACCTCACTAAGAGAATTACCGGCCTCATACAGATGCCATACACAGACCGTCTCAAAAAACTCCAGCTCTACTCCGTTGCATATCACCTACTCAGAGGCAATCGCTGCCTAACATACAAAGCTGTGTCAAACCCAGAGCTGTTGGACATGCTACACTTAAAGAAATCCCAATCTCTCCAAACCACACCCTCCAGAGACCTAATCCTTGTCACCGCAATAAACAGAACATGTTGGAGGGATAGCTTCCTGTCCGAGAGACTTCACATACTCTGGAACAAAACTACCCATTCATGTCAATCAAAGCTCCTCATTTAGCCCTCTTTAAGAAAAATCTTGACAACTGGATGGGAAATAGAAAATTCACTTCAGGGATCACTTCTGCTGCACTGCTTGACAGGGGAAAATAATTTTCTTGGGTGGCAAAAGCCAGGGAACCTTTTTGGCTAGGCTTATATAGGCCCCAGGGCCGACCACCTCGTTTTCCACACAGATTCTTTCGGCACCTACCATAGTGCCAACTACCACTTCAGCACCGACCTCGTCAGTGAAGACCTTGCTTTCGGCACTGATGAGCTCCTCGGTACAGACACCAGTAGTACAAGCCTTAACGGCTCCTTTGTTTTTGGTGCAGATGCCTATTTTAGCACCATCCAAAGACCCCTTTGTGGGCACCAAGTTTCCTGCATCCTTGGATAGACCTGACTCCCCTTCAGCTATGTCTATGAGATCCACTAGAATCCTCCCGAAACATGATGTGGTGCATCTTGTGGATCAATTGCTTTTGGCCAGAGGTATCCAACCCTCCAGGAACTACTCTTCCTTTGGAGGTGAACACCCTTCTCCAAAGACTCCTACTTTTCCTCCCTCATTGCCTTTGAAGCCCCCTGCTGTAGCACAGACTTCCCTCATCTCGGCTCCTTTCATGGATCTCACTAAAGAATCGCAGTTGCCTTTGTGGCGGGAGAGACTTGTGACATACATACTCTTGTTTTTCACAGCCATTCAGGGACTCCGAGTCAACGGGCTGATTTGCTTGAGCGAGGTGCGGCATCCTTAGGTGGACCAGCCTTCCAACTCATGGAGAAGGCTCTTGCATCTGTTGGCGATCCTGTGCTATCAGTGCCCCTGTCCTTCTCTGGACTGCAATTTACACAAGACACCCCTGGCGACACCAGGTACAAGGGCCTCAGGACACACTCCCACTGGAGGCCCCTTTTGTGCTGTCTTTCCCATATTCTCCCCCTGAGGAAGTTCATAGCTAAAGTTTGTGTAAGAGGAAGCACGTGGACTCCCCAGAAGAGTCCCTCACGGAAGAGAGAGACTTTGATGATGGGGAAGAGTCCCCTCGGTCACCCTCTGAGGTATCCTTTGAAGGTATCCTCGAAATACTTAAGCAGAGAGGTGATTGGCTTAAGCAGAGAGGTGATTGGCAGTCCTGTAACCTGACCTCTGAAGAGTCTGTGTTCCTGCAGGTCTTTCGTGCCCAGCCCCCTATCTCTTGGGTACTCCACCTGCCGATGACCTTGTCCGGCTCTTCGTGCAGCATGCATGGAAGGCTCCTGACGCCATTGACGCCATGCCCCGTAGACCAGATAAAATCTTGTCCTCTCCAGATATTGAGCCTCACTGGTCCAAAGGTCTTCCTGTAGATGCCTTGGTGGTGGCAGCCACAACAAAGAGGATCTGGCGGAAGAAAGCCAGACTGTCCATCCACCCAACAAAGAGTCCCAAGTGCTGGACAGAGTAGGGAAGCGTACGTTTGCAGTCAGGTCCCTGAATTATATGGCACATTTTACCAGGCTTCAAAGAGATTTAATTTCTGAGCTCTCTGAAACTTTGGCCGGAGCCGTGTCTGATGAGGTCCCGGACAAAGTGGCCTCACATTTAGCCACCCTTAAATCGATTTCTAACTCCTCCATGTGCCTGATTTCTCACGCATCAGAAGCAGCAGCTAGAGCAGCGGGTGCAGGCATAGTCATGAGACGGCATGCCTGGATGCACTTGTGTGATTTCGTGTAACCTTTCAAGACTTCCTTTCTGAATTCTCCCATTAAAGCCTCTTCGTTATTTGGATCCAAGGTTAAAGACACACTGGCTAGGTGTGAACAGGATGGTCAGACCCTTTCTGCCGTGGGTGTCTGCTATTCTTCCCCTCAATGCGCTTTCTCCAGAAACCAGAAGAGTGGGAAGATGTGGCACAAAAAGTCTCAGGGTTCTTTCCGTGAAACACGAGCCAAGTTTTCCCCTAGAGGCTGAGGGGGAAACGCATATGGAAGACGTCCCATTCAGGGCAGAGGAGGTCCGCATAACCAGGGTTCCAGAGGTTCTTTCTCTGGCCAGTCCTACCAGCACTCTTGAAGAGCGGCCCAACTGCTTTCCAGTGGAAGCAGTTGGGGGTCGTTTCTCTTTGTACCCTTCTGCCTGGCTAACCATTACTACCGATTCTTGGGTACAAGAAATAATAACCACAGGTTGTCATATTCCCTTCGATCTTTGTCCTGCCCCCCTAAGGAGCTTACCCGAAGTTCCACCCAGTAAAAGGGTATAAGCAGCATTAGAGATTTCAAAGCTGCTAAGAAAAAGAGTTATCCAAATAGTCCCACCAGTACAGATAGGATCCGGATTCTACTCAAGATTATTTTTAGTGCCAAAAAAGACTAGGGACTGGAGACCAATTTTGGATCTCAGTGTGCTAAACAAATTCGTAGAAGTACAGAAATTCTGGATGGTCACAATACAGTCTATCCTCCCTCTCTTGGAGGCAGGCGATTGGATGTGCCCTATAGATCTTCAAGATGCGTACTACCACATAAAGGTGAACAGACCATCGAGAAGATTCCTTCACTTCCGTGCAGGAGACAGTCATTACCAGTTCCGAGTACTGCCCTTTGGACTATCTACAGCCCCCAGAGTGTTCACCCAAGTGCATGGCAGTTGTCACTGCTCACCTGCGACTGCAAGGATTCCGGGTGTTTCCATACCTAGACGACTGGCTCATCACCTCCCCCACCAGACATCTATTGGAAAAAGCCTTGGCATACTCTCTTCACACCGCAGAAAGGCTAGGTATAACTATAAACTGGCAAAAATCCAACCTATCCCCATCCCAATCAGTAGAATTCATTGGGGTCCTGTTGGATACAAAGAACTGCATGGCATCGATTCCAGAGCACAGAATTCTAAGGATAAAACAACTCATACCCATCCTCTTAAGGGAAAGAGCGACAGCACATTCTGTTCTCCAGCTGTTAGCTTCCATGGCAGCTTCTAACACCATTGTCCCCCTTGCGAGGTTCCACATGAGGCTTTTACAATGGTTACTACTCACCCAGTGGTACCCTTTTCAGGTTCCTCTCTTATCCCAGATTCAGGTGACTCAGAGATGCAAACAAAACTTGATTTGGTGGATGTCACAGAATCCGTCTTAATGGTCTCGCCCCTTCACACCCTAACAGTGCAAAGCCACAGTGACCACGGACGCCTCCCTGATTGGGTGGGGGTGGGGGGGCTTTTTCAGGGGAAGACAGTCCAAGGCACGTGGTCGGACCTAGAGGCTCATCTGCATATAAATGTCCTAGAATTGAGGGCAGTGCTTCTAGCGTTGCAAGCATTTCATCCCCTCCTTCCATCAGGGACTATTGCAATACAATCGGACAACATGGCTGTAGTCTGGTACTTCAACAAACAAGGCAGAACCAAATCCTACCCACTTTGTCAAGAGGTCATGAGGATATGGCAATAAGCGATGGTTACCAATCGCTTTCTTTTAGCAACGCACATTCCAGGGAGTTCCAACGTGATAGCAGACAGATTGAGCAGGTGCATTCTGCAACCACACGCGTGGTCTCTGAATCCTCTTATAGTGGTGGAGATTTTCAATCGCTGGGGTCCCCCTTGCTGCGACCTTTTTGCATCCCCAACCAACTACAAATGCAGCAATTACTTCGCCCTGATTCCCCCTCAGGGACAGTCTCCCAGGGATACTCTAGTCCACGATTGGCCCTCGGGTCTGCTTTATGCCTTTCCCCCTCTTCCTCTCGTTCCCCAGTTCCTGAAGAAAGCTCACCGGTTGAAGAGCAAGATAATCCTCAGAGTGCCATATTGGCCTTGGCAAATTTGGTTCCCCTTCTTATGGCCTCACCTGCTAGATCAACCATTGATTCTCAATCCAACTCCGAATTTGATCTCCCATCTGCAGAACCTGATTCACCCCAACCTGAACAGCCTGATAATCCCAAGATAGCAAGATAATCCTCAGAGTGCCATATTGGCCTTGGCAAATTTGGTTCCCCTTCTTATGGCCTCACCTGCTAGATCAACCATTGATTCTCAATCCAACTCCAAATTTGATCTCCCATCCGCAGAACCTGATTCAACCCAACCTGAACAGCCTGAAGCTCATAGCTTGGCTCCTCCACTTCCAGTGATTGCCAGGCAGACTAATATTTCTTCCCCAGTACATGACATTCTTATTGCATCTCATAAGTCTTCCACCAGAACTACTTATCTCAGCAAGTGAAAAAGGTTTACCATTTGGCTGAAGGAAAAATGGACAGACCCTTTTTCAGCACCAGTGCCGGTTGTATTGGAGTACCTGTCCAGTTTGTTCCAATCTGGCCTATCTGCTTCTACCATTCGAATTCATTTGGCTGTGATATCTAGTTTTCACAATGGTGTCCATGACTCTTCTCTTATGTCACACAAATTATGCAAGACTTTTCTAAAAGGTGTAAATCATGTGAAACCCCCTTTTAGAGAACCTAGCCAGCCATGGGATCTGTCTTTAGTCCTGCAAGCTTTGACTACATCTCCTTTTGAACCAGCTTTTTCATGCGACCTCAAGTTTCTTTCTTGGAAAACTTTGTTCTTGGTCGCCATTACTTCTGCCAGACGTATCTCTGAACTTCAAGCTCTATGCATCAAATGGCCTTACTTAATCTTTCATAAAGATAGAGTGTCATTGAGAACTAATCCTTCTTTCCTGCCAAAAGTGATCTCTGAAATGTCCATTAACCAATCCATTGAATTGCCAGTTTTCTTTCCCAATCATTCTAACAGAGGAAAGTGTTGTCTACATATCCTTGACTTTCACAGGAAACTTCATTTCAGTCTGGACAGAACTAAGGCTTCTCGCAAATCAGATCAGCTATTTCTGGCCTATTCTGGTCCTAGACGTGGATGTGCTGTTTCTAAGGTCACATTGGCTAAATGGTTAAAAGACTGTGTAACATTTATTTACAAAACTCACGATATCCCTCTGACTGCCGCCGTTAGGGCTCATTCCACTAGGTCGGTCGCAACTTCTGCTGCCTTCCATGCTAGAGCTTCTTTACCTGACATTTGTGCAGCTGCAACTTGGGCTAGACCTCATACCTTCATCAGCCATTGCAAATTGGATTTGGCCTCCAGAGGAAGAGCATTCTTTGGTTCAATGTTGTGTCTTTCGGCTTTTCCCAGTTAGGGGTCGCCACAGCGGAACTCCGGTCCGCTAATGATTGGTAAGTTGATTTTTATGTGCCGAGTTACCAGCCCTGACGCACAACCTTCAATGAAGGTACGCCCATTCACACATGTCTCCACCAAGAAGACGCTCTAGCTGAGAATCAAACCGGACAGCGTCTTACTGTGAGGCGACAGCGCTACCGCAGCACCGCCACTGCAGGAATGTCCTTCCATGAGAGCCTCCCAGGAATAAAAGTAACTGGGGACTCTGTCCCAGGTGTAAGGAATGAACGAGGATTAACAATATCAGATAAAGAAGTTATGTCTTACCATAACGTTTCATCTTTATTGTTGATCCTCGTTCAAGTCATTACGACCCTCCCCCCTTCCCCCTCCTGAGGCTTATAGTGGATCTTATCATCCTGTTCCATTAGGTCTTTTGACCAGAGGTAGCCTCTACTTCCTTTGACTTGCAAACTCAATCTGAGGTGACAGGGAGATGTGAATTGTGGGTAAGAGTTTAGCTCGAGAGTTTTTGGCTGTCGCGAGCTTGGAAGATGGCCGGCTCAGTTCCGAGGTCAGAACCGATAACCCAGGCATAATGACTGAATGAGGATCAACAATACAGATGGAATGTTATGGTAAGACATAACTTCTTTTTTCCCTCATAGCAAGCTGTGGCAGAGTCTGTGTGAGCTTTTCCAGTAAATTCAGTATTCATCCAAGCTATGATATCTTTATAAAATGAAAGCATGCCCCATATAGGAAGCAGTATGAATGATCACTGATCTGTCAAACCAATGTCCTGTACAAACTGCTTTGACTGTTCATGTTAACACAGGTAAATAATTTAGGCTGCTCTGTTTAGTTATAGTTATTGATTGGTTACTCAACATAAATTAATGCATCTTTGTCTGTTTCAGAAATTCCCAGAGCTGAAGTTTAAGTACGTAGAAGAAGAGCAGCCTGAGGAATTCTTCATCCCTTATGTATGGTCACTGGTGTATAACTTGGGTGGACTGTTATACTGGAATCCACAGGAAATACAACTCTTTTCCATGGACTCAAGATGAGTAAAATGCTTTTAAAGGACAGCCTCGTGAAATGAAAGGAAAATAAAGACTACACTAAAAAATGGATGGCAGTAGTATGCATCTTCTGTTCGAACAACTTGCAGATGTCAACTGGTTGCTAAAATGCTATTTCACCATGTTATTCATTAAAATCAAGAGGAGACTCATCTGTATTAGCCTGCCAACTAGTAGTTGTTCTGGGGGTTCTTTGAAAGGCGATAGTGGGATATACTGGACTCACACTTGTCTGTCTTATTCCACCTTCTGACTGGAGAATAAAACAATGTCTTTGTTCTGGTAATACCTGCAGTTCTGATCTGTTTTAGCATCTGGTTGTAATCATCAGGCAACTGTCATGTGATAGTATGCGCATACGTGTTTGTGATGGGATAGAAGATGAAATACTTACCACTAGGTACTTGAAAGTGGATTGATTTTTATTAATGTTTGCTATACTATGCTCATTCTGAAACAATGCATGCTTCAGAAAGAAGCCTTGTAAGTCCATATTATGTATTGGAGCTACAATGCAAAGTGGGTAGTGGAGGATACAAGATTTTAAGGTCCACTTTTCAAAACAATGTTAATTTAACATGTCACACAAAATTGAATTTCTTTTAATTGGTACAGACTAGTATATGCTGTTTAGTGCATTTATTAGTCATAAATTAGCACCAGTGTCTGCATATTTTACAGTTTGTTCATGTGGGTGTAGGTTTTCCAAGCAGATCTAAATGTTAGGGAGTTCTTCAAAGTTCAGCAGTTAATGATAATGTC
This sequence comes from Protopterus annectens, assembly GCF_019279795.1. NCBI lineage: Eukaryota > Metazoa > Chordata > Ceratodontiformes > Protopteridae > Protopterus > Protopterus annectens. Next base: position 1,310,223,035 of record NC_056726.1, read on the forward strand.
CTGTTTATATCTTTTGCATTTTTATTTTATTTTTTTTATTTTATCTTACATTAAGACCTAGTAGAAATGTGGAATTCTACTGTCACATAGCCAAAAAATGTTGCTAAAACTTGGGAAGTCAGTAAATAAAGAACTGTATATAACTCTGTGTGTGTCTGTTCAATGGGAGGAACTCTTTATGGTGGCTAATCTTAAAAAAAACAAGCTTCCACACTTCAAGCAAGCATACTCCATTTGGCTTCTGACTGACTTCCTGAACCAAAGCATGGGCTTACACTTGCCCAAATGAGCTATATATATATTTTTTTCTGGCCATTCATTCATTTTTGAGCTCCTCCTAATACGTGTCATTAGAAAGTAAAGAATTCAGTAACTCAGACTTGCGTATTCCAGGAGTACTTAAAGTCATGCATCTAGATGACTACATGTTTTTCTTTTTTTTTTGGCCCGTGACAAGTAGTTCTTTGCCTCACATGCATCAGGGAAAGAAGTTCAAGTCTCTCATCAATGCCTAGCAATTTGCAATAGTAAGTGCATGTCTATATATTCCACATCAGTAATAAAAAGCAAAAGGCTCAAATTTGCTACCACCCTGACTTCTCTTTTACTGTTTATCTCACTCCTGCTGCTTTGATCCCTTGTCCATTGTATTATCTTATTCTTTTGCAAGGTTTGCATTTTTCTTCCCATCTCTGATGAGGTGAAAGCTTGATCAGAAGGGGAATCCCAAGCACTGCCTTTTTTGGGATTGAGACATGATATGCAGCTGCTTTTCAGTGAAGTGAGGACTGCACTGAAATTATCCCTGGAATGTGTTCTGTGGACTAAGTTTGAATCCATGGGTTCATTTCCTTTCATGTTGTTCCGAGTGGTTAGCTGCTCATTGCTGAGGTTTGAAGCTGTCCCCACATGGCCATCTGTGTTTTCTGGCTTTCAGCCTTTTCAGTCCACACAATGGAACATTTTATTCAGGTCATGCTGGAAGATGACTGACTGGGTGCAGCGAAGCACACCAGTGTTTAGCTGTGATGCAAGTGTTGGGTCCTGCTTTGACCTCTCAGTCAGTCATGCTGGCATGCTACAAGAAAGACCATTGTATCAGTCTGCATCAGCTGCATGAACAATTTGTGAGTTCCCCTCAACCCATGCATGGATTTTTAATACTTTGTCCTCATCATAGCAGGAGAAGCCCAGGCTTTTCATCTTCCCAGCATTCATCACTTCTGAAATAATGGGGGACCCTCTAGTTGGAGTTGACTGAGAAAGAGAGCCTTCTTTCTTGTGAGAATTCTTCCTTTGTACAAGTCCTGTGGCTTATGAAATCATCTATGAAGTGGCCATCTGTCTCCCATTAGAAATGTGTCAGCACCTACCACTGTGAACAAAAACGGAGTTCTCTGTTACTTTCTTCCTCCTCTCACCATTGTAACGTATCACTAGTGATGCTATGTATGCTGTTTGGCAAGAACCTGATTCAGGTACTGTTTCACCAAAGAAAGCAGAATATTGGAGCTGTTACTCCTTTGAAGGGTTGTCCCAGCATACAGTGAAAATTACTGTTATCTTCTTTTTCCAACATAGATTTCAGAACCTCAACACTTAGCTGGTCTAACCACCCCCAGATAGATAGTCAAAGACTGAAGATAGGTTTGGTAAAATATTTTGTTCTTCTGCCATCTTGAGTCCCTGTGCTTTCAGTTTCTTGTCTCATAAGTCTCATTAACACAGCTCACTTGATGAGAGGGTTATGGGAAAATTACACGTTTTACAAAGATCTAGGCACTTGCTGGGAAAACCTTCATACTGTATATTCAGTAGGATTCTTTTTGGCCGTGAGACCACAGGTTCTTACCTCTACAAAGCGTCATGGCACAGGATACCTTCATTTAATAAGAAACTGTGCCAGTAGCTGGCTGCATTGAAGGAGAGGTTGAAGACCTGATTACAGTATTTGAATAGCAAATGTTTTGCCAAATGAGTCAGCTGAATGGATGAAAAGAAGCAGAATTTCATCCTAGGGAGAAATAGATACTAGCTGTGGCATTGCCATCCCAGAGGAACAACAGTAGTCACAGCTCAAATGATTATTGGGCTGTCTCTGACAGCTCCCTTAGTTTGCTCTACATGAGTACAGAAGCATTTTGTATATTTAGAAAGCCAGTGCATATTGCTTACAGAGGTCACCCAGAAAGTGAAACTGGAAGCCTTCCTGGTTCTCATGCCATGGAAACCAGTCTTCATTACATCACAGCATACTTGTTAATGCAAGCAGTCCTGATGTGGAGGTGATACTTGGGGAGCTGCACAGCTAGGACTATCATAAGACGGGAAAGAGGTAACAAGTGACAGGCAGGTCTTTGTATGATGTAAATAAACTAATTGATATAAAAAAAAGTGTCCCAGTCACCTCTATTGGTAAAGTGTTCCTTGACAAACCCTTATAGACAATTGCTGAAAGATCTCCAGAATGAGTAGTAAAGTTGTTTCTTCACATAAGGATAGTTGTAATCCTCCCTGTTTTTGCTATACTAATTTTTTTTCATTCATTTGAGATGAAAACTGATAGATACTAAAGGAAGACATGTCCATTTCCAAGCTAGCTGGTCTCCTTCAAAGACTTCCAATAAGTTTGTCTAAAAGGACTTCTTCCCTTGTCAACCCTTCACCAGTCTTAGTGCCCCCCTCAAGCATTGTAGTATGATGACAGTTCTCAAGGTTTGCTTTGGTCTGGAGAGCCATCACTTTGGATATGTATTGTGGGCATCACAGAAAGAAGGCATAATGTAGAACAGCTCAGAATGACCCTGGCATGTCCCTGTTCAACCAGACCAGCCTTTTTGATTGAGTTGGTAGTACAATTTCCGTCGCTGCATTACATGGATAAAGTAGACATTGTTCTAGCAAGATAATAGAGATATGTTTTGATACTATTCTGAGCTTTGATTTCGCTGCAGTCTCTTGATGCCTGTATTAGCTGAGAAAAGTCTTCCTTGCTTCCACTGTATCACATTACTTTTACATAAATGCAATTCGGGATATAGTTCAACGTTCTACATTCCTTCCCATTTAGAGAGACAAAGAGCTCAGTGATGTGGTCTCCTGGGTTGCAGCATGGAGACTTTCCTGGCCCTCACCTGCTTTTATGCCACCTAGAGCTCATGGTAGCTAGTGTTTTTATTTCCTAGCTTGTGTCCTCCTGCTGGTTCTGCAGTAAGTGGGTCAGTGCCATTAGCGTCATGGTCATTATTCCCAGCTAGACTTCCTCCTTTGATGCTTGCTGATACTTTATCCGTTTATGGATCTTGGACATCAACCTGGCAATGGTCTGTCTCTGTTTTTTCCACCCAATGTAGAAATTCATGAATTCATATAAGTGAGTGGGGGGTTGATGAGATGACTTTAGGGGCTTCCTTGAATAAGATATATTGGTTTACATTTTTGAAAATTGTCTCCATGTCATTTTCTTCAAGGTGATGGTTTTATTCCTAAGCCAGCAGGCTGTGGACATACTTCTGAAACTCAGATCTCTCATTAAGAGGGTGGACATTTTGGCAGCACTGTGGCAGAGCTTCACAACTGGGAGGTTGTGGAGAATAGCCTTGCTGCAGAAATGCTTTAAATATCTTCCACTTTTTAGGGATAAGTGGCAGCCGTCTGAGTTGGTTTGAGTTTGAGGGTTAGTAGCTTCATTCACAGGAAGTTCTACTGTGGTGCTTTGAAGCAAACTTATTTGGGTGATATTTATGCCATTTTGTAGAAGTATGGAGGACTTTTCTGGCCAAGAGATTGCAGTGGTGAACACCTTCTGTGCTTTAGAGCAAGTGGATGATAAACATATTCAGGGTAGTGTGTGTGTGTGTATATAAAATATGATACACGCACATATATATATATATATATATATATATATATATATATATGGATAAAGTAGACATATATATATATATATATATATATATATATATATATATATATATATATATATATATATATATATATATATATATAAATATAAAGACACACATACCTGTATCTATGTGGTGGTGGATATTCTTTCCATTTGCTCACCTTTGGCCTGTGTCTTTTGTTGAGGTTCCAAGCATACAGGCCAAGACCAGTTGGTCTGGTTCTATATTCGTTGAATCTTGACCTCTTCATATCTACCATTCTGACAACTGGAAGCTCTGGCAAGATCACTACCTTGTCCTGAAAAGGTAGCTGTTGCAGTAGTATCAGTTCATTTGGAGGACCTACCCAGGAGGTGTCAGAAGTGTTATGTGGAAAACTTCTACTTAAACTGCCTGCAAAACCAGGTGCAACATATTGTCCACCTAGACTGAGATATCTCCTCTTCCTCCTCAGCTGTAAATGGCTACGTTTTATCGACTTAACTCAGACATTATTTAGATGTTCACAATCAGGGTGTGCATTTTGGCAAGTTCAACATGCTGTGTTTTGGTGAAGAGTAAACATTTTGTCCATCATGATGAAACAGTTCCGAAAGGGATTGTTCATTTCTGTCATCTGGTGAAGAATCTCTCTCAGACTTGTGAACTAAACATCTTGGACAAAATGCTATGTCTTGTGTCTTCAACTGACCTAATTGACTTTTGTGTCCTGATGGACACTGCTTATGGCCATCAAGTTCCATGAACTTAAAAAAACTTACCATTTGTTGCATATATCTTGATATTTTTTCACAACTAATTTTTTTCTTTTTCCCCTCATGGAGATGTTTACTAAGCTGTACTTAAGTAATCCATTCATCTTCAGATTTTATGTCTAGTTGCTGAACACAGGAAAAAGCTCTCCTCACCCTGGATATTCACTGGCAGCTGAGGTCATCCTCAGGGCAGTTTTTCAGCAGAGATAGGCAAGACCAGCTGGCAGCTGTTTTGTTTCTTTTATTTAGTCATGGAATGGAGTTTTGCAGTTTCCAAAAACTCCTTATTCATAAGGATTACCATTTGGATTTCCTTTTTCTTGTCACCAGAATGTTGAGAGCCTTTGATCACTGTAGTAACAAGACATTCCATCAGAGGCATTGTTGCTTGTAGTATGTCTCTAAGCATTATGTACACTGAGTACGCTACAGCTACCTTTTTATCAGCGAATATATGCTCTTGTTGCTGGAAACTTGCACTGCCACTTCAGAAGCACAAAGTGATTGTCCTCCTGGGTGTCCTGTTCTGAAGAACTTTGTTTGCCTTTCCTCCTCCTTTTACTGAGTCAGTTTGTTTTTGAGATACTCTTGGATTTTGTTGAAGTTCTCCTCCCACAGAAGAGTGACAGTCAGAGTAAGGTGGTAAAGTAGATACGTGAAGATTCCATTAACAGATCTTTAAAAGAGGTCTCTGCAGTGAGTACAGCATTCCCTCCCACCTGCCATCCCCAGTTACTTGGTGCAACTCAGCTACTGCTGGTAAATGTCAGGTATGTAATGGTACTTATTGCCTTGTGAGCTAGTTTTTTTTTGTCAGTTGTAACTCCCCCTCCCCACAGCCCCCCTCCCGTGATTGAGTGCCATGTAGAGGTTAATATTATGTTGATGCACATATCCCTGAACTCCACAGCAGGGATGCCATGCATGTGCAAAATGGGGCATATGTGCCATGATACTGGGGAGCTTTAGTTTATGAATCACATGGCAGGGCACAAAAAGGTGTGTACCTCATTGTTCCATCGATTGCATAGTGCCTTCTTGTAGATCAGATGATATGGCATACCACTGCTATTGAATAGTTACTGGTATGGTACCAAGGAATTGTAGAGATTGTGTGTGCTTGCTAAATTACACAGAGCCAAGTCTTTTATAAGGAGCAATTTTATAAGGAGTAATTCCAATTTAAGAATGACAATATTATGGTATTGTATAAAATAGTGCAGTAGTTGGAGATTTTAAGTGGTGTAGATGCAGAATATTGAAGTCCTTCCACAAAGCAAACCAAACCATTAATACCAGAATACTCTTATGAGTGAAATGCATAATTTATTATTACAATGTATATTCCTTTGAGGAGAGGTAAAAATGAAGATTATTGTTTCTGATTTACCTTTGCGTTGTTATTGGTTTTTTTTTTTATCTGTAAGCAAAGATCAATTTAAGCTATGCAGATGTTTAAACATGCAGTTTTTTTCCACTCCCTGGATTACATTGACTGTTTACAGGGTTTTGTTACCAGGGTAGGAGTGATAGCCTTGTCACTATTGTGGAATAGCTTTGAAAATACCATTAAATTATGTAGCAGCCTCTCTTGCTCTAAAGTTACTGAACAGATGTTGGTACAAAATGTTAAATGATTGTTGGCATATTTGGCAAATGTGATTTATCAAAAAAGTTGACTTACCTTATGCTCTGTCAAAAAATGCAGGTTATGGTATATGCTTAAATAATATGATACACCTGTTTTATTCATGTTTTTTATTTATTCATAACTGTTTGGAAAGTAATGACATTTTCAGAATTTTTTTAAACATTTCATAGTATCCTTAAAATAAAGATATGCTTGCAGGATGTGTGTAACTTAATTTTACCTTTTCTAACTGTAGCTGTTGTTGCTAAATTTAACAGCAAGTTCATAGAAGGGAAATTTTTGGTGTTGCTCCATGTTCCATTTATCCTTGGCTCTTTGTTGTGCTTATCTGCATTTTATTGATTGTTGGAGTGCTTGGCACCACTGTTTTTGATTTAAACAAACTGAATTATTGCAAAAAATTGAGTGCTGCTGCAGACTCTTAAAGAGAGAATGCTGATGAATTACATGGGCTTCTCTGCATCACATGCTTGTGTTCTGTGCATATCTGGCAGATGAGGACAGTAAAAATACTGAGATGTTCAAGTACCACAGAGCAAATTTTTATTTTTTTCTTTCTGCCTCCACAGACTTTTCGTATCCCTTTTTGAAGTATTCCAGAGGTTCTTCATGTTTCACTGCTGCAGTCATCACATTTGGGTTATCCCCTTGGACTGCCCGAATACCAGAGGCTTAGTATTTCTGTGTTGGTTGCTGTCATTTCAGGACTGACGTCAGGTCAACAGTAGTATAAAGTAAGGTAGCCGACACCATTACATCAGTCTTTCTTACAGAGGAGCCAGAAGCAGAAGCAGGTCGCACTACTGCCGGTTGGCCGCTACCTGAGTTTCATCTTCCGAATTGAAGCTGAAGTCTTCTAAAGCTAAGTACCCTGTTGGGAATCCTTTTTTCTTGCTCTAACCGATGTCAGAAAAAGTTAACAATTGTCTCGCCTGTGGAAAGCAAATACCACATCGAGACTTTCATTCTTACTGCGTCACTTGTTTAGGCCCAGACCACGACATCCCTCTCTGTCGCTTTTGCGCTTTATTCAATTCCAGAACTGTATGTCGTGGGCCCTTATTGTAGCTAGATATTTTCGTTCACAGTCCACAAATTCCGATATGGCTTTGGTAAGCCATCTGACAACAGATCTTCCGATAAAACGTAAGGATAAAGACAGAGACAGACTGCACAATGCTTCCGTTAAGCTAGTCATCAGTTCTCCGGTCCTCAGTGAGGTGATTTCACAGCCCCTGATGCCCACTTCTGTGGATTTGCAGGCCACTACTGAGACCCTTTCAGAGTCTGGTAGGCCTCAAAACTCTTCTTCGACTAAGGATCCTGCAGTTGTCTCTACCTTGGATGGGTCCGGAGCCGTTGAGCAGGCACCGACTTCCGAGGAAGTACTATGCACTATCAATTCTTAACACAAACCGACGACTTCTTTCGTGTCTACCGTTCTTTCGAAAACTACCGAGTTTCTGAGGCCCAGGGTACGAACCATGCCCAGGAAACTGACGACCCATTCTCAGGCACCTTCCTTGCCTCAGTCTCAAATGCTTAAAATGGCGGAAGTCCTTATAATGCTGATCAGGGGAAGCCAAGCTACCCCTTCCTAAAGAAAAAGAGACCTGTCCCCAGTAGTTTTATCTGAACAGCAGTCTGATGACTCTGATGCATTTGAATATGAAGACATGCAACCCCTCTCTGCTTATGAAGATTCTGATGCAGAAGAATCCATTCCTTCAATCTCTCCACCCAAGGACTTTTCCTTTGAGGAACCCTTCATTCTTTAAGGGAGCCTTTCCATTGGGAATGTCAGGACTACCCTCATTCTAAAAAGAGACTCAGGGAATTCTTAGATCTTCCATACCACAGACCCTTGGCCATTCCTCCTGTCCTGGATGTTGTGGATGATGTTTTCATGGAATCTAGTTTGACTCCTGACACCATCCCTGCTGCTCCCAGGAAAATCTGACCGGTATTACAGAGTTCCTAACTCGCACAAATTTCTTTTCAAAAATCCTACTGCTGACCCTGAGGTTATTCCTCAAGGGCTTAAAGGAATGAAATCACCTTCTGGTAAGAATCCCACCCCCTCAGATAGGGATTCCTGAGAACTAGACAGATGGGGTAAAAAAGTATACTCCTCTGCTACTCTTGCTAACAGAGCACTAAATTGTCAGTTCCATATGCTAAAATTTCATCAGCATACCATGGAACTCCTCAAACAAAAAAATATCATCCTTTCCTGCTTGTGCAGAAAATAGAGTTAAAAGAGTTAATGCAGTCTGCAAGTCAAGTAACTAAGCACACCTTACACTGTGGTTTTGATGCCCTAGAGGCTTCTTGCAGGGCAGCAGTCACCGGTTCTGACCTTAGAAGGCATGCTTGGCTTAAGGAACAGCCCTTGCCAGACCATGTCAAATCAAAATTATTGGATGCACCCTTGCACAAAGACAACTTATTTGGCACGAAGTCAGAGGAGGTCTTAAAAAAGATGGAAGAAAAAGCTAAATCTATGCAGACAGTTAAGGATTTCCTACAGGTCCAGCCACCTAAGTTCAGTAGGCTTTGCCCCTCCAAGCACTGGTCCTTTCCTGCCATCTCCAGGTCAGTTCAGCCCAGACCCCCCCCCCCAGACAACAGCCACAGGGAATGCAGAGAGCAAAGCAATGGAATGGAGTTCCTCCACTTCAAAACCAGGGGAGTGCAAAGCCAATCCCTCAAGGTAAGAACTCACAATGACTCTCCACTTCCACCCCCTCCCTCTGCCCACCTGCACTTGCCTCAGGAGGAAAACTCTCCTTCCACACAAGCACCTGAGCCACCATTACCAACGACTGCTGGGTCCTCAACATAGTGTCCCAGCGATACAAATTTTCTTTCCACACTCTCCCAACCCCAAAAGAGTTCCCAGATCTTTCAACAAACCAGAGGGCAGAGGCCAAAAAGCAAGTCCTTTCCCTGCTCTCTGTGAGGGCAGTAGAGTATGTTCCTGCAGAACAGATAAGATAGGTCAAGGTTTCTACTCCAGGCTCTTCCTGGTTCTCAGAAATGAGGGCACCTGTCACCGCATCCTCGATCTATCCATTCTAAACACCTTCCTGGTGATACCAAAATTCAAAATGCTCACCCTCCAGCAACTACTACCTATGCTATCCAAGAATGCTTGGCTAGCCACCCAAGACCTAAAAGAGGCCTACCTCCACATCCCAATCAGGGAATCATGCAGGAAATATCTACGTTTCAGGGTAGGATCTCTGCACTTTCAGTTCTCTGAGCTTCCCTTTGGCTTATCTACTGCTCCCAGAGTTTTCATAAAATGTCTGGCTCCCACCATTGCTTTTTGAAGACAAAGAAATAAACACATTTACCCATAGTTAGATGACTGCCTAATTCAGGCAGACAGTCAGGAAAAGCTGCTCAAGCACCTGGCCTTTGTAAAGTCCCTACTGACCTCCCTAGGGTACACTATCAACGAAAAGAAATCCAAACTAGTACCCACCCAAAGGATTATATTCCTGGGAGCAAGTCTGGACACAGCATCCCAGATGGCATTCCTTACACCAGAAAAGTAAACTTACCTGACTGCCTATTTCCTCAACTAGCCGCCAGACCCCAGTTATCTGCAAGGAAAATCCTGCAAGTTCTTGGGTTCATGGCATCTTGCATTCTACTCATTCCATATGCCCGACTGCATATGAGGAAATTTCAGTGGTACCTATAGAGCCTTTGGTGTTAACACTCTCAAGGCCTGGAAACTCTTATATCAATGATACCTTGCCTAAGGAAATATAGTCTTTGGTGGGGCAGCAGCATGCTACCACAACAAGGGTCTACCTTTCTCACTACCCCACTCCACCCAGACCCTCACCACAGACGCATCAGACTGTGCCTGGGGTGCACACTTGGATGGCAGTTGCATACAGGGCCAATGGAGCCCACAGCAAATATATCTGCACATCACCCAAAAAGAGATGTTAGCTGTCCAGCACGCATTGACAGTTTTCAGGCCCCTTGTCTCCCTAGGGGCACTCTTGATCAAAACAGACACCACTGTGATGTGGTATATCAATGAGCAGGGAGGGACTCACTCCTACCCTCTATGCAGGCTCGCCATGATCCTTTGGCACACAGCCTCAGCCATGCAACTACCCCTGTTAGCACAATTCCTGCCTGGCTCTCTCAACTCTATGGCCAACAACTTAAGCAGAAATCTTCTGGACCCACACGAGTGACAGCTAGACCAAAGAACCTTCACCATAATAACTCAGAAATGGGCACCCCGAAGGTCGACCTCTTTGCTTCCCACTCCAACCATCAGCTCAGCGAGTTCTGCACCAGGGAGCCTCACTTCAGGGCCTGGAAAGTGGATGCCCTATTCTTCGCCTGGGTCAATCTCTCTGTCTATGCATTTCTCCCACTACCTCTCATTACCAGGTTACTGCTCAAAATAAGGGAGGAAAAGCCAAGGACAATTCTGATTGCTCCAGACTGACCTCGCCAGCACCGGTACCTACCGCTGCGCAGCCTGTCCCCACTGCCTCCATGGCATCTCCCGCAGACCCTAACCCTCCTGACCCAAAGGGAAGGAGAATTCATGCAGCCCCAATTGCAGACCCTCAGTTTGGCAGCCTGGCTTATTCCCTAACCACTGATCAAGCTGCCAATCTCAGTAAGCAGGTTCTAGATGTTATACGTGATGCTAGATGCCGTAACACTAGAAAGTCTTATGCTGACAAATGGAAAAGGTTCTGCACTGTGATTCAGGCTAAGGGAGCTGATATGGCACAGCCCTCCTTACCTCTCATCATGGATTACCTAGTTGACCTGCTACCCAGTGGTCTCTCCTTTTTCTCTATTAAAATTCATGCCCGTGCTATCTCTGCTCATTTCAACACTGAGCACCCACCTTTCTCACACCCTCTCATCAAACTGTTTCTAAGAGGGGCTAGCAACTTCAGGCCACCCAGAAGAGCATCTACCCCAGCTTGGGACCTAAACTTTGTTTTGGAAAAGCTCACCCTGCCCCCCTTTGAACCAGCATCTTCAGCAGAGTTAAAGTTTCTCTCCTGTAAGACAGCCTTGCTTCTGGCCATCACTTCAGCCAGGAGAGTATCCAAGTTACAGGCACTCAAGGCTGTAGAGTCCTTCATCATCTTCCATGCTGACAGGGTGTCCTTCAGGACTAACCCATCCTTCATGCCCAAAGTGGTGTCCAGTGTGGCTCTCAACCAATCCATTCATTTGCCCACCTTTTCCCTAACCCACAAAACCAGGGGGGAAGGATCCTGCACTCTCTAGATGTGCACAGACAGCTCAGATTCTATCTAGACAGGACTAAATCATTGAGAAAGACTGATCAATTGCTAGTCAGCTTTGCTGCTGGGCAGGGGGAAAAGCCATATCCAAACAAACCATTTCCAAATAGATAGCGCACTGCATCTATTTCTGTTACAAGCAACACAGGAAACCTCCCTTTAAGGGGGTCAGGACTCACTCTGCCAGAGCAGCGTCCACTTCTGCAGCTTTCCTCAGAGGAGTCCCCACCAGGGACATCCTGGAGGCTGTCTCATGGACATCTGTTCACACCTTCACCAAGCATTACCACCTGCCTGTCTTCTCCAAATCCAGGGCAGGCATTGCCACTGCAGTGTTGCAGGGCATCCTAGCCAGCCCCTAGTCGTCTTGACTGCCTCGACCCTTTTCCTCAGCTTTGGGAATCAACCTAAATGTGATGACAGCAACAGTGAAACATGAAGAACATAGTACAGTTGTGTACACTTACCATAAATGTAGATGTTCGAGTGTGTTCACTGTTGCAGTTCTGGTTTCCCTCCCTCCATCCCCCTTTTCTTCTCTCTCTCTCTCTCTCCTTACAAGGAACTTTTTGGTATTTACTTTCTACTGGTGGGGTTCTTCCACCATATCCTGGCTCCCACTTGGGGGCTCCTGACAGGGCAAGAAAAACTGATGTAATGGCATCAGCTGCCTTACTTTATACTACTGACGACCTGATGCAAGTCCTGAAGCGGCAGCAACCAATGCAGAAATACTAAGTCTCTGGTATTCGGGCCAGCCGAGGGCTACTCTGGTAGGGATAACCCAAATGTGATGACTGCAGCAGTGAATACACTCGAACATCTACATTTATGGTAAGTTTACACAACTGTACTTTTCCTAATCTGCAAGCATCAGTAGTCTGCTGGTGCCAGGTTGTCTTTTTCAAGTAAGGTCAAAGGCATTCCCAGGGATTCATAAAAAATTATGTTCCACCAATGCGACAGTTTGAGATTCACAGTAACCACAGTGAGGAAAAGCTTCATTGCAGGCCAATTTGATTGTCTCTGTTGGTTAACTATAGCAAAGCATAGCTCTTAACTTCATAGCCCAAAAAGTCTGGACAAAGACAAAATTAATGGGGGGGGACAAAGCCCCCAAAATAGACAAATTTTGAATATTGCTTTTACAAATTTAGAAAGTTGCTAGAATAAAAGTTCTTGTGTTAACGTATATTTTCTGTTGGGTATGAAGTCTGAAACTCACATCTGTCATTATTTAGTGAATCCAGTCCTTACTGATTTGCCACAAAAATCCAGAAAACCACAAATTTTATGTTGAACATATCAAAAATATGAGACAATAATCTGCAGATTCTGTGAAAACCTGAACAGTTGAGAGGTATGCTGTAAAGTGCAGATCAGCATGTGCTATGGTAGTTAACAGCACTAGCTACTGCATCATGTAAGCAGAGTCCCCCCCCCCAGTTCACTCTCCCAAAAACAGTACACATTGTTACACCCAGTCACCCCACAGATCCCATACCTGTCCCTATGATTTCTGAATGTCCCTGATGTCTCCTTTGCTCGCCCTTGTAGATTGTCGATGACTTCAGTCAGTAATTAATGCCAGACATTAGAGTTCCACATGTTGCATCTGTCCACACTGTCCATGTTGTTTAGTGGTTCCCCCAACCCACATGTTGTTAAGCAGGTTTCCCTGGTGTGTAGTGGTCCCCCATTAATCCATGTATTGTTAAAAAGGTATCCCCGATGTTTAGTGGTTCCCCCAATCTACATATTGTTAAATAAGTATTCCTGGTGTTTAGTAGTTCTTCCCCATCCCCATTCTCTGTAAGTGCTGGTCAGGGACAGTTTTTAGGAGTTATCTGTGGTGTTTACTGTTGCCCCACCCAATGTTGCAGGCTCTGTTGGTTAGTGTGGTGGTGTGTGGAAATATGACAGCCACCCCAACCCTCACACAATCTCTATCATACACATTTACGCACACACACACACACTTGAAACCCACTTACACTCATGCACACACATCCTTTCACCCACACACAAACACATGTAAAATTACCCCTCCATACCACCTCACTGCTGTCTCCCAGGCAGAAAGACCAACACACACACACACACACACACACACATATACGTATGCAACCCTCGTATGCACTCTTGCACATGCCTCCTACCCCTACGTTATCAGTAAGCATTCCAGTACTTCCTTCTACCATGATGGATGAACACGAACTTTCATGAGATGGAAGGAGCAACAATGTTAATCTACACAGCTGGGCATTTCCATGAATCACTAGCTGAGTAGATGCCTTCCCAGATGCAGTTCCAGGGGGGAATTCACATGATTAATTAGCATATGCCAGTCTGCTGGACTGCCTCATTAGCAGGCATTATGGACAATGAGGCAACCTGGCACAGTGCTGCACTTCTCAGGGCTGTTAGTGAAAACAAAAAGTTTACTGCTTTGCAAGAACCTTTATGAGTCCAAGCCATTGCCTTACTAATGCAGCCAAGGCTGGTGGTGAAATATGCAACACTGGTGTGCAACCCTTTGTGTTAAATCCCCCAGTTACATTGCTGAAGTGTTTATTTTCATGTGGCCTTTCATTGTTTGTTGTCTTTAGTCACTGCATGTTTAAGCCAATGATTAAAACATCTGAATGTGAACATTGTAATGTTGACTTTAGGTGAAATATTGTTGCTGTTTAATTAGATGGACTTGATTTTCATTGAGCTGTTGTTGGATTGAGAGTCATTTGCAAACCATGGAAATTCCACTTAATTTTAGTTTTTTTAAAGCCTGTATTTACAAAGCACAAATTGTGCCCAGTATTAAAAATTAAACAGGGTTGGGGGGAATGACAATTAATTTTTGGCGAAATTGTGCATTTTGACTTGAAATGTAAATGCTCCAAGTGCACTGCAGACTGCATTAAAGGTTTTATGCCATTACTGTTCAGCTGTACACTGGGTGATTGGAAAACTCAAGTAACCCATTTCTGACAGACCCAAATACTGAAACAGGAGTTAAGGTGTAAGCACAATACCTTTTAGGTTAGCAAGTATTAGAATTATTTGTTTTTGAAGACCAGTCTAATATGTGTTCATCACTACTGCAGTAGCCCTAGCTATATGGATTATGTCCTGCCAAGTATATAACAACCAGCCAGCTTCCAGAGCTTCAGGGCACCTTCTGCACTCGCAAACTATCAGACAGCTTGATCTGAGCTGACTAAAAGATATGTTTGGGTGCCAAGCCTTCCAGAGTTTTACTGTCACCGAAGACTACACACATCTGAGGCTTTTGAAGATGAACACACTGCTTGTGCAATTCTTTAGCTGGGCAGAACGGTTCCGGGTGGGGAAGAAGCCTTCCATTCAATTATTTCTGTTACTTTCCTCTTCAGGAAAGTTATTTAAAGCTAGGAGTTCATGTCTTAATGGACTGCCACAAGACTGTTTAGTACTTTTAAACAAGAACATTTTTTCCTGTCCGTTTGTTTAATGCATTACAAAACATGTTTTTCTGTCTAGAAATTTGGATAATTTTTACTTTAGAGGACTGGCAAAGTATTTAAAAGTGCCTTTGACTGTTCTTTGTGTGAAAATGACTTTTAATGACTTTAAATTTTTACCAGCTTTTTTTTGCTATTTATTTTCCATGGGAAAGAGGCAAATTTTTTTGGCTTAACATTGGAACAGATTGCTGGTTCAACAATCTTTCTTTCAGCCACCAAAAGAAAATGTTAAGCAAATAGCCTTTGCCACCACAGCAGGCTTTCAGTTTACATCAGCCACAGGTCGGTTACTCTGCTGTGGCCATTTATTGTATCTCAAACCACTCATCTTTTACCTCTGATCCATCTGGAGTAGAACCTACAGCCACTGTGGACTGGGTGTTAGCCATGTCCTTTGCATCTGTTGGGGTCCCCTCAGCGGGTCAGGGAGAGCCATTGTTGTTCATCTTGGAACAGGAAAGGCTTCCCTTTTTTGTCAGAATGTTGTGCCCATCCCTGGGGAAGCTGCTGCAGCCATTCATAACGCCATTGGCTGCATTTGTTCTGTCAAAAAGAAGTAGAAAACTGAACATGAATCTACTACTAAGGAAATTTCATTAGGAATAGTTCACTGGGTCTGGCTGAGGGTTTGATTAGGATTTTAATCATATATATATATTTTTTTTTTGTAAAAGAAAGAGGAGGATATGTCTTTTCCTGAAGAGATTTAAGATTCTGAATATCGACAGATAAGTTGAAGAGACAGATATGGATTTTCTCCTCAGTTTTCTGATTCAGACTCCGAGGAGAACTCAGTTTTCTATTTCTTTCTTTGAGACTTTTTCCAGGATGTGTCAGTATTTTCAGTGGGAGTACACTGAATTTTCTCAGTCCCTCAGAAAATGTTATGAGCTGTTCCACAAGGAATTTCCTGAACCTTCACCAATTCCTCCAATTCTGTCAGATTCAGAGGATGTGTGTGGCTCCTGATGCCCTAAGTAGGTAGATAGAATGCATAAAGTTTCTCAGTCATATTAAGTTTTTATGCACTTTTCCCAAACCTGACCCAGCAGCTATAGCTTTAGTTAATACTACTGCTGCTAAACAGTTAGTTAATTAACACCCTGCTTTTTCTGGTAAGGGTGGGAAGATTATTGATGGATATGGAAAAATACTGGATCCTTCTGCAATTTTGATTTTCAGAATTTTGAATTGTCAGGCTAACATTGTGAAAGTACGAGGGATGTTTGGTCTACAGTCTTTCTTGTGAAAAAAAAATTTAGTTTCTTTTCTTGTGCTAGTCAGAGCTCTCTGTTTACAGTGTGTTTATGACTCATTTGGTAATTCTTCCAGGGCTGTAGCCTATGCTGCCATTTTTAAACCTTTATTGAATTATCACCCAAGACATAGGCAAATGTACATTTATATAAATGAAGAAAAATACATTAGAAACATTATACCTCACATGCATGCTTTTATACAATTATCATCAATCCAACATTATAGTGATCACTTCCTGCCTTCCCTTAAACCTCACTTATCCTCCAAAACATTACTCTGCATGTATTGTTCCCACACTTTCCATTGTTTCTATGTAGTTTGCTCTTACCCTTTTCTAAAGATCCCACTTGCAGTTTCTTTGCTCTGTTTTATAATATTCCAGTACTTCAGTTTCAGATGGTTTACAATCCAATTTCCATTTTCTAGTAATTGCTTTTTTGGCAGTCATCAGGAATTAAACTTAACAGGTCCTTACTATGCCTAGACAATTCAGATCCTGTATCTCAGATTTAAAAAAAAAATTCTTAGTTGTACCCATTTGCTCACCCAATATTTCTGACAGAGTGCTCTCTAAGGAATTTTTAAAGCCTGCAAACTCATTACACTCCCAAAACATATGTTCCAAAGTTCCCCTTTTTTCCCCAGTACAGCTCCAGCATTTGCCCTCTACCTAATAAAATCTGCTTTGGGTATAAAAATACAATTGCAAACACTTCCAGAATCCTAGGTCTCGTAGACTTTTTGCATATTAGAAGACATACATATGTCCTCCCATTGTTTCATTGTGAATTGTTTATCCAGTCTGTCTTCCCTATCTTTTCTAACCTCCTCGGATTGATTCCTATAGTTATCATGCAATATTGTATATGCCCTACTAATTATCCCTTTTTAACTGCAGCTTCTGTTATAGATTCAACTTAAAACTCTACCAGAGCAGGTCTTTCACTTAGGATTCCCCTAGATCTTTCTCTTGGCCTATAGTACTGTTTTGAGGAGGTTTGCTTGGCTGTATTCTCATAACCTCCCAAAAGGATCTGAATAATGAGATTTTATTTTCTCTTCTGGATAGAGATTCAGTTTTTTTGATTCTTTGCTGCAGAGGTGATCAAAAAAGTGTAATATGAGGCTTAAGTTAATTCAGGGAATTTCTAAGATTTTTCTGTTTTCCCTTTTCAAAATTTCTAAGCGATTGTCTAACCCCTCATCCAATTTTGGCATAATGGCAAGGGTGTTCCAAAAAGAATTCTGGAAACCCTAAATCCTTGGTTAGTTCAACTAGTTAGTTTGACTATTTAAGGGACTTTGTTCCCTCCTCCCACTTCCATGCTTCTCTTTGGCAACAGATATTTTCAGACAAACAGGTTCTGAAGATCATTCATCAAGGTTATAAATGGCAGTGAAAGGATATTCCTTCTTGCCAGGGAGTTATTCCTCATCCTCTGGACTAAAGTCTTTTAGTTCCACCTGTTTGTTACATGCTGTTCCAGGAAGTGATAGAAGCAATTCCTCCTTCCAAGTTGGGAAAGATTTTTGTTCAAGGATGTCTTTAGTGCCAAAGAAAGAAGATTTTTGGAAAGCAGTTCTGGATTTTTCTTCTTAGACCTGTTTGTGATAGTGCCTAACTTCTAAAAGATGCCCCTTCGCAATCTTCTTCTTCACTCAAATTTTCTGGTAACACTACATTTAAAAGATGCTTATTGTCATTTTTCATCCAGACTTCAGGCGTTTGTTAAGGTGTATGTGTGGATCACTTTATCAGTTCTCTGCTTTACCCTTTGGACTGTCCACTGCACTGAGTGTTTACAAAGTGGCTAGCTCCAGTTGTAGCTTGTTGCACTTTGTTGCAGGCTATAGGACATCCATTTTCTTTTCTCCATATTTAGATGGCTTGCTGGTCTTTGCAGAGTCTTTTTAAAAAATGTCTGGAGTCACTCACTTGGGTGATCGATCTCTTTCACAAACCAGGATTCCAAGAGAACATTCAAAAGTCCTTTTTGACTCCTTCACACAGGATTGTGTTCCTGGGGTGTCAGCTGGACACCTCAGTTGAAAGAGTTTTTCTTCCACAACAAAAAAAATTGCTCCATATCTAGAACGCGTGTATATTACCCGATCGAACGTTTAGGTTAGCAAATATCTAAATGTCGAACTGGTAATATCAAAACATTAAAACAGCAAATGGCCAATTTAACGTAGGGAATGAATTCCCTTGCCCGCAAAAAAAAAAAATTTAAACCAAAATGAAGTGCTGTGCCCCCCCCCCCCTAACTAAATATAACAACTCCAAGATCGCTCCACAGTGGGGAAAGGGGCAAAATCTGCATAACGGCCAAGGGATTTCTTTCCCTGCTTTAAATCGGCTGTTTGCAGTTTTTTGCTTTCACTATTAACAGATCGATGTTTAGGTATTCGCTAACCTAAGCATTCAATCAGGTAATAGGCACCCATCAAGAACGATTTCTAAGGTTTTCCACTCAGACTTTGGTCAGTGTGAAGGAATACTCAGCACTTTGGATCTAATGGCATCTTTTTCTGTTGATAACCCTGAAAAAGACTCCACATGAGAAAAATTCAGTGGTATCTGAAGTATCTTTGGTCCCAGCATCAACATCCTTTGTTTTTTCAAATCCCAGTGATAGGGTTTGTCATTAGAACAAATTCTTGGGTGAGATTTATCTATCCCCTTATCCCTTCTTGTTCTAAAACAGTCAGTCATCTCAAGTGCCTCAGACTTTGCTTGGGGAGCAGATTCATTAGGGGTAGTAGTGCAAGCTGTGTGGGACACCTAGGACAAATGCAAGTATATATATATATATGTATATATATATATATAAAATAGAGATGCTTGCCTTGATCAAGCTACTCAA
The DNA here is from genome assembly GCF_019279795.1 of Protopterus annectens. Classification (NCBI taxonomy): domain Eukaryota; kingdom Metazoa; phylum Chordata; order Ceratodontiformes; family Protopteridae; genus Protopterus; species Protopterus annectens. Next base: position 1,310,242,285 of record NC_056726.1, read on the forward strand.
CTCTTCAAATTATCATTGGTCCCGAAGAACATTTCAAGTTATTTCAGGCAATACTACAGTCATCTGGTACATCTACAAGATGTCATACTCCCTTTGCAGACTAGACATATTAGCTTGGGATATAGCTTCAGAACACAATCTCACTCTACAGGCAACCTACATTCCACCAGAACAAAATTGTTTGTCATACAAGCTGAGCAGGATAAGGGTAGACTCTCACGAAAGGAAACTAGATCATGGGGGTCTTCCAAGATTTGATCCATCTGTCGGGAGTTCCTCTAGTAGACCTATTTGCCTCCTCTCTAATCAGCTGGCTAGATTCTACTTCATGACTCCATCCAGAAAAGCCTGAAAGACAGATGCCTTTTCTTTTTCTTAGAAATGTTTCTCCACCCTTTCCATGGATATCCACTGTACTTTTGAAGAATTCTTCAAGATCATTATGGTGACTTCTTTTCTGGCCCAGGCAACAGTAGTTCATCCTTCATTTGGAAGTGGCCAGGGGAAGTTACCACAAGCTTCCTTACAGAATGCATCTCTTCATACAAGATCAAGGGTGTTTGATACACCCTGACCCGAATCAACTGCAACTGACTGCCTGGTCTTTATTTCCTTTCGGCACATGCTTACTGAAGATGTGCAGCATGTACTACTGGAGACAAGAAAGCCTGCTACTAGAAAATCACCCATTAGCAAATGGAAAAGATTTTATAGTTGATACCAACAGCAGCATAACCAGCACCCATTCAGTATTATTGTTCTCTGATTTTATAATGTTTCTGTGAGTTGCTTTCCTATGGCTTTTCTTACTCCTCTTGAAGGTTCATTTATTGTCTTTTTCAGCATGACAGCCCACGGATCCTCTTTCAAGGCTTTCCCATGTAAAAAAGGTTTATGAAACGGGTTTTACTTACCAGATCTCCAAGAAAACCATTGACCCCCTTCTTGTGATCTTATTTTCTGTGTTAGAGAAGCTGTCACTTGCTCCATTTGAAGCAGCTAATCTGGCTGACTTGAGGTTCTTAACATCATCATCATCATAGGTTCATACTAGGCTATCTGCCCAAGGGCATTTATAAGCCTAGCCCATAGTTATGTGGCTTTCACCACCCCTTTAGTTTGAATAAAAACTATGCCTATCATTTTGCTGTGCCTCTGTCAAGCAGTGACACTGAAGTAATCCCTGGGGTATATCTGCAATCTCCCATCCATTGGTCAAGATTCCTCTTGAAAAAGGCCAGAGAGGTGCTCTGCCTCACATGTACCGGGATTTTGTTCCACAGCATAGGGAGTCTCTGGGTGATGAATCTGTCCCTCCAGCACGTTCTATTTATAACCGTGTCAAGGTTTAAGTCTCCCGCCCTTGTGGTTCTGAGGGATCTAGATTTTTTGAGGTGAAGCATATTCATCAAATCTGGGTTTGACATGGCCTTATATGTCAGGCACAGGTCACCTCTGAGCAAGCGGTATGAGACTGAATAGAGCTGGAGTTATTTCAGTCGGGCAGCATAAGACATATTTTTGAGACCCTTTATCCTTTTGGTGAGGAACTTTTGGGGCCTTTCAAGCTGCAGCAGGTGTCTGGTCAGATACATTCGAGCGGGGCATTGTACTCAATCATAGGTCTAATGAGTGATGAGTACAGGGGGACGATGACCTCCCTTGATCTAGATGTGAATCCCTTCATGATCAGGTGGGTGATATAGAAGGTTTTCCTAACTACTTTAGCAACATGAGTGTCAAGCGAAGGCTACTGTCAACCTGGGTCCCCAGATCTCTGATGACTTTTCTGTGCTCAGTGCATTGCCACCTATATGTTAGCTAGGGGTAACCTTGTTTTTCCCGAAGGGTATGACTATGCATTTTTGGCGTTTAACTTCAGGCCATGGCTCTGGCACCAGTTATCCGTTTCTGTGAGGCCCTTCTGGAGGATATCTGTGTCAGATGTGTTTTCGACTATGGCCCAGTTTGCAGTCATCTGCAAACTTTGTCAGCCATAACCCTCCTGTGTTTGCTTGTACTTCAGAAAAGTAGATGCCGAACAAGAGTGGACCCAGGACTGAGCCCTGTGGGACACCACTTGTGACAGGCTTTGAGTCTGACATGGCTCCAGCAACTCTGACCCTGTGGGTTCTGTCACTTAGCCAGTTTGCAACCCATCTTGTGATGTATGGGTTTACATTCAAGCTGATGAGTTTTTCGATGATACCTGAGTGGGGTATTGTGTCGAAGGCCTTTGCCAGGTCGAGGTAGGCTGTATGGACTGCCTTTCCCTCATCAATGGCCTTGGTGACTGTCTCGAAAAAGTCAACCAAGTTTAAGAGGCAGGATCTGCCTTTGACAAAGCCAAACTGGGTTGGATCCAAAGTCTGTAAGTTCCCTATGTCTTTATTTATGAGTTCCATTATGATCCTCTCCATGGCTTTGCAGATAAGGCTTGTCAAGCTAATGGGGCGGTAATTTCCAGGGTCTGTGGAGGCACCGCCCTTATGAAGTGGGACCACAGTCGCCATGTGCCACTCCTTGGGTACGTATCCTGAGGTGAGGCTAAGATTAAACAGCTGTCCTAACTGTGGGTTTAATTCCTCGTTGAGTTCATGAAGCACACAGCCGGGGACACCATCATCATCTTTTGGCTGTTCCCATTAGGGGTCGCCACAGCGGATCATCTGTTTCCATTTCTTCCTGTCCTCTGCATCATGCTCTTTCACACCAACCACTTTCATGTCCTCTCTCACCACATCCATAAACCTTATCTTAGGCCTTCCTCTTTTCCTCTTACCTGGCAGCTCCATCCTTAGCATCCTTTTCCCAATATACCCAGCATCCCTCCTCAGCACATGTCCAAACCAATGCAATCCCGCCTCTCTTGCTTTGTCTCCAAACTGTCCAACCTGAGCTGACCCTCTAATATACGGATTCCTAATCCTGTCCATCCCAGTCACACCCAGTGCAAATCTTAACATCTTTAACTCTGCCACATCCAGCTCTGACACTTGCCTTTTCATCAGTGCTACTGTCTCCAACCCATATAACATAGCTGGTCTCACTACCCTCTTGTAGACCTTCCCTTTCACTCTTACTGGTACCCATCTGTCACATATCACTCCTGACACTCTTCTCCACCCTGCCTGTACTCTCTTCTTCACCTCTCTTCCACACTCACCATTACTCTGAGCTGTTGATCCCAAGTACTTAAACTCATTCACCTTTACCAACTCTACTCCCTGCGTCCTCACCATTCCTCTACCCTCCCTCTCATTTACACACATATATTCTGTTTTAGCCCTGCTGACCTTCATTCCTCTCCTCTCTAAAGCATATCTCCACCTCTCCAGGGTCTCCTCAACCTAGTCCCTACTCTCACTACATATCACAATGTCATCTGCAAACATCATAGTCCATGGGGCCTCCTGTCTAATCTCATCTGTCAACCTGTCCATCACCACTGCAAATAAGAAAGGGCTCAGAGCTGATCCTTGATGTAATCCCACCTCCACCTTAAATGTATCTGTCACTCCCACTGCAGTCCTCACCAATGTCACACTACCCTTGTACATATCCTGTACAACTCTTACATACTTCTCTGCCACTCCCGACTTCCTCATACAATACCACAACTCCTCTCTAGGCACCCTGTCATATGCTTTCTCTAAGTCCACAAAGACACAATGCAACTCCTCCTGACATTCTCTGTATTTCTCCAACAACACTCTCAGAGCAAATATTGCATCTGTAGTGCTCTTTCCTGGCATGAAACCATACTGCTGATCACTAATCATCACCTCCCTTCTTAACCTAGCTTCCACTGCTCTTTCCCGTAACTTCAAGCTGTGACCGATCAATTTTTATCCCTCCGTAGTTACTGCAGCTCTGCACATCACCCTTATTCTTAAAGATAGGTACCAAAACACGTTTTCTCCACTCCTCAGGCATCCTCTGACTTTCCAAAATTTCATTAAACAATCTGGTTAAAAATTCCACTTCCATTTCTCCTAAGCACCTCCATGCTTCCACTGGTATGTCATCTGGGCCAACAGCCTTTCCATTCTTCATCCTCTTCATAGCTGTCCTTACTTCCTCCTTGCTAATCTGCTTCACTTCCTGAGTCACTATCCCCACATCATCCAACCTTCTCTCTCTCTCATTCTCTTCATTCATCAGCCCTTCAAAGTACTCTTTCCATCTACTCAACACACTCTCCTCACTTGTGAGTACGTTTCCCTCACTGTCCTTTATCACCCTTACCTGCTGCACATCTTTCCCAGCTCTGTCCCTCTGTCTAGCCAATCGGTACAGGTTCTTTTCTCCCTCTTTAGTGTCCAATCTCTCATACAACTCTCCATATGCCTTATTCTTAGCCTTCGCCACCTCTCTCTTTGCCATGCGCCTCATCTCCTTATACTCATGTCTACTTTCTTCATCTCTTTGACAATCCCACTTCTTCTTCGCCAGCCTCTTCCTCTGTATACTCTCCTGTACTTCCTCATTCCACCACCATGTCTCCTTGTCGTCCTTCCTCTGTCCAGATGTCACACCAAGCACCTTCCTAGCAATCTCCCTTACTAGCTCTGCTGTAGTTACCCAGCTATTTGGTAACTCTTCATTGCCTCCCAGTGCCTGTCTTAACTCATCCCTGAACTCCACCTCACAATCACAATTTTTTAACTTCCACCATTTAATCCTTGGCACTGCTTTCACACTCCTCCTCCTCTTCTTGATCACCAACATCATCCTACAGACCACCATTCTATGCTGCTTAACTACACTTTCCCCAGTCACCACTTTACAGTCTCCAATCTCCTTCAGACTGGCCCTCCTACATAGGATATAATCCACCTGTGTGCATCTTCCTCCACTCTTGTATGTCACCCTATGCTCCTCCCTCTTCTTAAAATACGTATTCACCACAGCCATGTCCATCCTTTTCGCAAAATCCACAATCGTCTAACCTTCTGCATTCCTCTCCTTAACACCATACCTACCCATCACTTCCTCATCCCCTCTGTTCACTTCACCAACATGCCCATTGAAGTCCACTCCAATCACTAGTCTCTCACCCTTGGGTACACTCACCACCACTTCATCCAACTCACTCCAAAATTTTTCTTTCTCATCAATCGCACACCCAACTTGTGGAGCATATGCACTAATGACATTCATCATTACACCATCAATTTAAAGCTTCATAAACATCACTCTATCAGACACTCCCTTCACCTCCAAAACACTCATGGCATACTGTTCCGTTAGGATAATCCCTACCCCATTTCTTCTCCCATCCACACCATGGTAGAAGAATTTGAACCCGCCTCCTATACACTTGGCCTTACTTCCCTTCCATCTGTTCTCTTGCACACACAATATATCAACCTTCCTTCTCTCCATCATATCAGCTAGCTCTCTCCCTATACCAGTCATACTGCCAACATTCAAAGTTCCTACCTTCAGTACTACACTCCTAACCTTCCTCCTCTCTTTCTGCCTTCGGGCATGCCTTCCCCCTCCTCTTCTTCTTCGGCCAACAGTAGGCCAGTTTCCACCAGCACCCTGTTGGCTAACAGTACTGGTGGCGGTTGTTGTTAACCCGGATGACCTCCGTAACTTCTGCAAGAAAGGGTATCTGAATTGCAGGCTCTTATGGTGAGTCAGCCCTGTCTCATTTTCCACAGGGACATGGTTTCTTTAACAACTAATCTGTCTTTTATGCTTAAAGTGGTATCCAAGTTTAGTTTAAGCCAAACTAGCCTTCCCTGACATTTTATTTACTGATCTTAGAAATGAGGGAAAAAGGTTACTTCATACCTTAGATGCCCACTGAAAAGTCACGTACTATCTTGACAGAACTAAAAAGAAAGGACAACCTGTATAGACTATCGACAAGTGTTTGCTTTAGGCTGTTACCCTTTGTTATACTGACCACAACAACATTTTTCCAGGCAGTGTCAAGGCCTACACTACCAGGACCTTGGCTTCATCTGTAGCTTTTTGGAAAGAGTTGGATTCCAGAAGCAGCAACTTGGTCCTGTATGCATACTTTTACAAAGCACTATAAGCTTGATTTTTTTTCTCTAGGTCTAGCTCAGGCTTTGCAAAGACCAGTCTCTAGGAGCCCCTGTACTGTTCTTCTTCTTTCATCTTCCAAATGTAGTAAGCTGGAGTAATCCTCCCATATAGCCAAGGCTACTTTACTTACCCATAGTGCAGTTGTGTAAGAAAACTTACCACAACAGTAAATGTTCTGTGGTTACTGCTTCGGTAGGCACACCTCTCTTCACCCCCCTTATTTTTTGGTGTGTTGCATATGCCAGGGTTTGGCTATTTATTGTTTTGTTCTTCCTACCATTGTCATTTTGGGATTTAGCCTCCATTTCTGTTTTGGCAGGAAAGTTCTGAAGGG